>NC_073629.1:120830085-121138657 GCF_029407905.1 Bubalus kerabau | reverse complement strand
TCCTGAGGAGGCCCCCGTGTTGTGGAACTACAGTTCCCAGAATGCCTCCCGCAGGCTTGGCAGTCACTTCCTGGGAGCTGTTTGCAGCCAGGTGCAGACACTTCCCGTGGTTGGCAGAAACCAACCTTGAAGAACCTTGGCGGCGTCTGGAGTGTAGAAAACTTAGGCATGGGTAAGCCTGCTCTCACTGTCCTAGGTCCAAAAATGAAGATTTAAATTTCTTGGAGAAAATTTAGATTTTTGTTTTTGCATATTGGTTGAGATCTTAATAAAAGTGAAACCAGGGAAACAGCGCATAGAAAGGCCTGTGTGATTCACTTGAAGAGGTTGAAAATGGCCAGTAGGCCAGATCCCTATTTATCATACTTTTCCTTTGTTTGACTTTTGAATTTATTTTCGTTTCTCTAGTGAAGTGTAATTTACATAGAGTAGAATACACAGCTCTTAAGGGTGTCATTGGACGGCGCTGGCATGTGTGGGCTCGTGTCACATGACATTCGGCTTTTAGAAGACTCGTGTTGGTCTTTCTGTCCTGCAACACTTGAGGGAAAACACGGAACGGGACCGTGGCCAAGAGCCGACCACGATTCCAGCGGGGGCAGAGCGGGCGGGCAGCCCGCGGGACCTGCCCAGCCCCGGTGTTGTTCTTGCCTGCATTAAATTCATTGCAGTGAAGAGCCCGTGATGGCAAGCTGAGAGAACTGGGTCTGAAGTGTCTCTCAGGGCAAGCCGGACATGGGAGCCTGTGGTTGTAAGAATGCGCTCCAACGAAGAGTCCCCTGACTGCTAGCAGCGCGGTTCTGCCTTTCCGCTCCCACCGCACACGGCTCCTTCCGGCTCTGAAAGAAGCGCCGGCTTAGCCCCGTCTCCTTGCGCTCCGCCCAGAAGGCGCGCGCCTGCCTTTCCACCGCGCTCAGGGTGGCCCTCTGCTCGGCGGCCGCTGCCTGGGCGGGGGTCCTGCAGCCTCGTGTGCGCTCCTGCCTGCCGGCCCGTGCACGGCGCACGAGGTTGAGTCTCTTGGAGGCCGGGCTCCTGCCCTCAGCAGTCCCCCAGTCCACTCTTGTCCCGAAGCGCCCCAACCCCCGTCCGGGGGCCGGTGAGTGGCCGAGCCCCACGTCTAGTGCTTCTGGCCTGTCCTGGGGGCTGTGTCCACCGTGGCTCCTGTGGCCGCACCGTCCCTGGATGGCGCCATCCGCAGGACGCCAGCTGTGGCATCTCACCGCCACCGTTAAGCTGCGTAGTCTGCAGCCTCGCTTCCCGTGCTCTGATTTTGGCGACTCTTCAGGCTCCTGCCTCCACCTCCCTGGCCCCCACCCCCTGAGCCGGTCAGTCCCTCCTCTTGCCCCGGCTGTGGTTTGCACACCCAGCTCCTTCCCTGCCTGAGCCCCACCAAGTCTTGCGCCAGGTGGGTGGCCTTTGTGCAGACCCAGCCCAGGGCCGAGGTCAGGGAGCAAGAAGGGGGGGCAGGACCGGTGTTAGTGGACCTCCAGACACCCATCACCTTGTCCCACGACCCTGTGGTGTAAACGGCCCAATAGAGGCTGGCCCCAGGCCCCCCAGCCCGACTCTCCTGGGACCAGCTGGGCCCTCCCCTTGCGGACCGGCCGCCCCCATGTCTGACCTCCCCATTTGGGAGCAGCTGGGATCCTGTCCCTTTAGAGCAGGAGTCCTCAGCCTCTCGGATCGAATGCCTGGGGACTGAGGTGGAGCTGACTTAATAATAGAGATAAAGTGCCCGATATACGGGATGCGCCGAGCCATCCTGAAGCCGCCGCCCCGTCCCGGTCTGTGGGAGACCTGTCTTGAGGGGACACACCGTGGGCACCTCTCCACCCGGCTCCTCCCGGCTGACCTCTGTCCCAGGACAGCCCTGCACTCTGCTGCAGTCGCTTATGAAAACCTCTCTTGCCTCCAAGCAAAGGAGACTACAGTGGGGACCCCTCGGGGCATCTTTGATCCGCCTTTGCTCTATGTTCTCCACCGTCCAGGTACTGGGGTTCCAGTGAGTCCCTGGGCCCCCAGGGCGGTGGGGAATCTGAGCAGGCAGACCTCAGCAGCTCCGCAGCCCTGCACTTCCGCGGACCTGCCTCAGCCATTCTCTTACATGCGCCCCAGCAGGTCTCGTGGCTTGTTCCCGCTGCGCTTGACAGGCAAGCGGGCTCACAGGGACGAGGGGCTGCCGGCCTGTTCTGCTTTGGGCGGGCAGCATGTCTCTGTCCGGAACAGTTCCCTGTGCGTCTCCAACAACACTGAACCCTGCTCGCTTGGAAACCCAGCCAAGGCAGCTGCAGTCCCTCGACGCTCTGCGAGCTGTTGGTTCAGGGCTCAGGGGGTCTCTGGTGCCAGCAGCCTCAGGCTCTGGCTGGAAGAGGGAGGGACTGAGAGGCAGAGAAGGCGCCCACACCGTGTCGCGGGCCAAGGCTGTGGGCGTGCGAGGCGCCGCAGGCTGCTCCTCTGGTGTTAGTGTGAGCACGGCTTTAGGAGTCAGGGTGCATTACCCCAAGTCAGCATCTCTGTCCTTAGAACACCAGCTCTGCCTGCAGGGCAGCGGTCCCGGCAGGGACCCAGGTGGCCCTATGCTGCTGGGACACGGGCAGAGGGCTGGGGAGCACCGTCTGCTCTGTCCTGAGGCTCGTCTGCTTCGTGGACGTCTTGCAGCAGTCACAGGGATGAGGCGGAGCTGTGTGCGGGCGAGCCGGCAGCCGGTCCTCTTGTGCCTGCAGCCCCCCTGCCGGATCCGCATGCCTGTCCCGGACGGTTCCAACCAGTGGAGGTGTGGGACCTGTACGTTTCTGTGTCTGGCATCTCTTTCATGATTTGTTTTAAAGAACGTCTGTACTGTTTTAATTTCTAGTCTTGTTGCATTGTGATTGGACGGGGAAGAGAACTCTTTTTAGTTTTTGGAAGTTACAAGTGCTCTCTGACCAGTTAAAAGTCAGTCTTCATGGGTCTTTCAGAGGAACTTCAAGGAGTATTCTCTTGTTTCAAGCTACAAAAGTTCAGTGTATGTCCGTCAGAGCCACCTCATTCATTATATTCTATGTATAATTATTTCTGTTTCATTATTTGGATATTATTTGCTTGGACATGGAGAGACACGTATAGAGATGTCCTTTAGACTCCTTCTGTCACCCTCTGAACGTCTTCAGTAGTGTCTGCTTTATAAATGCTGCTGCTGCGTCTGGGGCCTGAGTGTCCCCAGATGCCTCCACAGCGACCGTGCCCTCGCGTGCTGCGGGGCTGCTTCACGTCCGCTTGTGTGCGCTGGGCTTGGCCTGCCTTCTGCCTTATGTCGGGTCCTGACACCTGATCCCGGCTGCCCGTCTTGGCCCCACCTTCTGATGCCTTTCCAAAGTACTTCAGCTGCATCTCTTGTTGACAGCAGGTGTTGAGGGTCTTGCTTTGAGATTCCGTCTAAGCAGCTGTTTCTTGTAACGCGTGGCCCCGGGTGCGTGGTGCTGGCTCTGTCTCACCGTCTGTGGTGCGCCTGCGCCTCTGCTTTTAAAGCGAGTCTTCCCTGCGGGATCTGGAGGCCGTGGCTCGGGACCGGCGGGCCCGCCCCGCTCCCTGGCAGATGCCCCTCGCACGCGTGCCGAGCCCGGCGCTCGCCCGTCTCCTGCAGCTGCTCTGCTGGCACCTCACGTCTTTCAGTGAAGACTCGTGATGACCTCTCGGCAGAATTCGCGGCACAGCGTCCCCTGAGTGTTGAACGCTGCTTTCCAGTACTATCAGTGGGAACATGGTATGAGTTCCCACCTAATTTAAATTTTCTAAATACGTCAAAAAAGTAAAGGGAAACGAGTGAAGTTAGCCTTGATAAACTATCCAATATTGTATGAAACGTTTGAACATGTAGCCACCAGTACTTCAAGATTGCTGAGGTGGGTGAAGTTCTGTATTTTAGGGTGAGGTTTTGAAATCCCACGGGGGGATCTTGTGCTGGGAATGCGTCTCAGGAGCAGCCACGTTTCACGGGCTCGGTGTTGGGTGTCGCGGGAGGAAGGCCGTGCCCTGTGTGGGTCTGCCCCCCTCTCCCAGGCGCGTTTTCCAGGCCTTCCTCGTGGAGCTTCTTGCTGGCGCTTCCCTCCTCTCTGAAGCCAAGTCACACCATGTCTGCGTGTTCTGTTGGCCTCCCCACACAGGAGGGCATTAGGGGTGTCCGGTCGAGTAGTGTGTTCAGGCCTCGGGGCCGCGTTTCCGCCTCTCTGGGGTGGGTTCCAAGGCAGGAGGGCTGCCGGCCTTGGTTTCCTGCCCTTCCCGCTGCTTCCGTCGCTGCCGCGGGTCCATGTCCTCCTCCAGCTGCTTCCTGCAGCCAAGGGCCTCAGCCCTTCTGCCAGGCCTCAGGGCTCTGCTCAGATGGGAGGCCAGGGCCCTTCCGGGGGCTCGGCCAGCCTTTCCTGGCCCGCCAGCCACCTTCTGTCCCTGAGACACCACCCTGTGAGCTCACTCCCGCATGTGCTCCCGGCACGTGTGCACATCTCCCATCAGCTCGCTGCTGGGTCCCCTCCGTGGACGAGCATCAGCCGCGTCATCCAGAGGAGCGAATGGAGCCATGTGTTGCCAGGAATCAGAGCAGCGGAGTCTGCTGGCCACAAGACCGCCAAGTCCGAAGCTCCTGGTCTTTACTTCCACCAGAGGTTGTGACCGAAGTCCTGATTTCGGTTTTTCTTGCTGTCTAAACATGAGAGCGTTGTCAGTCAGCTCCAGGGTCACCATCCCCAGTTCTAACTTTCCACAGTTGATTTGGAAAGGGAGTCCTGGGGGAGAGGCCAGGCCGGAGGAGGAAGGAATGTGCGCCCCGCACCCCCCAGGCCGCCGGAGGGCCACAGCCTGTCCTCTACCCGCCGGTCCTTGAGCCCGGCCCCTCTGCGCGCCGTCTCCAGCATTCTCAGTCAAGGGAGTCGCTTCTCCACCGCCAGAGCCCTTTGAGCTTCCCCCAGTCATTCTCTCAGACCTCTTTCCAGCAGCAGTCGCAGGCCGTGTGATCTTAGGAGCTGAGGTGCTTCCACAGCACACGCATCCCCGAGGTGTGTACGCTTGAGAGGTGCTTCCACAGCACACGCATCCCTGAGGTGTGTACGCTTGAGAGGTGCTTTCGGAGCACACGCATCCCCGAGGTGTGTACGCTTGAGAGGTGCTTTCGGAGCACACGCGTCCCCGAGGTGTGTACGCCTGGGAGGCGGGTTCCTCTGTGCTGGCGTCTGGGGCTTGTCGACAGAAGCTGCCATTCAGTAGTGTAGCCTGGGGACTCCCTGGGGTCCGGGGGCTAGGACTCCATGCTCCCACCGCTGGGGCCCAGGTTCAACCCCTGATGGGGGGCTGAGATCCCACAGGCCACGTGCTGAGCAGAGAAGAGGTGTGGTTCGTAACGGGCTTGGTGAGGCCCGCCTCCCCTCCCCTTCCCTGTCCTCTGCCATGTGCTGTCTGCCTGAAGACACTCGGTCTGAGGCGTGACCGGGTGTGGGAATCCGGCAGACAGGGAGTCAGACCTCCTGTCCCCATGCCCAGCGGCCCGTGCAGGCCCAGCCCCAGCTTCCCACTGTCTCAGGGAGTCCCACAGGCCAGAGGACCCCGCGAGCCGGTTTCTGGAAAGCTGCTCAGCAGCACCTCCATCCTGACTGTGGGGCCGAATGGGGCAGGGGCGTGGGGCCTGGGCGCCGGGCAGAGTGGTCTGCGCGCCCACCCTCATCTGCACTCCCGTTGCCTACCTGCCCCCTTCTCTCGAGGCCGGCTGTCACCCTCACCCTCAGTGGCAGAACCCTTTGGTGCCCGTGGGTAGCAGTCTCTGCCTGGTGCTGCCGCCGTGGGCCCCGCCTGGTGGGCAGGGTGCGCCCTCCCGTCCCAGGGCCCCTGTCGCGCTGCCCACGTCTCCCCCTGCCTTCGTCCGCAGTGCCGGGCTGCCGTGCGGGGGGTGCTGCCCGGCCCGGGGCTGGCGACACTGCCTCCCCAGCCTCCTTTGAGGCCCTGGGCGCCTGGCCTCCCCGCCACCCGGCCGTCCTCCGCGTCCCGGGAGCTGCAGGCTCCGGAGCTGGTCCAGCAGAACGGGGTCTGCCGCCTTGCTCTCCCCGCCAAGAGAGGACGTTGAGGGTCATCTTGACCGCCAGCAAGGTCAGGCCCTGCGGGTCGAGCTGTGATGACCGGGGCCTGCAGGTACATGGTGTACGATCCATGCCAAGCTGCCCAGGATGGCCAGCAGCAGCCGCTGACGCCCCTCTCTGTCCACAGAGCCCCCCAAGATGAGCCCCGTGGTAGAGCCGCTGTCCTGGATGCTGGGCACCTGGCTGTCAGAGCCGCCGGGAGCCGGGACCTTCCCAACGCTGCAGCCCTTCCGGTACCTGGAGGAGGCACACATCTCGCACGTGGGCCAGCCCATGCTCAACTTCTCGTGAGTGCCCTCCCCGCCCTGCCCAGCCCCGCAGGATGTGTGCCCGCCCCCGGGGACGGGCTGGAGACACTGAGCGCAGTCCCAGCTTCTTATGCAGACGGGAAGCCCACATGGCGCCCTGTGCAGGCCAGCCGCCCAGGCCTGGAGATCGGGCCTGGCTTTCCTGTGGTCCTGCCCCGAGCCGGCCGGGGTCTCAGAGAGGCTGGGGATCACAGGTCTCAAGAGTCTGACCGGGCCTCCTGCCACTCTCGGGGCCGGGGGCAGCTCAGAGCAGGGCGCCTGGGTTGGGGGCACGGGGTGGGGGTAGCTGAGGATGTACTATCTCATACCTTTTCATTTTATTCTCGGCTGCAAGGGTGAGAAGAAAGAATAGCCTGCGTATGAACCAGAAGGTGGAAATGCGGGGTCGAGTAAAACAGAACCACGAGTCACAGTCCTTTAGAGGAACATAGGACTGGCATTCGTTAATCTCCTCTTAACGCTGGTTACTCAGTGACTGCAGTTACAGAAAAGTGGAGAGGGTAGAAAACAGGTGTTCCGGTCAGTGTGATAGTGTGTGCAGGCAGCAGATGTGTTTCTCGGGAGGGGTTGCACTCGCAGGAGGGTGTGTGAGCCGGGCCCCCCGCCCGTCACACGCTGTCAGCACTGGGTTCCCACCCGGCGCTGCTGAGCCCGCGGGCTGTGAGTCGTGAGCAGTGCTCAGGCCGAGGCTCAGCGCTGTGCCCCGTTTCTCACACATGAACCGGTGCGCCCCTGAGCAGCATCCTAGCTCAGAGGCAGGAAGGTGGCGTTGGAGGGATGGACTTGGCGGTGTTGGTGGGGGCTTAGACTGAGGAGTGTGGGAGGTGCTGACGGGCCTGAGGGGGGCACGCCCTGCAGGAGCGCAGGGTCCGGGCAGGCCCCGCAGCGGGAGAGGAGACCGAGTGGGTGGGGGCCGTCCCTGTGCTCCCCCGTGTCTCCGCTGTGTCCTCTCCGTGTCTGTTCCGTGTGGCGCCTCACGTCCACTGGGTGAGGAGAGGGTGGTGTACCGCGCCTGCACGTGCTCTGCTGGGCACCGGGCACCTGGGGCTCCACCTGTCGATTCCCGGTTCAGGTTCAACGCCTTCCACCCAGACACGCACAAGCCCATGCACAGGGAGTGCGGCTTCATCCGCCTGGAGCCCGACACCAACAAGGTGGCCTTCGTCAGCGCCCAGAACACAGGTACACGCCTCCCCAGGCTGCTTCCACTCGCGCCCTGCCGGGGGCCCTGTGGGCACCTTTGGGGTGGGGAGGCGGCAGGGGGTGCTGTGGGAGCCCCTCTGCCGGAGCAGGCTGGTTCCTGGCTCAGTGCTCCCACTCATGTCTGTGCAAGCCCCATGTTTCCCGTGCGGGTGGGCCTCCGGTGGGGGGACCTCGACCGGGAGTGAAAGTCCTGTGTGGAAGTTGGGTTTGCCCCTGGGGAGTTCATCCTAAAGTAGTTCACCAGGGCCGTGAGTTCAGACCCTGCCTGCATCACCCTCACCTCGCTCACTGGCTCAAGTGAGCGCTCGCTTCCTGAAGCTGGTGGACCAGCAGGGCCAGCCGCACTGCCCCGGGTGTTGGCGGCCCGGAAAGTGTGGGGAGGCAGCCAGGGGGTCTCCTCCTCTGGCCGCACATCGCTCCTGTCAGATCTCTCTGGAGCGGGAGTGCAGGGTCACCCCAGAGGTCACCGGCCTCGGCGGTGAGAAGAGCGGTGTCTTCCCTCCTGATGCCTGGGGGTCCTTGCAGGCGAGGGGCCATGGCTGTCTCAGCGGCTGCAACGTTCAGATGCGTTGAACCCTGGGCCGCAGAGGCGGGCGGCTGGTGCAGGCCATGGGGCTGACGTGTTCCCTTGCAGGCATTGTGGAGGTGGAGGAAGGCGAGGTGAACGGGCAGGAGCTGTGCATCGCGTCCCACTCCATCGCCAGGATCTCCTTTGCCAAGGAGCCCCATGTGGAGCAGGTGAGCCGCTGGGCCTGTGGCTCCGACGGGAGCCGGCCTCTCCCTCGCCCGGGGCTGGGCCGTCTCCAGGCACCGCTCTCCTTGTGCTCACACACACTGCGAGGTGATCCCCCGGCCCCTGCTGTGTGTGGTTGGGTGTCTTTAACAGTTACACACCCACCACTTTGCTGGGGACCTGGTCTCCTGCTCCTCAGCCAACACAAGGTGTTTGCAGGATTTCCGGTCTTTTTAATCGGATAAATGGAAGGTAGTGTCTTGTTTCTGTTTTGAACCGTACCTTATGAACCAGGAGGCGTTCTCACACTCGTGCCCTTGTCCTGATGCTCAGCGTTCAGAGCCGTTGCCTCTTTCTCTGTGCGGTTCGTCTCGTGTTGGTTTATGGGGGGTTTTATAACCCCGTGGACGCCGCTCTGTTGTTTGCTCTGTGGGTCTCGCGTCAGCCCGCTGTTTTCTGTGTCCTGTGCACGGGCTGCACGCCTGCCTCTCTCTGTCGTGGCCCCTCAGGGTCTTTCCCTAACACTGTCTGAGTTTGGGTTCTTGCTCAGGAAGGTGTTTTCTGCTCCAAAGTGATAAAAGTTTCCCTTCCGTTTTCTGGTGCTTTTATAGCTTTCCTTTTCGCGTGTGGACTGCCTGTCTCTCTCAGATCTGTGGTTACGTCGTGGGCGCCAGAGACCCCCCGGGTGGCCGAGCACGCCGGCATGGGGATGCCAGCAGGAGGCTTGGACCTTGTTGCGTGTGTTCCAGTAGGCCTTACAGCGTCCTTCACGGAGGCCTCCACAGTGCCCGGGTGAATCCTGAGTGCCCTGTAGCTCGTCATCACCGGCGCTCGGGCCAGGCCGCAAGCGGAGGCTGTGCTGCTGGCTGCCAAGTGGCCTTCCGCTCCCTTGTGGTGTTAATTACACTTCCTGGTGGCTGAGTGTGGCTCATTCAGTCCTCGGGCTCATTTGCCACTTGAATTTTTTGTTTCCTGACGTGAGCATTCAGATCCTTTTCCTTTTTCTCCAGTGGGTTGTTTATCATCTTCAAGGTGTAAGAGCTTGCTGTGTATTCTGGACACAAGTCCTTCATCAGGTAGATGTGTTAAGACTGTGTTCTTGACTTAAGGCTTGTCGTTCCATTTCTTTAACAAATGTGCTACTTTTGATGAAGTTTGTGCCCGGGCGTTCCTCTCACAGGTAGCGTTTCTTGTGGCCTAACACAGGCACGGACTTGCACCGGCATTTTCTTTAAGAATTTTTACAGTGTTCCCTTTTACGTTAAGGTTTTGAGTTCAGAATTTATGTTTTTCTATTGTAAGAGGTAGGGGTCAAGATGCTTTCATTTCTTTTTCCACTTGTTCCAGCACCATTTTTAAAAGATGAGCCTTCTCTCGTTGAGGCGTGTAGATTCACTGAGGGCCCCTCGCCGTGTGTGTGGCTCTCTGCCTGGCGCTGCGCTGAGGGTGTGCGCTTATCTCTGCAAGACCCTGCTTGCCAGCTCTCCACGGGTGTGCCTGGAAGCAGGACTGTGCGGGCATGTGGCTAACTCTGTCTGTGGTGTTCTGAGGGCCCGCTTTACACTTTCCCACTTGGCCTGCACCACTTTACATTCCCGTCAACACTGCCCGGGGGTTCCAGTTTCTCTACATCCTCGTCCACATTCGCTGTTTTCTGGGTTTTGGTATTGACCTTCCTGATGGGTGCGAGGTGGCATCTTGTTGGAGTTTTGATCTGCATCTGCCTGATGATACTGATTAATTTTCACGAATGACAGTTTGGTTTTTCTTCATTGGCTATAAATTGGTACCCAGGAAATCAGTGCCAAATCCAAGGCCATTAAACCTGCCCTGTGGTTTCGTCTAAGAGTTTTACAGTTTTAGCTTTTCAAGGCTGTGATTTATTTTGAGGGTGTTGTATTACTGTTAGGTAAGGGTATGGTTTCATTCTTTCGCATGGGGACATCGAGTTTTCCAGCACCATTTGTTGAAAGGACTGTGCTTTTCCCATTGTATAGTCTTGGCAACCTGATTGAAAATCATTTGCCAGTATAGGCAAGGATTTATTTCTGGGCTGTTGAGACTCTCCCGTTGGTCTGTATGTCTGTCTGTATGCCAGTAAGGCCCTGTTTTGATCACTTTCCTTCCAGGGTTAAGTTCTGAAACCAGGAAGTGTGTGTCCTCCAGCTGTGCTCCTCTTTGTCAGAATCACTTTTGTCTGTCGAGAGGCACTTGAATTTACATGTGAATTTTAGGATAGATCTTTCTACAAACTAATCATTTGTGTTTTGATTTGAATTTTGTCGACTCTGTAGGTCTCTTTGGGTAGTATTTATCATTAATGATATTAAGTCCTCCAATTCATGAACACAGAATGTGTTTCCAATTATTTGTGTCTTCTTTAATTTCTTTCTGGAATATTAATGTAGCTTCCTTACACGTCTTTGACCTCCTTGGTTAACCCCTGTGTTTTCTTTTATGCTCTTGGAAATAGAATTGTTTTCTTAATTTCCTTTTTGGGCTGTTCACTGTTAACCCGCAGAAATGCAGCTGATTTTTGTGTGTTGACTGTATCCTGTTATTTGCTGAATTCACTTACGAGCTAAAGGAAGCCTTAGGATGTCACGTATGGCCCATCTGCAGAATAGTCGTGCCGCTCCCGTGCCCGTGTGGGTCCCTTTTGTGTCTTGCTCGTCGCTCTGGCTGGACTGCAGTGCTGTGCAGCCGCGTAGAGAGGCGGCAGCGGGCGTCCTCGCCGGGTCCTGGTCTCGGGGAGAAGCCGTCCGCCTTTGCAGGCAGCACAGTGCTCCCTGTGGGCCTTTCACGTGCCGCCTTTTACCAGGAAGATGTTCAGTTTTGTCAGATACTTCTTCTGCATCAGTTAGGATGATCATGTGGTCTTTCTCCTTCACTCTATGTGACGTGTCGTATTAATCGATCTTCACGTGTAGAAGCGTCCTTGCTTGCATCCCAGGAATAAACCACACTTGGTTGTGGTGTGTAATGCTTTTACTACTCGGCTGAGTTTCATTTGCTTATTTTGTTGAGGAGTTTTGTCTCAGTGTGCGTAAGGGGTGTTGGTTTGTAGTTTGCTTGTTGTCTGTGTCTGGCTTTGATGTTAGGGCAGTTCTGGCCTCTTAGAATGAGTTAGGAAGTAGTCCCTCCTCTTTATTTTCTTAAAAAGGTTGAGAAAGGTGGATTTATTTTGGCCTGTGCCAGGTCTCATTGTGGCACGGGGGATCTCGGGTCTCGCTTGCAGCGTGCAGGGCCCACATCGCTGACCAGGGACTGAGCCTAGGCCCCTGCACTGGGAGCGCGGGGGCTTTAGCCGCTAGGCCGCCAGGGACACCCCGGTGCCTGTCCTCCACACGTTTAGATCGCTAACCTTTCCCCGCGAGGCCATCAGACCTAGGGCTCTCCTTTGTTACCAGATTTTTATTACTGTTCCATCTCTGTACAAGTTACAGGTCTGTTAAGACTTTTCTCTTTCTTCATGACTCAGTCTTGCGAGGCTTTGTGTTTTTAGGGATTTGTGCGTTTCCTTTAGGTCGCCCGGTTTGCTCACACTGCTCTTTTATAACCCTAGTTTCTGTCAGCTTGGCAGCAGTGTTCCCACTGTAAGCTTTGAGTTTAGCAATTTGAGTCTTTCGTCTGGTTTTCTTTGTCCACTGAGCTAAAGCTGTGTCGTTTTTGTTGATCTTTTTGAAGAACCAGCTTTTGCTCAGTTATTATTCTGTTCTCTAGTTACCTCTGCTCTTATCTTTATTATTTCCTTCCTTCTGTTAGCTGTGGGTGTTGGTGTCTTCTTATTTTTCTAGTCTGTTAAGTTGTAAAGTGAGATTACTGACTGGAGGTCTTTCTTCCTTTTAAAAATGTAAGCACTTTACATATTAGCTTCCTGTTGGCGCTGCTTCTGCTGCATCCCTGGAGTATTGCTGTGTTGTGGTTTGTTTTCAGTCATCTCAAGTATGTTCTGATTTCCCTTTTTTGATTTCTTCTTTGATCCACTGGTTCTTTTGAGTGTTATTTAATTTCCACAGATTTGTTATTTTTCTAGTTTTCCTTCTTATTGATTTCTAATTTTATCCCATTGTAATTAGAGAAGATACTTTGTATGATGTCTGTTACTTTAAATGTATTGAGGGTTTATTTTTCGCTAAACATGTGGTGTGTCCTGAAGCTTCCCTGGTGGCTCAAATGGTAACGAATCTGACTGCAAAGCAGGAGACGCAGGTTCAGTCCCTGGGCCGGGAAGATCCCCTGGAGAAGGGCACGGCTACCCACTCCAGTATGCTTCCCTGGAGAATCCCACGGTCAGAGGAGCCTGGCGGGCTACAGCCCATGGCATCACCAGAGTCGGATGAAACTGAGCGAGCGGCGGCCTCCACGTTTCAGGGTTGCCCTGGAGCAGTGCCCGCGTGCCGTGGGCTGCGCGTCGCGCCGTCGGCAGGGCCGCTGCCCGCCCGTGGCTCCTCCGTTCTGCACCGTGCTGCCGCCCCGTCTGTTTCTCCCTGTGGTCCCGTCGCGTTGCGCTCCGTACACCTTCCTGGTGTTCGAACCCGTTACTGACACGGGCTGTCCATCTTTGTCTCTAGTAGCCCGTTTTACCTGTTTTGTCTGACGCTGGTATAGTCGCTCTTGCTGTCTCTTCATGACTGTTGGCATGACATGTTTTTTCCATCATTTCACTTTAAGCCTCTTGGTGTCTTTGGATCTAATGCTGGTCTCCTGTAGACAGCATGCTTTTATCCATTCTTCCAGTCTCTGTCTTTTGATTGGAGAGTTTAACCATTTACATTTAGAATAACTACTGATAACAGAGGGACTTCACTTCTGTCATTGTGCCGTGTTTTTCTAATACACCTTACGGCCTTTTGTCCTTCATTTCCCACATACTGTCTTCTGTGTCCAGTTGATTTTCTGCATTGAAATGTTTCGATTCCCTTCTCGTCTCCTTTCGTGTATATTCTGTGGCTATCTCCTTTGTGGTTACAGTGGGGGTCGCACGTGACATGCTGTAACTGACCTGAAGTTGCTGCGGTAACTGAGCTTTTGCACCTCACTGCGTGTTCCCTCTACTGACAGCTTTGTCCATCTCTCCAGGTCGTGTCTGCTATCCTTGCGTTTCGCCTGCAGGACCGCGTGTGGTGTTTCTTGCAGGGCCATCTGCTGGGGGAGAAGCCCCTCAGCTCGTGGTCTGAGGACATCCCAATTGCTTCCTCCCTTTGAAGGACAGTTGTATTGAACACAGGGTTCTCGGGTGACAGCATCCTCTTTCAGGACTTGGCCTGTATCAGCTTACTGCCTCTGGCCTCCAGGGTTTCTGACGAGAGCCTGCCGACAGTGTGAGTGAAGATGCCCTGTCTCTGACAAGTCGCTCTTCTCTTGCTTTTTTCGAGACTCTCTGGTTTGGGCCTTAAATTTGATTATAATGTGTGTCTGTGTGTGTCAGAGCTCGTCTTGGTAGGGTTCCCTGAGCTCTCTGCGAGTTTCTATTTATAGGCCCAGCTTGGAGAGGTTGCAGTCCAGCCCCGACCGCCTCAGGAAAGTCCGTGTTGCAGTAAAGCGAGGCACACGGGATTTCTGCTTTCCCGGTGCGCATGGTCACTCTATTACGTGTGTGACAGTATTGTGTCTAAATGTATACGTGTACCTTACTGCTAAAAACGCCACCATCTGACCCTTCAGCAAGTCACAGCCGTGACATCAGGGACCACTCATCACAGACTTCACAGCAAGTAGCAGAATAATGAAAACATTTGAAGTGTAAGAAATACCGAAACGGAAAACATGGACCAAAGTGAGCAAATGTGTTTGGGAAGACGGCGTGAGGTCACTACAGGCCTTCGCTCAGTCAGAGGTGCAGCACCTCCAAGACGGGCGGATCGGTCCACCACATCTTCCTGGGCCTGCCTTCCCTCTGCTCCTGCAGAGCCGCTCCTATCCCGTCTTCCCCAGCCTGCCTTCCCTCTGTTCCTCCAGAGCCGCTCCTGTCCCGTCTTCCCCAGCCTGCCTTCCCTCTGCTCCTCCAGCCGCTCGTGTCCCGTCTTCCTGGGCCTGCCTTCCCTCTGCTCCTGCAGAGCCGCTCCCTGTCCTGTCTTCCTGGGCCTGCCTTCCCTCTGTTCCTCCGGCCACTCCTGTCCTGTCTTCCCCGGCCTGCCTTCCCTCTGCTCCTCCGGCTGCTGCTGTCCCGTCTTCCTGGGCCTGCCTTCCCTCTGCTCCTCCGGCCGCTCCTGTCCCATCCTCCCCAGCCTGCCTTCCCTCTGCTCCTCCAGCCACTCCTGTCCGGCGTTGTGTCTGCTGCTGCGTCTGCCTGCTCAACCACCTCCAAGCCCCTCGGGTGAACTCTTCATGTTATCGTGCTCTTCATCCTCAAAACTTTGTCTTGGTTTCGTTTTCCGTCTCTTTATCAATGTTTTGATTTTGTTCACGCGCTACCTTCTTGAGCTTCCCCACATCTCCCTTCAGTTCTTGGAGATCCTGGCGTGTGTTAGTCGAGCAAGTTCTGTGGTTGCTTTCCCTCCAGATGGGCCGTGCCTCCCTGTTTCTTCATGTGCTCTGCGGCTGTGTTGTTTCTGAACTCTGGGCGTGTGGGTCTGCTTGTGTGGGGACTGGAGACAAGAGCCCCTCTTTGGGGGCCGCTGGGTGCATTACTGATCTTGCTGCCTCTCTGGGCCTCTCGTAAGTGTTGGCGTCTCTGAGCTGACGAGGTACCCACAGGGTGAACTTCAGGTCGGCCCGGGTCTCTCCTGAGGTTCCCACCGTGTGCAGCCGCTGGCTGATTTCCCATTTGTGCCACTGTTTCTGAGCCAGCCTTTGCTGTCTGGCTCCTGACAGGGGCAGGAGGAAATATGAAGCAGGGTGAAGGGGCATCGGCCTGTTAACCCCCCGGAAGCCACTGAAGAGGAGGCCTGACGGCCGCCCGCCTCTGTCTGCACGTCGGAGCCCAGGACTGTACCTGTGCCGTGTTCTCGCCAGGCGTGGGGGTTTCTAGCTGCCATTGCCTCAGTTTCCCGCGGCACTGTGACTGTCTTCCCTCCGCAGCTCCTGTGAGACACGCACAGACTTCTCAGGACCGTTCTGCTCCTGTTCGTCTGTTTCCTCTCTGCCACTCAGTTGCCCGGGTTTCTTCTCTCTCCAGCTGGCTGCTTCTCACGTTTCTGGCTCTGGGCCTTCTTCCTGTTTGCTCCCACTGCCTCTTAGCACTCCCCTGCAGGGGTCACCTGTCCTGTCAGCCTTGGGGGAGGGGGTGGTTACAATCATGAGCTGTCTCCATGGCTGTAAAACAGATTGTGCTCGCCGAACCTGCTGGGGCAAGGCACACCTTCACTGGGTCGGGAGCCCATGTGATGCCAAGATGAGGAGACGCCTCTGCATCTGCAGGCGAGTGGATGACAAGGACGGTGTGTCCTCCACGCGCCACAGAGGAGTGTGACGCGGCCGTGGACAAGAAGGAGGTTCTGCCACGCGCAGCAAGACAGATAAACCTTGAGGATATCGACTAAGTGAAACGTGGAGACCGGTGCTGCATGATTTCATTTAAAGATGAAATCTAAAAAAGGAAACGCACAGAAACAGACAAGAAGGTGGGAGAAGAGGACAGACATCACTCAGTGGATGTGAGCGTCCAGGCGGGAGATGACTCGGCTCTGGGCGTGCGGCGGACAGCACGCCTCCATTCCATTTGTGAAGTTTGCTAAGAGCGTGGACCTTGAATGGCCTCGCCACAGCCAGGAAAGACGTGTTAACTGACCGTGTGGTGGTGAACGTTGGGCCGGATACACGTGTCGAGCGATCACTTTTAAACTTGAACCTGAACAGCGTTACATGTCAGTTTCAGCTCAGTACAGCAGGGGCAGAGCGGGGGAAGGAGCAGGTGTTGGGGCTCGCCAGGGAGAGAAACACTGGAGGCTCGCAGGAGTCCTCCGGCAGCTGGCCCCTGCGTGTGCCAGCAGCTTTCTCCACGGCTCAGCCCCTCACTTATGCCTCACGCGTCGTGTGGGCTGGCCTCCTGGTTTACTTTAGGACCTAGAATAAGATCAAATACACCCTACTCTCTCCCGGCCTGTCCTCCTCCACGTTCTCTCTACTGGACAAGCCCCTGGTGTCATTCAGTCACGAAGTCATATCCAGCTCTTTGCAACCCCATGCACTGCAGCAGGGCAGTCTTCCCTATCCTGCACTGTCTCCCAGAGCATGCTCAAACTCATGTCCACTGAGTCAGCGAGGTTATACCAACATCTCATCCTCTGTCGTCCCCTTCTCCTCCTGCCTTCAGTCTTTCCCAGCATCGGGGTCTTTTCCAGTGAGTCTGCTCTTCCCATCAGGTGGCCAAAGAATCGGAGCTTCAGCATCAGCATCAGTCCTTCCAATACATTCAGGGTTGATTTCCTTTAGGATGGACTGGTTGGATCTCCTTGGAGTCCAAGGGACTCTCAAGAGTCTTCTCCAGCACCACGGTTCAAAAGCCTCAGTTCTTTGGCGCTCAGCCTTCTTTATGGTCCAATGCTCAAGTCTGTATACAACCACTGGGAAAACCATAGCCTTGACTAGACGGACCTTTGTTGGCAAACTGATGTCTCTGCTTTTTAATGCACTGTCTAGGTTTGTCATAGCTTTTCTTCCAAGGAGTAAGTGTCTTTTAATTTTATGGTTGCAGTCACCATCCACAGTGATTTTGAAGCCCAAGAAAATGAACTCTGTCACTGTCTCTACCTTTTCTCCATTGAATGTCAAGTTTAAGCCAGCTTTTTCACTCTCCTCTTTCACCCTCATCAAGAGGCTCTTTGGTTCCTCTTCACTTTCTGCAATTAGAGTGGTATTGTCTGCATATCTGAGGTTGTTATTTCTCCTGGCAATCTGGACTCCACCTTGTGACTCATCCAGTCCAGCATTTTGCATGATGTTAAATAAGCACGATGACAATATACAGCCTTGTCATACCCCTTTTTGAACTGTTTTCATGTCTGGTTCTAAGTATTCTTCTTGACCTGTGTTACAAACAGCGAGAAAAGAAGAGAAGCTAAAAGGAAGGAGAAAGGGAAAGGTACACCCATCTGAATGCAGTTTCAAAGGATAGCAAGGAGAGATAAGAAAGCCTTACGTGAACAATGCAAAGAAATAGAGGAAAACAATAGAATGGGAAAGACCAGAGATCTCTTCAAGAAAATTAGAGATACCAAAGGAACATTTCATGCAAAAATGGGCACAATAAAGGACAGAAATGATAAGGACCTAACAGAAGCAGAAGAGATTACGAAGAGGAGGCAAGAAGATAGAGAAGAACTGTACAAAAAAGATCTTCACGGCCCAGATAACCACAATGGTGTGATCACTCATCTAGAGCCAGACATCCTGGAATGCGAAGTCAAGTGGGCCTTAGGAAGCATCACTATGAACAAAGTTAGTGGAGGTGATGGAATTCCACCTGAGCTATTTCAAATAATAAAAGATGATGCTGTGAAAGTGCTGTACTCAATATGCCGGCAAATTTGGAAAACTCAGCAGTGGCCACAGGACCGGAAAAGGTCAATTTTCATTCTAGTCCCTAAGAAGGGCAATGCCAAAATGTATTCAAATTACCAGACAATTGTGCTCATTTCACATGCTAGCAAAGTAATTCTCAAAATCCTTGAAGCTAAGCTTCAACAGTACGTGAACCAAGAACTTCCAGATGTTCAAGCTGGATTTAGAAAAGGCAGAGGAACCAGTGCTCAAATTGCCAACATTCGCTGGATCAAAGAGAAAGCAAAGGAATTCCAGAAAAGTATCTACTTCTGCTTCATTGACTACGCTAAAGCCTTTGGCTGTGTGGACAGGACATAACAGGAAGAAGGGAAGCCCACTCTGAGAAAGCCTTAAACGCTGGGGAGTTCTGGTGCGAGGCTCGCCTTCGCAGTCGCGTCTCCGGGTCTGCCGTGGAAGCCACGCTCGCTTGGCTGACATGGGCATGCGCGTCGGCGTCGCGGGGACTCTTCCTGCGCCTCTGAGGTTCCCGGGCCTGCTGACCCATCGTCTGCCAGTGGAGTTGAGCTCCCAGCTTCTCTGCAGAAGGATGCCCGCACGGCTCCGAGCACCCTGGAGCCTAAACAAGCTCCGCTTTGAGGCTATAGAGGCAGACAGCTGCTTCCAGCCCTGCCTTGTTTGAAGGAGGTCAGTCTGCAGCCCAGAGGGATCCTCACTCTGAGCGGACACGTGGGGTGACCGCCCGTCGCTGTTGGCGAGCCCAGCACTAGGGCATGAGAGATGTCAGGTACAACTTGCCCCAACTGTAGATTCTCCTGAAGAACTTTCATTTGAAGAGGAAAACAGCACAAGAAATTTCATCCAAGGGGCCACAAAGCCCAGAGGAGCCAAGCAGGTGATCCCTGCGGACCTGATTGGTGGCGGGCCACGTGAGCAGAGCCCCGAGCGTGCTTCCGGGTAGGCAGCCGTCCCTCACCCTCCTCGGTGGGGCCTGGGGGCCCCCCAGGACTGTCTCCCGCTTCCTGCTGCCCGGTGACGGGCTCTGGAGTGAGGTGGCTGCTACTGGGTGTTCACAGCTTTCAGCTGAAGGCCACAGGAGAGGCCACACTCGGGTCACCATCAGTGAAGCGGGCTGTGTCCACGTGGCGTGGCCATAAGCCATTGCAGCAGCGTGGAGACAGGACCGCGGGTGCTGGGCACCCTGCCCCTGCTGAGAAGCCAGACGCTGCCTCAGCCCGTTGGGCAGGCTCTGTGTGACAGATGAGCAGACGTCTCTCCTTTGCCCTGGAAAAGCCTGCAGCACAGGGGCCCACCTGCGTCCCCCTGTGCCCTGGGGTGGCAGCAGGTGTCCAGCGGGAGAGCCAGGGGCGTGTCCCATGGTGCCCATGGGTGTCCAGGGCCCTGGGGCTGATGGATCTGGAATGGGGGCTGCTGTACTGGGTGCAAGGGGGCGATTCTGAGGCCACAGGTGTGGGTCACGCCTGAGCCCCCGTGTCTGCAGCGGCCTGGAGGGGGCTGGGCCTGGACCCCCGACCGTGTGGCCTCCGGCGCTGCCCCTGCTGCCCTCACGCAAACACGAGACCGCACACGGGTCTGACCATGTGTCACAGGGTTCCACGCATCTCTCTATAAAACCTGAAGAACTTCCTCTAATGTTTTCTGTAAGGAAGATGGGGGTCCTCCTGGTGATGAATTCTCTGGATCTTTGTCTGAAAATGTCTGTTTTGCTGTCATCTTTGAAGGGTGTTTTGCAGCCAGAACACCAGGGGGATGGTTGTTTTCATGGCTTTGAGGATGTCCCTCCATTCTGCTCTGGTTCCATCCTTTCCGTGACTTCCCTGAATTGCAGACTTGTGTATGGGAACAGTGCATACCTGAGGCTTTGCTTGAGGTTACCTCCTGCAGCCGGCAGACCCCTGCTTCTCGCGGTTGGGCCAGGAAGGGCAGCTCCTGCTCCCTAGAGACAGAGCTCTTGAAACTGGACCTGCCCGTGTATTTCTGGGTAACTCTGACTCCGAGGTGCAGCCCTGTGGGGGTCCCAACCTGTGCTGCGCAGCCCTGGGACTAGGGTGCCCCTGCCTACTCCCCGGGCTCCAGGTGGCCTCCATGCAGGCCTTGAGGGCAGCTGCTGCAGGCTGTCTTCCCCCACACCCCCTTCTGCCTGAGACCATGGCCTTGCAGCCCAGCTGGTTCTCTGAGGCCTTTAAATGGACTCTCTGAAATCTGGCTTTGCTCTTTTCTCTGCGGAGGGCTGGTGAGTGAAAAGCAGTTGCCTGGCCTGGCCAGCACTCCTGTTCTGATGCTTGGGGGCCCCCAGCCCCACTCGGCACCAGGTAACAACAGCTGGAGGTGCTCTGCGTTTGTTAATGGTCTTTTCCGCCTCCTGCATCGGCAGGCAGGTCTTCACCACTAGCGCCCCCTGGAAGCCCAGTGTTAACAGACCTTGGCGGCAAATGGGTTCCTTTCCAGGGCTTGGTTGCCTCGGGTCTGTGTTCTTGTTGGCGGTCTGGCACTGGTGGAGCGGGTTCCCACCTCCGGCTTCCGTGCCAGCCGTGGAGAGAAGGCAGGAGGGCCTGAAAGGACATCCTGGGGTCAGCGTGTGGCCAGACAGCAGACAGTGCGGTGCTCGCCTCCAGTCTCCCGGGGCAGCAGAGGGCGCAGAATGGGGGTCAGGACGCCCGTCGGGGCTGCCAGCCAAGGGTCTGTTGCCCCCTGGCAGGGCCACTGCCCGGCTCGCGGGCCCCTGACCGCCGAGGTGGGTGCTGGGCCCGCTGCAGGAGCACGTGGCCTGTGCTGGCCCGGCAGCCCTTGTGGAATCTTTGGACGATAAAAACCAAAGTGTTTTTCTTCTGCCCAGATTACCCGAAAATTCAGGCTGAATTCCGAAGGCAAACTTGAACAGACCGTCTCCATGGCAACCACTACGCAGCCCTTGACTCAACATCTGCACGTCACGTACAAGAAGGTGACCCCATGACCCCGGGTGGCGCTGCCTGCCTGGGGAAGGTGTGGGTGTGGCCACAGGTGGGTCACCGTGGGTCACAGGGTGGCCACGTCTCCTGTAACGGCATAGAGATACCAAATAAAAGGCCTTTATTTTTATGGGTGAGCGTTGTCAGCGTCATCGCTTGCGTAGGCTGCATTTCTTTCATCTGCTGGTGATGGATTGCTTCCAGTCTTCCCTAAAGACTGAAAGGGGTGACATTCTCTCATTTTTTCCTGCAGTTTTGACAATATGCTTCCATCATAGCTCAGTCAGTAAAGAATCCGCCTGCAATGCAGGAATCCTCCTGCGATGCAGGAGACCTGGGTTCAATTCCTGGGTATGAAAGATCCCCTGGAAACGGAAATGGCAACTCACTCTAGTATTCTTGCCCGGAAAATCCCATGGACAGAGGAGCTGGTGGGCTACAGTCCATGGGATCGCAAGAATCGGACACAACTTAGCAGCTAAACCACCACCAAAACACTTAGGAGTCTTTGGTGGTTAGTCATAAGCTAAAGACACGGGTCATGTTTAAGAGCTGAGCACGTAAGACCCCCATTTCCTAGTGGACAGAGGACATTCCCAAGGCATGAGGGTGGCTGTGAGCCTAAGCATCGTTAAGTGGATGTGAGCTGATTCTCAGTAATACACATCTTCATTAATTCCTTTGTTCACAGTGGAACTTTCCACACACACACACTGACCCTCAGCCCTTGCCCCGCATCCGCCGGCACGGGCCCCACACCCGTGGTGCGTGTGCTCCCTCCCTTCTCATGGCTGAAGCATCTCACGGTGAATTCCACACAGCGCCATTTGTCTGAAACGCTCCAGCCTGTGTGCAAAAGCAAAAAAAGCCTTTCCCTTCTTCTCAATGGCTCGGTCTCCGCCACGCCCTCCCCCTCCCTGTTTCGCCCTCTTGGAGGGCACGGGGGCACAGCTGGTCTCACCAGGAATGTACGCAGACACTGGGCAGGGCAGCTGTGCCGAGGGCAGAGGTCCACACTGCAGCCACATGGCTGTCACACACTCAGGGCACAGGCGTCGCGGGGGCTGGGGCTGCCACTGCCTGGAGTGCGAGGAGGGGCCACCCAAGTGAGGGTCTGGCCAGCACCCTCCGAGCCAGTCCAGGAACTCCAGGCTGCAGGGGGACCCCCGTGGCCCAGGCCTGTCCTCCAGGCCCCGCACTGGTCCTGCCCCATGGCTGAGCCAGAGCAGCTCCCCCTCCCTTCGCGGAGTCCTGTCCTCCCCAAGCCCCCCCCCATCTGGGGTCCCTCTGATGGGGCTCTGCCGAGGTCATGAACCTGAGGCTCCAGGAGGCCCCATCCTTCAGAGTCCAGGGAAGGTAGCAAGGCTGCCTGTGGGGTCACAGAGTCAGACACAACAGAGTCAGACAGCAAGGCCCCAGGGCCGTTGCGTCCTGCAGGCTGGCGGAGACAGACACCTCCTCCAGAGGGCAGCCACCTCTGCCGTCCACAGGACTGGGGGGCAGGCACAGCCTGATCTTCTGGGCCCCATGGACAGACACCGCACCACACACTCTCTGACATGCCTTGGGAACCAGTTCTCCATGGTCTGGACGTCAGGCCCTGACTTCGGTTTAGGTGGCTGTCACCCTGCCCTTTGGGGGATGTGCCTGTCGCTGACCAGTACCAACCTCCTTATCAAGTTGGGCCACACTGTGATCTGTCTGAACGAGTTTTCTTCCTACTCTCAGTGCCAGTAGGCTGAGGGTTTTCCACATTTCAGGTCTGGTTCTTCTTTGCTGACAGCTCTGTCTTCACATCTTCTTCGCTCTAAGCGTCCGAGAGAAGCAAGGCACGAGCACTTTGCTTGGAAACGCCCAGCCAGACACCCGGGCCACTGTCCACAAGCTCTTCCTTCCTGCAGCCTAGGACACACTGCAGCCGAGCTCTTGACAGAAGTCTCTGTTTCCATCTGAGATCTCATCAGACTGGCCTTTACAGCTGTCCAAGTTAGTAAACGGAAGCCTTGCTAAACTGGAGCCGGGATGGGAATTCCCTAGTGGTCCAATGGTTAGGACTCCGCTGTCACTGCCCAGGTTCTGGGGCCGATCCCTGGGCGGGAAACTAAAATCCCACACGGTGCACAGCATGGCCAAAACACTGTTAATTAAAAAAATGTCCAGTGGGCAGGCCCCCAGGGGGCCTCAGCCAGCCCCACTGGATGTCGCCACAAGGGGGACCACCTGGCCTCCAGCCAGAAGCCGGTCACCACCCGCAGCAGGAAGAGTTTCTCCCTGCCCGGCAACAGCCCAGCCAATGAGAAGCCTCCACGCTTCAGGCCCGGTGCCTCCAGGGGACTGTTTACAGCAGCCCCTCCGACCTCTGTCTCCTGTGAACGAGCTTCTTCTCCTCTTTCCTTCACCACAGTTTCTGACCTGAAACACAATGCTGTGCTGTTCCTGAATAAACCCATTTTGTTGGTAAAAAGTTGGCTGTTTTCTTGTTTCAGGTCATTACATCCACGTTTCTCCCATGTTCTGCTCAGGCCGCTCGGGTATTCTCCGAGAAGGCTGAGGCTTCCTGCACAGCTCTCCTCTCTTCCTGGGTCCCCAGCATCGCCCCAACCGTCCATTCACAGCACTGGACGCTTTCTAGCATCCATCTTCAAACTCTTCCAACCTCTTAAGTTCCGAAGCCACCTCCACATGTTTAGATACTGGGTACATCTCAGTAACAACTTTCTGACGGTCCGTTCAGACTGCTTTAACAAGAATACCACAGACTGGCTGGATTTTAAGCAGCAGGAATTTACTTGTCAGCATCCTGGAGGCCCAGGACCACGGTGCTGGTGACCGGCTGACAAAGGACTTTTCTCCTGGGTGGCTGCCCACTGGACCTCACGTGCAGAAGGGCTGGGCTGGCTCTCTGGGGCCACCCAGGCAGGTACTCGTCCCAGTCAGAAGGTGACTTTAGGACCTAGTCCCCTCCAAAGCCGCACCTTCTCCCATGATGTTGAGGTTAGGACTTCAACATATGAATTTCGGGCAAGACAGACATTCAGACCACAGCTCCAAGGTCAGACCAAGCTCAGCCTGGAGGCTAAGGCCAGAGGCATCTGTATTGCTAGAATGATGCCAAGAGGACCTGGGAGCACCGAAGAAGCCCACTCCCTCCCTCCTACACTGCAGGCTCCTCCCTTCTCACAGCTGGGTGCGGGAGGGGTGGGCAGCCCCAGAGCAGAGCAGACAAGGTGGGGCATGAGAGACAGGCAGATAGCACGCACAGCCCTCTGGTCACCTTCCTCTCTGCACCCGACCCGAGCCGCCGGCAGGCTGGGGAACTGGAGGGCATTCCCAGCCCCCTCGTTCCTCTGACCTGCTTCCTGCAGCCTGAGGGTGGATCACCCTTCCCAAGGGCTGCCCGGCGGCATGCCCATGCAGTGTCCGCCCGCCTCGGGGTTGATGCCACAGCACAGACGTGGCAGCCTGCCCGCTCCATCCTGTTTCACCCCGCCCGCGTGGACCAGCCCCCCAGCAGAGCTGCCCAGGGGCCGTCTCCTAAGCCTGTCCTAACACCTACATTCCGTGGCAGAATCCTCTTAGAAAATCTTCCCTCCATCCAGTTAGGCTCAGGTTCAGTTCCTCTGAAACAGTTCACGCCAGAGCCAGTGGAAACGCTCATGTCTTTCCTCTGATGTCCAGTGTTAGAGCAAGCGTGCAGGGACGCCGGGGCCGGCCCAGGACCAGCCTCCTCACGCCACGCCTCCCTCCACCCCTCCTGCTTCTGCTACAAACCCAGCACTCCTGGTATGTTTGCTGCAATCTCGTCAAGTCCAGTCTTTCTGTGGCAGACAGAGGGGCCCATGTGACCCTACAGTTAGGCGGACGGAGACCCTGATGGCCTCTGTGCCCACTTCCTGCCCCAGCACCTCCCTTCTCTCCAGCAGGGGTGGGAGTGAGAGGCCTGGGCAGGATCGACTCCCTTTACAAAGTTTTCTCAGGCATTTCCACTGAACTATTTGCCATCACACGGCCCTTCACTCCCTAGCGCTTCAGCATGGGATACGTGTATTCTTTAAGAAAAAAAAAAAAAACTGCATCCACACTGATATTTCCCATTCTGATTCTTAGATCATACAATTTCTTACTTACATTCTTCTATCTCACCTCTTTTAAGAAAAAATCTTCTTTATCATTATTTGCTTTCTCCTACAGGATACTTAGGACTTCCTGATGGCTCAGTGGTCAAGAATCCACCAGCCAATGCAGGAGACACAGGAGATCCAGGTTAAATGCCGAGCTGGAAAGATCCCCCACAGAAAGAGAAGGCAACCAGCTCCAGTATTTTTGCTTGAAAAATTCTATGGACAGAAGAGCCTGGCAGGCTATACTCCATAATGTTGCAAAGAGTCAGACACGACTGAGCGACTAGTGCTAAGGACTAGAGCCTGGGGCTGCGGTGCGTGGGTCACAGAGTCGAACACGACTGAGCGAGTAAACCACCGCGGGACACATATGATTAATTCAGAATAGTAATATTGTCAATAAGACTACTAATTGAAGTCAATTTTTTGCTATTGTTTTTACAGCTTTCATACTGAGTATATAATGTTAAAAAATATTATAGTTGGAATAACTAATTTCTCTGGCTGCTTATGTCACCAAATCAGCATACAAACTCATTTATTTCTAAAACTGTTTCTCTGAAGTTAGCTTTGCTTATGCAAAACACGGATGTGACCCTGTTGTCAATCGCGTGAAACAGGGACTTCCCGGGTGGCCAAGGGGCTGGGACTCTGCGCTCCCGGCGCGGAGGGCCTGGGTTCCGTCCCTGGTCAGGGAACTAGACCTCACATGCTGCAAGTGAGAATCCGAATGTTGCGACTAAAGATCCCACACGCCACAAGGAGGATCAAAGCGCAACCACCGCGAGGGCCCAGCACAGCCAGATAGAGAAGTAGGAACAGAAACCCTGTAAATCCAGGTTCGTCTCGCTTCACGTGGGCTCAGAGCCCCCCAGGCCGGCCTGCCACGCTCTATCAGCAGACGCCCTGACGCTGGGCCTCTGGGCTGTTTCAGTCTTTTGCTAATCAGGTATTGTCACAATGTATGTGTCATTTTGGGCCTCTGCCAGTGTGTCTTCAGGACAGATGTCTCCGAGTAGGATTAGCAGTGCGAGGGCGAGCGCACGCAGGGCTGGTCCAGGTGTTGCCCTTCCCGACGGGCACTGCGCGGTTTCGCCTCCCCCGGCAAGTGCGAGGTGCCCTGCCCCCAGCAAGTCTGTGATCAGATCTGGACTCGGCCAACCTGGTAGGTGAGGACTGGGGTCCTGGGGTCCTGGGGCAGTTTGGGTCTGCATTTCAGCTGTCTTTCCTTCTTGACTTTTGAATTATAAATAATCTTCCTGATTTTCAACTACAGCTTTTCATGGAGGTGAAATGCATGGTTACAACATGAAGTTCACTGTTCCACAGCGTCCACACAAGTATGCAGCTGAGCAGCACTTTGTACACTCGCGTGCCTGCAGCTGCCACCTCTGTCTGCTTCCAGGACAGCCTGTCACCCCGGGAAGAAGCCCCATGGCCCCCAGTCACTCCCCCTCTCCACACACCACCCTCTGCTTCCTGCCTCAGGCTGCAGCAGCTTTTGAAAATGTTAAATGTCATAAACACTTTTCCCATCAAGTGTATCGTCTTTTCTTGCTCCTGGATTTTGTTTTGTTGTTTCTTAAGCTCTCGTGTACTGTCTCACGGCGGCCCTTCGTCTCCTCGTTGCAGAGTCTGTCTCCTCTACGGTGAGCGGGGGCTGCTCTTCCCTGCAGGGGCCGGGCTTCTCATTACAGCAGCTTCTTGTTGCGGAGCCTGTGCTCAGCAGCTGCCCCACCGCGGCGTGTGGGATCCTCCCAGACGGGATCAGATCCCTGTCCCCCGTGCCGGCAGGCGGATTCTCGCCCAGTTACCACCAGGGACAGCCGCTTGTTCTCGGATTTTAAATCACATTTAGGAAGGTTTTGCCCACTCCCCAGTTACACAGAAATTCACACATTGCTCCCAGCACTTGCTTCATATTTCACACTTGGCTCTTGGACCCGTTTGTGACTTGTCTCGCCTGGTGTGTTGCCCGGGTTCGATCTGGTCTTTTTCCGTGTGCTGACTGCTCGTCACGTCGCTTGCTGACGACCTCATTTCCTTCACCTCATCGTGGACGTGGTTATCCAGGCTCCAGGGTCTGTCTCTGCGGGCCCCGTGTCCCTGTGCTCACGTGTCTGCATGTGGCCGGGGCCTGGGGGTTCAGGGGCAGACCCAGAGGCAGGGAGGTCCAGACCTTCCTCCTTTCTCTTCTTGGAATGGTTTTCTCGGCTGTTTGTCCTTCCCCTCCTCGTGTGAACTTTATAATTAGCTTTAGATCCAGACAGGGAAACATACTCTAGTACTTTCTTAAGAGGAAGATGCTTTGCTCAATCACATCCCACTCTTTCGTGACCACACGAACTTTAGCCCACCGGGCTCCCCTGTCCGTGGATTCTCCAGGCAAGAATACTGGAGTGGGGTGCCATTTCCTTCTCCAGGGGATCTTCCCGACCCAGGGATCCAGCCCGCGGCTCCTGCTTTGCAGGCAGAGTCCTTACCTTCTGAGCGAACAAGTAGTTTCATAATGATTATGTTAAATTTATAAAGCTACTTACTTGTAGAGAAATGGCTTTATGAGACTGTTTTCTTCTAGAACGAGGGGTTTCCTCTGTCTGACCAAGTCTAAGGTGTCCTTGAGGAAGCTTCAAAGTTTGCCTCACATGGGTTCACATTTCTTCTCCATCTTTCCCTCGCAAAGTCACCTTCTGTGCTGCCAGAAAGGGCGCGTCCCCCCGTATCTTCTGCCCAGCACACCCCCCACAGCCAGTCTCCCCGCGGGGCCTGAAACCTGCTTTTCTGATCCCAGTGACGGGAAGCAGGGCACCGGGGGACCCTTCCTCTCTCCTGCGCCACCACCCAGACTTCCCACCTCGGGCGCCCAAGGGATGCTCTCTCCCCGCGGATGGAGCAGGCAGAGCTGGGAGGTGGTGCTGGGCCCCTGCCCGCTCCCCAGGAAAGGAGCTGAGGAGAGTGGTCCTGGGGGCCTTGGGGCCGGGAGGTGGGCCCCGAGGGGGGCACAGCACTGCCCGTGTGCACAGGAGCTGGCCTCTGGCTCTTCCCGCGGGAGGCGGGCCAGGCGGCCAGTGTGGCCGTCTGCGGCCCCCTGCCTGGTACGGAAAGGGAGCCAGGGCAGAGAGGCCACTTCCAGCCGTGTGCCTGCGGCCGGGCCGCCCCCATCAGGGCCAGGGGCACTGTGGTGGGAGGTCATGGGGAGGCGCAGGCGGGGGGAGGCTGGCCACCGTGAAGGGCAGGGCTGTGTGCACGCGAGGGCCAGTGTGTGCACGCGAGGGCCAGTGTGTGCATGTGCGTGTGCGCGTGGGCCTGGCAAGGTACAGGGCAGTGAGGCGGCCTCCCTGAGGGGCCCCGGGGCGGCCATGCTGATCCATCACGGTGGGGCTGCCACCGTCGGTTGCGGGAGGCGGGTGCAGGCAGGCAGACGGGCACCCTCCACGGCCACTGCACTTTATTGGGGTCAGACACACAGCATCGTCCTCATCCACGGGCTCTCGCGCCCACGGCTCCCTGCCACACAGGGACCCCAACACCCGCGTGGGACACACATTCCCCCAGAAGCCGGTCAGGAGCCGCCACGGCGGCCCCACACTCGGTATGCAGGCTCAGCCAGCCCCACCGCGCCCCCAGCTTCAGCCAAGCCCGAGGCGCCTTCAGGCGGAACATGCACGGCCCCTCCCTCGAGGACCGAGGCCAGCTCCAGTCCTGACGTGGTCCCGACACGGATGGGGCTCCCACTTCCTGCTTCAGGGCCAGGACGCAGCGCAGCCTTCTGGCCCAGGAAGAAGGGGGCGGGCAGGGCTTCGGGGGCAGTGAGGCAGAAGGGTCGGCACTGAAGCCCAGCTCCAGGCCCGGGGAGACCCTCACGCCTCCGTCCAGAGGGCCTGGGCTTTGGAGGAGGGGCTCAGGGCAGGGCCTCCAGCGTCCACTCGGGTGCGGCTCCGAGGGTCTTCCCGGCTGGGGTGGGGCGGAGGGCCCCCTGGGCTCCTGCCTGAGCCGGCATCTCATCTCTCCGGCAACAGCATGAAGAAGGCTGCCTTCAGGAAGCGGCCAAAGCTGCAGAGCGCGGCCACCAGCCAGTGAGAGCGCAGGCCCGGGTCGGTGCTGACCACGCACTTGAGCACGTCCGTCTGGGAGGGGAGAGGGCACCATCAGGGCACAGGGGGCGCAGTCCCGCCCCACCCGAGGCGGCCGTGCTGCTTGACGGGGTGCCTGCAGTCCAGCTGGACAAAGGCCTGAGGTCGGCCATGAAGAGGCAGGAATCTCCTGAGCAGGGCACTCCCCATGTCCCCTTGCAGACGCCGTGGGGGATGACCCCTTAGAACAGGAGCCCAGCGGGCAGCCACTCCTCACTTCCCTGTTTCTCCCTAGTCCTGCTAAGGAGCCCCGGAGGCTGACCTCTGGCCACACTGGCAGTCAGCGTCCTGGCTGCCCCCGTGCCCAGCCCCTCTGGGCCCGACGACAGGACAGGCAGGGGACAGAGCTGCCCATGTCCCGTCTGCCATGAGTCACCCTGGCAGTCAGACCCTGCCTGCCCCCGCCGCCCAGCCTCCACCGTGGCTCCAACCCCAGCCCAGGGCTGACTGCTGTCCCCACAGCCGGTGGGCTGCACACACCTCTGCCACCACCCACTCTACAAAGAAGGCACCGCTCCCAGCAGCCCCCGGGCCGGGCCAGCACTGGGCAGGTGATGGGGGACCCAGAGACAGAGGTGGGACGTGGCTCTGACCACACAGTGGGCAGGGCAGCAGGCTTAGCTCTGGGGGGCGGGCACGCCCCGGGTCAGCCTTGGGGCAGGGATGCGGCCCCAGCCACGACCGCCTCCCCTCCAGCCCCGTCACCCCCGCTACCCCGCGGTTGCCCTCACCCATCCGCCACGCCTCCGCAGCCAGGTTGCCAGCGTCTTCCGCACAAACTCCCCGAGACAGTCGACGAGGGCATGCACCAGGGCGGGCTGGGCCTGCCGCACACAGTCCACGGCCAGCCCCGCGGCCACCGAGTACAGGGACACAACTTTGCCCCACGTGATGCCTGCAGGAAGAGAGAGGGATGCTGGGCACCAAGGGCCACCAAGACCCCGCTTAAGGCCAGCCCGCAGCGTCACCTGACAGGGCTGAGCCTCCTGGAGCCACGCGCCCACCACCCCGAAGGTGACCGGGGTCAGCACCCAGGGCTAGCCTTGACCACCAGCTCCCAGTCAGACAGGGAGCTAGGTCACCTGGTCGCCGTGCAAGTCCCAGCCACCATCTGCTCAAGTCAGCTCCGCCAGCCCCGTGGGCCATTCTTAGATGTCCTAAGCTTCTGTTCCACACCTGCACACCAGGGCCAGAGCCTGGCGACAACCCAGCCCACCTCTGCTGGAGTAAGCGATGGAGTAGAAAAGCGGTTTGGCAAAGAGGGACCTGAGCGGGTCGAGGGGGCTCCGGGACCTGGCGCTGGAGGCACTGAACAGCAAGCAGCTTCAGGCTGCACCTGCCCCAGCCTGGCTGTCCCTGGAACAGAGCGGGGCGCTCGCCATGGAAAGAAGCTGAGGCCCAGCAGGAAAGGCCATCCCCAGGCACCAAGCTGCTGAGGGCAGAACTAAGACGGAGCCTCCCTGGGGGAAGGACAGACGTGTGACAACCTAGGGACGAACGCCTGTCAGTCATAAAAAGCTCCTTAACACATAAAGAGATTCTGTACATCAAGGGAAAAAAAAGGATCCCCTTGAGATGGGAATGGCTACCCACTCCAGTATTCTTATCTGGGAAATCCAAACAGAGGAGGCTGGCGGTCTACAGACCATGGGGTCCCACAGAGTCAGACACGACGGGGCAGCTAACACTTTCACTTTCAACACTTTCTAAAGAAATAGGAACACAAATGATGAATAGTGGATTCACAAAATAAAAAATACTAATAATACAATAGACGTAATCAATAAAGCAGAAGTAGACGTTTTTCTGAAACTCTCTTGCTTTTTCGATGATCCAGCAGATGTTGGCAATTTGATCTCTGGTTCCTCTACCTTTTCTAAATCCAGCTTGAACATCTGGAAGTTCACGGTTCACATACTGTTGAAGCCTGGCTTGGAGAATTTTGAGCATTACTTTGCTAGTGTGTGAGATGAGTGTAATTGTTCGGTAGTTTGAACATCCTTTGGCATTGCCTTTCTTTGGGATTGGAATGAAAACTGACCTTTTCCAGTCCTGTGGCCACTGAGAAATCTATATGCAGGTCAAGAAGCAACAGTTAGAACTGCACATGGAACAACAGACTGGTTCCAAATTGGGAAAGGAGTACGTCAAGGCTGCATATTGTCACCTTGCTTATTTAACTTACATGCAGAGTACATCATGTGAAATGCAGGACTGGATGAAGAACAAGATTGCTGGGAGAAATACCAATAACCTCAGCTATACAGATGACACCACCCTTATGGCAGAAAGCAAAGAACTAAAGAGGCTCTTGATGAAAGTGAAAGAGGAGAGTGAAAAAGTTGGGTTAAAATTCAGCTTTCAGAAAACTAAGATCATGGCATCTGGTCCCATCACTTCATGACAAATAGATGGGGAAACAGTGAGAGACTTTATTTTCTTGGGCTCCAAAATCACAGAAGATGGTGACTGCAGCCATGAAATTAAGACACTTGCTCCTTGGAAGAAAAGCTATGACCAGCCTAGACAGCATATTAAAAAGCAGAGACATTACTTTGCCAACTAAGGTCCATCTAGTCAAAGCTATTGTTTTTCCAGCAGTCATGTATGGATGTGAAAGGTGAACTATAAAGAAAGCTGACTGCCAAAGAATTGATGCTTTTCAACTGTGGTGTTGGAGAAGACTCTTGAGAGTCCCTTGAACTGCAAGGAGATCAAACCAGTCAATCCTAAAGGAAATCAGTCCTGAATATTCATTGGAGGGACTGATACTGAAGCTGAAGCTCCAATACTTTGGCAACTTAATGGAAAGAGCTGACTCATTGGAAAAGACCCTGATCCTGGGAAAGATTGAAGGTGGGAGGAGAAGGGGACGATAGAGGATGAGATGGTTGGATGGCATCACCGGCTTAATGGACATGAGTTTGAGCAAGCTCCGGGAGCTGGTGATGGACTGGAAGGCCTGGCGTGCTGCAGTCCACGGAGTTGCAGAGAGTTGGACACAACTGAGCAACTGAACTGAACTGAATACACTAGACATGTGAAAAATGCTTACCCTCACTGATAAGTCAAAGAAGCGTCAATTAAAACAAGATGTAAAGGATAGTCTATCAGGTTGAAAATTCAAAGTGGCAGTATGCGGATCCAGGTAACCGTGCAGACTGGTCCCTGTGACGGGAAAGACAGCTGAGGGCACCTGGCATTACTGGTGAGAGGACACCCCCTGGGGGCCGGGCCCTGGTCTGGCAGGAACAGCACAGGTGGGGAAAGCAGGCCCTGGGCCCCCATTCCCGGGGACGGTCAGTCACAGGAGCGCAAGTCAACGCAAATGAACGCTTGTTCACAGTCACCAAGAGGTGGAAATGGCAAGACAGGGAGATTCGGGAGTGGAAGAGCACGAGGTGGGCCACCTGCACAACAGAAGGTCATCTGGCCTCCAGAGGCAGGAGCTCTGACGGGGCCAGGACCAGGCCTGCTGAAACAACACGTCCCTGAAGGATGCAGACTCGAGTGTGAGTCCATTCCTGACGCGGCGGGGCCGGCAGGGCCGTGGAGACGGGAGGCAGGGCGGTGGGCCCCGGGGCTGGCAGTGACTGCTCAGCGGGCCTGGGCGGCAGGGACTGCGCAGCCCTGCGGGTGGACCGACGCCGCCGAATCGCACCCTAGACGCTTAACCGGGGCTTCCCTCAGGCTTCAGTGACCCAGACGCCGAGCTCCCAGTGCAGGCCCAGGTGTCGGGGAGCCCGACCACACGCACCCCATGGTGACGTCAAACAATGAATCAAACGGTTAATCAGATACCACGTGAATTTCACCTCAATTCAACGCAAATGTAAAAATCCCATGAACCAGGCCCACCTGGTGTTTTGACTCCCACCCCCTTCAAAGCAGGTCCACGTCTGAAGCCCCCGAGCCGGCCCCTGGCCCCCGGGACCCCCTCCTGCCACCGGCCTTGGGCCCACTCCGCCAGCCTCAGTGCCGCCCACAGGACTGCCCACCCTCAGGGCTCTGCTCACAGGCCCCCTCCAAGGGGCACCCAGGCCACGGGGGCGCCATGTCCTGGGGATGGTGCCATCACGCCATGCTCCCCGTTCACCAGCTGCTCATGGTGCGCCAGCCCTGGTGGGCCCCCTGCACTCGGCGCCCCAGGTGGACATGTGGGCTCCACATGACTGCCACGTTGGACCTGGAGAGAAAAGCTCTGGTCTGGGAGCTGCCAGCAGGCTGGTCTCCCGCGTGGGTCTTGGGTATGCCCTATTTTCTCTGAGCTCTTAGCGTTATTTTTTATGGAGATACGGTCTCACTACCGGGCTTCCCTGGTGGCTCGGGTGGTAAAGAACCAGCCAGCCACGTGGGAGAGCTGGGTTGCATCCCTGGGTCGGGAAGATCCCCTGGAGGAGGGCATGGCAACTGCCTCCAGCATTCTTGCCTAAAGAACACCATGGACAGAGGAGCCTGGCGGGCTGCAGTCCACCGGGTCGCAAAGAGCTGGACACGACCGAGCAACTAAGCACACAGCAGTCTCACTGCCATCAGTTCATCCTTCTGAAGTGTGAGATCCAAAAATTTTAAAAAGAAGACCCAGATGGGACTTCCCTGGTGGTCCAATGGTCAAGACTGCACTTTCAGCTCAAAAATAAAAAAAGTGAGATCCAGTGTTCTTAGCGTGTTGACAATGTTCCACAACCACCTCCACTGCTAAATTCCAGGCATTTTTACTCCAAGTCCCTGTCCCCATGAGAACCGTGTCCCCATCACCCCAGCTCCTGGCAATCTCTCCTCTCCTCGTCTCTGTGGATGACCTGGACATTTCACGTTAATCAAATCACACAGTAGGTCCCATTTTGTTTCCGACTCGTCACGGAGCAAAACATTTTCCAGGTTCCTCGTATCATCCTGCGCATCACCACCGCGTGCCTTGTCACGGCGGAGCAAGGCTCCATCGCGTGGGCCGACCACCAGTCAGGAGACGAACCTGGGTGGGGTCCCTCCGCTGCTGGCGGAGGGTCTGAAGGTCCATGGATAAGCCCTCGTGTGGACATGTGGCTTCCCTTCTCGGGGGCGAACCCCAGGGCATGGAGCTGCGGGCTCAGGTGGGGACGCCATCAGAGTCACCCCACTGAAGACAATGACAGGAGGTCCACCGTGGCGGCTCACCTCGAGGCCTGCCTCCACCCCCAGGGGTTGCAAGCTGGAGTCTCGTGGCTGGACGTGCATTTCCCTGGTGACTGACGAAGGTCAGCGACTTCTCACAGACATCTCGGAAGAGACGACTATTTAGATTCCTTTGCTCATGTTTAAATGAGGCTGCCTTTTTAGCACAGATTTCTGAGAGTACTTTATCTCATGTTTTTTGATCTTTCCATGGTAAAATATTTTCTTCTTGTAATGAGAAGTAAAAAAATGAAAATACTTGCCAACTTTATGTTTTCCCACAAAAGGGAACCGAGAAGCCCCTTCACCCAAGACGCAGCGGGAGTGTCACCCCGCCGCTGCGTGTGGGGGGCTCGGCAGCATCAGGGTGCCGGCACGTGGCGGGCACCCAAGCCTACCCTGCAGTCCTGGAGCCGCCCACCCCACCGGCCACAGCCACAGAGGAGGGGGCTGCCCAGGAGGGTGAAGGGGACGCGGGTCCAGCCCCGGGGACAGCGGGCCAGGCCCCGCTGCGGGGACAGGCCGTAGGAGTTCTGCGGTCCAGAGAGGTCGAGAAAGCGCCTGCAACGCACACAGCGACGAGGGGGCAGGCGGGCGAGGGGGCTGCCGCGAGGAGGGGGCGGAGCCGGCTGGGGGCGGAGCCCGGCCCGGGGTGGGTGGGCCGGCAGCTGGGGAGCTTGGGCCCAGGGCCGTGGGGTACAGCCCCAGCGGTTTCAGACTGAGCTCCACGCGCTCCATCCCCAGGACACACCTCCCTCCCGGCCTCCGGGGCCCTCCTGGAGCCCCACAGCCCTTCTGGGCTCGTCTCTGGTCGCCAGCCCTAAGCGGGCTGGGCAGGCAGGGCTGGACGCTCCGGCCGGCCCCCCACCCTCCCGCCACTGCCCTGGGCCCCATACCCCGCCCTCCCGGCCGCATTCCCAGAAATGACCCTTCCTTTTAAAGCCAGCCCTCGGCTCATAAACCAGCTGCCCGCCCGACAGCTCGGAGACACACACAGGCGGAGACACACACAGGCGGCTACCCACACACCAACGTCAGGCTGGGACGGGCCCGGGGGGTGGTGGGGGAGCCCAGCGTGGCGGACAGCTCCGGGTGCCCACCGTGCCCCTTCCTGCCTGGCCCCTCTAACTGCCTTCTCCACCAGGCCAGCCTGGATGCCCCCGAGCCCCACCCGGGGGAGGGCTGTCAGGCCCTCCAGGGCACCCTGATCTCTCCCCACCCCTCGGGGTCCTGCCCCTGGTGACCGCTGCACGGAGAGCCGCACTGACCCTGTGGAGGCTGGCCCGCAGCTGGCGGTCCCGTGTCCCGCACCTTCAACGCTGGCCTGCCCGCCAGGGGTCGGGAGGCCTCCTCAGAGGGGGACACAGGGAGGCAACAGCCCGAGGGTGGGGTCAGCAGACGGGGCCTCTGACAGGCCTGCAGCCCCTCCATCTGGCCCTCTGTCTTCAGTGGGTGAGTGGAGGGTCCCCCTCGGGGCAGGGATGGTGGTCCGGGCTCCTCTGCCCCGAAGCCCTCCAGTGCTCAGCACGCCTCGGCTGAGAAAAGGCGGGGCGAGCACCAGGTCACAGCGCCAGTCAGCCACGGGCTCGAGGCCTCTGCGCTGCCTGGGGCCCTCCTCTGCAGCAGGCTGTGCCCCCAGAGCCCCAGGGGGAAGGGGGCCCTCCCCACTCCCAATGCTGCCTGGCCACTCACACCTGTCCTCCAGCTGGGATGCAGCCCCGAGCACTCAGCTGTGGGCCCGCATGGACCCCTCCCCGAGGCCGGGACCACCATCCATGCCTCAGGGTCCCCGGCCAATGCAGCTCCGGGCGCTGGGGGGCACGCCGGTTCGGCCAAGGAGAAGGTGCTGTCCCGGGAGGGGCTCTGCTCCTGGACGCCCAGCAACGCCTGGCGCCTGCCCCGTACCAGAACCCAGGACCGAGACAGGTGCACCGAGCTGGGCACCCGCTCACAGGTGGGCCACAGGGAGCCCACGGGCTCCCCAGGAGGGGACGTGGGAATGGGAGGGGCCTGGGGACGAGTCCGGGGGTCTCCTGTGAGCTTAGAGGCAGGTGTGTGGACAGGAGCAGCAGGAGGTGCCCTCAGGTGAGGAAGTGAGAGAAGGAGGTGACAGGGATAGACGTTGCCCGCCGCCGGGGCCCAGAGAGAGGCTCTGGGAAACCCACGGGGCTATGGGCCAGCCAGATGACCCAGGTGAGGCACCCCCCACTGCAGAGCACCACTCCCGTGGGGGGCCGGCTGGCAACGTGCCTCTGCCCAGCAGACTCCGGTGTAGCAACCCCACAACTTTTCAGGTTCCAGGAGCCTGGCAGCGCCCACTCCAGCTGCCAGGGAGTGGGCACCGCACTGCAAGAAGCCCAGGCGAGCAGCAGCACCAGCTGGTGGCCCCTGACACACACCGCCAGCCAGGACTTCCGGCCAGGGCAGCCCCAGAACCCCACGAGGGGCCCATCGCCCTCGGACCCAGCCCACCCGTGCTGCAGCCCCAGACAAGCCCACCTGTGCTGCAGCCCCGGCCCCGACAACTCCCAGGCCCCAGGCCCCGCTGGCACTGTGGGTCCCCGGCCTAGACACGAAGCCTCACCTGCAGAAAAGATCTGGGTCGCCACAGCCAGGAAGGCGTCGGTCACCACGGTCTCCGACTGCAGGGAGAGGTTCAGCTGGCGGGCCACGTTGCGGTAGACACTGGGCCGGATCAGCTCCAGCTCGTCCGCTGCGCGGGACCAGGGGTGGGTCAGAGGGGTCCCACGGGCCGGGGGGCCAGCCCACAGCCACAGAGGGGGCCCTGACCCCAGCCTGATCCCTGACCTCCGACCTGTCCCATGCCCACCCACTTGACACCACCCCCAGGGTCCCCAGGGACAAGGCCAGGGAGGTGCGGTAGTCACCCCAGACCGGCCTGTGGGCTGCCCCTCTGACAAGTCAGCCACGCCCCCTCCTCCCCAGGGCAGAGCCGGCTGGGCCGGTGCAGCGGGAATCCCGGGCGTGCCTGCTCGGTGACTCACAGCACACAGCAAGCTGCCCGGGCAGGCGGCCAGCCCCAACGTGGGCAGGGTGGGGGCCAGCGACCCCACACAGGTGGGGAGCCCACGGCTGCCTCGGGGAGGGGCAGCCTTGCCAGGCCCAGCGTCATTCAGGAAACCAGAGACCAAGCCACTGCCCGGAGGCGGCAGGCCTGGGCTCCTGGTGCCCAGCGGGGATGCCCATCAGTGGAGGAACGCCCTCACAGGGCCCCGTCTACACCATGTCCGCAGGGACGCGCCGGAACCCCTCACGGCCCACGCACTGGGTGTCCCCCAGCCCGGCCGCTTCTCCAGCCAAAGCAAACAGGGAAATGCTTCCCACTGGAGGTCCCGGTGATAAGGGCGCCACGTCGGCCCTGGGGCCAGCTGCACTCCGTCCAATTCAGGAAAATCTGAAGCCAGAGCGGGACTGAGGCTGGTGGAGCCATGGGGGCGGTGGCATGGAAACTCCCAGGGCGGGCCTGGCCAGCCATTCCCACGCACAGACCCGGGGGGCGACTGGGGACTGGCCCCAAGAGACCAGCCGCGGGGGCGCACCCCCCGCCCCTTCCTGTTTGCTGCTTCCTCGTCTGTGCCGGGGAGGGGCTGGGGGTGCTGGGGGTGGGGGACGGCTCCAGGCCGTGACAAGAGGCGGGGGGCTCACGTAGAGCAGCTCACAAGGGCCGCACATTGGGGGTCCAAGCTACCTCCCTCCGGGGTCCCCTCAGCCACCTGGCAGACGCTGAGCCCAGGGACTGGCCGTGAAAGCAGCTTGGGGAGGGCCCTGAGGCCTGGCCCTGCGGAGGGCCAGCGTGGGGCACTTGGCTGGACTCTGCTCCCCCAGTCCAGGCCGGAAGCATCCCAGGCTCCCTGGATCCGAGGTCACAGTTTGGGAGGGACAGTGATTAGCGGAGCCCACAGCGGGGCTTTCCAGACAAGTTCAAACAACAGGGACCCTGGCCTGAGGCCCTGTTCCAGGCAAGGCTGGGGAGCTGGGGGCCAGCAGGGCCGCAGGGCAGGCCAGGACAAAGGAAGGACTTCCTTCTGGCCACTCCAGGAGCCTCTCAGCAGCCCGAGATACCGAATTCTCCAGGGCCCTCTGGAACGTTCAGCCCAGGCTTGTCCCTACAGCCCAGCTGGAAGAAATGGTTTGGGCCCTGGCCTCAGGGGAGCACAGGCACTCTGGACCTTTGGCTGAAACCTCAAACCCCACATGCTCCCCTCCCCCAAGACCCAGGTGGGACACCACCCTCCTGCAGCTCTCAGCTGCACACCACGCCAACACTCCTGGGCAGACCAGGTCTACACAGCCTTGCCCCCAGGGTCCACAGAACACAAGGGCCAGCCTGAGAAGAGGCGGGCATCCCCTTCCACGGGGTGCTCCCTCCAACCCAGGGTTCTGGGCCAGTCTCTCAACCCACTCTATCTGGAGAGCCACCCAGTCGGGGCGTGTGCCCCCACGCCCCCCTGAGTGCACACTCCCCGCGTGGAAGGTCACGCCGGGCCGTGTAGAACTGGGCAACCTTCGTCCCCGTGGCGAGATGGGTTGAATGAGTCAGCTGAGAGGGTGCCTCCCTCTCCGCGGTCCTTGGAGAAGATGGAGACAGTTAAGCCCGAGGACCCCGGAATCAACCCCCCACCAACGTCTACACAGCAAGCTGTGCAGGCGGGGTTCGCCGCTACCCAGCCTCACAGTTTCTGGTCTCCCGGGCACTAATTTCCGCAGGAGCCCGGGGAGGCCTCCAAACCCAGAGAAAAGAGCAGCCCACGCAGGACTGCAGCCAGTAACTGTGAGGACCTATTTTCCAAAACAAACATCAGGATACGTGGTCCGACAAAGGATTTTTGTGCCCAGCTGAGTACAAGGGTCACTCTGGAAATTTAGCCACGAAAACATCATTCCTCCTGGAGTTTTCTATTCTTTATGGCCAGGATGTGTGCAATCTGGGCTCAGCAGGCAGACAGTAGGTCTGGCGGGTGCACAGGCCAGCTGACGGGGGAGCTAGGAGAGGTGGGTGCTGGAGGGAACCCCGCCCGCCTTGCGCGATAGATCCCTCAGGGCACCAGGACCAGTCCCCTCCCTGCCCCGGAGGGAAGACAGAAGCCCGGCTACCCGGTGGGCTGCCAGTGCAAGGCAGCTGTACCCGAGCCGCTGCGTGTCCGCCCGACCGGCTGGAAGGGGCAGCCTGGGGACCCCGCCGGCCGGCCGGGGCCCACACTCACCCAGGCGCAGCAGCACGGCGCACACCTCCGCCAGGCGGCCGCCGGGGACCGGCGCGGCGCGCTCGGGCGCGCTCCAGGAGAGGCCAGCGCGCAGCAGTCGCGCGTGCACGAACTCGCGGCCGAGAGCCTTGGCCTGGGCCACCAGCTCCTTGTCGGTGGGCGAGCGGTCAAAGGCGTCCATGATCTCGGCGGCGAAGACCGAGGAGCGCCGCAGCACCTCCATGGCGGGGACGAGGGCGGGGGGCGCCGCACCTGCGGGCAGACGGCGCTCAGACGGGCCCGCCCTGTCGCCCCGGCCGGGCTGCGAAGGGGAAGGCCGGCCGCGCGGAGGGCGGGCAGCGGGGCGCGGGGAGGGGGCGCGGCGCGCGCCGGGGCGCACCGGGAGGCCGGGCGGGGCTGGGCTCCGGGGCAGGGCTCCGGCCGGCCGGCTGCGGGTGACCGCTCCGGTTGGTGCTCCAGATCTTTAAAACGCGGAGTCACATTCTTTCAGATGCCAAGCTCAACCACAAGGAGCCTCGCGGCCGCCGAGGGTAGGAGGGACCGCGGCGAAATGGCGATTTGCTCCGGGGCCGCCGCACCCGCGCGCGAAGACTAGTGCGCGGGCGACGGAGGCGTGGGCATGGCCCGACCTGCGCCCGGCCGGCGGCCGCCGGGACCCCGGCCCGGCCCCGCGTCCTGGGCCGCCCGCCTCCGCGCCTCGCGATCCTCGGTGCCTGTCCCCGGCCTCGCCGTCCCCATGGCTCCGCCCGCCCGCTCACCTCTCCCGCCGCATGTCTCGGGCGCGGGGGCCGGGGACGACTGCTGGCTTCAGGACCTGCGGGCCGCCGCCCCCGCCGCTCGAGATCCTTCCATTCAAACCGGCGAGGCCGCACGCCCCGCCCCGGTGCCCGCCCAGTCTACGCCGAGCCGGCTGGGGCGCCGAGTGCGCGGGGCCTCGGGCCCTCCCGGGGCTCTGGCGGCGTCGTCGGGGGCGAGGGGAGCTCGGGCAGCACTGCGCGACTCTCCGCCGGCTGGAGGCGAGGCTTGGGGCTTTGCCTTCTAAGGGAAAGGCAACCCCGGGGCGGAGCCGCGGCCGGAGCTTCCCCGCCGCCTCCCCGCTTAAGGAGGACCGGGTTAGTTCCCAGGGCGCGCTCTGGGAGGGCCTGGGGGCGGGAGTTGTCCCCGCCTGGCCCGGTGAGCAGGACCTAGCGCGGGCCCTAGCCGCGTGGGCTCACACCCGGCTTCATCAGCTTATTGATTTCTAGAGGTTCTTTGTATGTTCTGGGTGCTGTGTCCCTGGCCTTACACATGGCTGGACATTGTATCGATAGATGCATATTTGTGTGTGCTTTGTGCTGAAGTTATCGCCATTATCTTCTGCTATCTTTGGCATTGCTGTGTTGAACAGTTTTCTCCATGACATTCAATTTATCACTTTTCTCACCTTCAGTGATTTTCCATTAGGACATTCTCACCTGTTGTAGAAGCTCAATTGTTTTAGCATTCACATTTATTTCTGTGATGGATTGCAGGTTAATTCCTGTGAATCTTGTGGTAGGGGTCAGAGCTCGTCTTTCCATATGGGTGTCCAGTGGACCGTCGTTGTTTATTGCAAAGACCATGCTCTTCCCACTGATCTGGAGAACAGTCCACATTATAAACCAAGCAACTGTATATGTGAGGCTCTGTTCTGGGTGCTCTTCTGTCCCACTGTTCCATTTCTCTCTCTCTTGGTATGTGGGTTCTTATTTCCCAGGTCAGGGATAGGGATCGAACCCACACTGTGGAAGAGTGGTTTTAGCCAGTGGACAGCCAGGGACAGCCCTGCTTCTCTGTCCGTAAGTCTGCATCCCACAGTCAAACAACAACAGGGAGAACCCGCCTGCCTGAATTCACGTGTGTGCAACACGGCACCCGCATCTGTGAACGTGTGTTCTTTCCCTGTGTGCATAGGATGTGAAACGAAATAGATCATGTCCTGGGCCAGGACGTGTCAACAAATTTCAGAGGATTGAAATTATACAAGTGTGTCCTGTCTGAAATAAATGAAAACTCAAAAACAGGAAAACTACCAGAAAGCCTCCAAGGACTTGGAATTGAATATCACACTTCTAAATCATCAATGAGCCAAATAGTAAATCACAGGAAAAGTTGTAGAATAATTTAAAATGAACAGTAGTGAAAATATTGCACATTAAATGCTGTGGAAGGCAGATAAAGCAGTCCTTTGAGGAAAATGTATAGCTTTAGAAAAAAGTTTGAAAGTTAATGCTCTAAGCTGCAACTCAAGAAGCTAGAAAAAGAACAACAAATTAAACTCAAAAGCGAGAGGAAATAAAAATAAAAGCAGAAATTGGTGGGAGAAAAGCAAAAGTCAGGGAAAATCAATCAAGCCAAAAGTTGGTACTTTGAAGAGAATGCAATGGATAAACCCCTGGTAATAATGGATTAAAAAAGGAAACACAAATGCCAATGTCAGGAATGAAAAAGAGAACATAACCACAGATATAGCAAACATTAAAAAGGTAAGAGGCTTCCCTGAGGATCCGCTGGTTGAAACTCTGTGCTCCCAATGCGGGGTGCCGCAGCTCGATCGCTGGTCAAGAAACTAGATCACATGTGCTGCAGCCAAGACCCGGCACAGCCAAATCATTTTTCAAAGGGAATGAGAGGGTAGTGTGAGCAACTTTATGAAAGTAATTTGAAATGTAAATGAAATAATTTACCAAAACTGACACTAGAAGCCATAGAAAATTCTGGATAGTCCTATAACAATTAAATAAATTTAATTCACAATTTAAAACTCCCCACAAAGTAACTTCTAGGTTCAGATGGTTTCATTGAGGAATTTCTCTACAGTTGAAGAAATATCACTGACCTTGTGCAAACCTATATAAATAATAGAAAACGAGAGAACCTTTCCCATCTCATTTTGTGAGGCCATTGATACTGACACCCGCTAGGAAGGCACTGAACTTCTGTCTGCCTTGGCCTCCCCATCTGTAGAGTAGAGAAAATAATAATACCTACACTGTGTGGACGGAGTCAGTTAATCCACGTATGAAAGAACTTGTCATATAGTGACGGCTCAGGAAATCAGCCCTGAATGCATGGGAAGGACTGTGCTGAAGCTGAAGCTCCACTCCTTTGGCTGCCGAGCTGACTCATTTGAAAAGACCCGGATGCTGGGAACGACTGAAGGCAGGAGGAGAAGGGGACGACAGAGGATGAGATGGCTGGATGGCATCACTGACTCAATGGACATGAGTTTGAGTAAGCTCCGGGAGATAGTGGAAGACAGGGAAGCCTGGTGTACTGAAGTCCATGGGGTCAAAGAGTCGGACATGACTGAGTGACTGAGTACATAGTGAGATTTGGGATTACCTGTATTTTATAGATGAAAATACGGAAGCTCAGAGCAGGAAGGGGACTTGCCAAGGCACCAGTGCAGGACTGAGCATAGCCGGACCATTATCCCCCGGCTGATGGACTGGACCTTTGACCGGGAGGAGCCAGTGCCTCCCCCAGCATGTGGCCTCGGGCAGCTTCCTGCTCTACTCAAAGTAGTTTCCTCCTGCCAGAAATGGGATTCTGAGGAGGGCCGCAGGCCCTGACCCGGGAGCCGTGGGCACGCCTGTGCAGCACGGCCCCTTCAGGACGGGGCCACGTGCCCGGGGATGGAGGAGCCCAACCCTGAGCGTCTTCACGCATCCTCGAACCCTGAGACTTAAACAATCACAGAAGTGGGAGGCGTCAACCCCCTTGAGACTTAAAGGATCACAGAAGTGGGAGGCGTCAGCCCCCCGGACTCTGACAGGGTCACCCCCACCCCACTGCCCAGATCCAGCCCTCACCCCCGGAGGCCACTGAGAGCCTTGCAGGGGACACGCAGGGTTGTGGGGTCAGAGTGGGCTGACTCTTCAGGGGTCTCCTCTCGTGCCTCTGCGGCCCCCACCCACCCCAGGCACGAAAAGGTGGGAGCCGCAGCCTGGCTCCTGTGCAGCTCCTGGTGTGCTGGGGGTCCCGCTGCTGATGCTGGGGGGCCGGAACCCCCACTGTCCCCTCCACAGAGCTGTGTGGGCACGGAGCGGGCCCTGCTGCTGAGGACGCTGCCTGGGGGGCGTCAGTCCCGCTCTCTGAGGGGCTGGAGGGGCTGACATTGATGGGGCTGCCCCTTGGGGCTGGGGCACGGGCAGCCCCTCCAGGCTTTGGGCTCGGGGGCGGGGGTGCCTGGGGGCATCAGCACCACTGGCTGAGAACCATCCAGGGCCAGCCCCACCCCGTCTGTTTTCCACCTGAAGCTCACTCTTCACGGGGAATCAGAGCCCAGGCCAGAGGGTTTTGTATAAGCTTGGAGGAGAGCGAGATAAACAGTGTGGGAGCCTGCAGCATACAGGGCAGAATGGCCAAGGGAGGGGTCCACGTGCCCGGCTTTCCAGTGCCCCCTGCCGTGTGCAGGGGGAGCTGGCAGGGTGGGCTCCAGGGCGGTGTGGCCTCCTGCCCCGGGCCCCCTGAACCAGCCACGCCGTGCCTGCCCCCTTCGGCAGCACCCTGGGGTAGTTGTAAGGTGAAGCCGTTTGTCTACTGTGTGACGGGCGCCCTGTTCTGTGATGCGCTTGCAGGCCCCCAGCAGCCTGTGGGGCCCAGTACCTTCCCCTCAGTCGCCCTTCTGAGCCTCAGGACTGCTCCCAGTAGGGGTTTTTCTCGATTTCTCCAGCCTGACCGCTTTCTCTTATTGGCTGGGCCCTGTCCTTTATTTTCTGGGTGTTAATCTCTTGCCTGCAAATGTCCCCCACCCCCAGCCCGCCTCCAGGGCTCCTAAGCCAGCCATCCAGGCTTTGTTCCTGGCCTTCTGCTGTGCTTTTTTAAAATCCATTTTTGTGACTGTTAAAAAGACGCTTGTTTCTTTTTCTTCCCCAAATCAGGCTGGCAGTTGGTCTTGCGTTTCCTGCTGGAGACGCCTGTGCTTTTCCAGGACTTAACCCCCAAGCTGAAGCGGTCTGTGTCCCAGACCTACCCGGCTTCAGGCCGTCACCCTTCCTATTACTTTATCGTGTGAATTGATATCTGGCACAGGAATTTCAGCTCCAGTCATTTATGTGTGCATTTTTTGTGTCCATAATCGAAAGAATCCAGTGGTTGGGGGTGATTTTTCACAACCAGCAGGTGTCTGGAGACCACCTCCCAGGCGAGCACTTTGCAAACCAGGGCTCATCCAGGCACCTCCTGAGTGCCTCTGCTTCCACTGTCATTCCTCAGCAGGCGCCTTCGGGGTGGGGTGCAGGGTGGCGAAGGAACTAGCTCCCCCAGCCACACTCCTACTTCCTGGCCCCTAGCTTTCTTTTTTAAGAATCTTTTATTGAGGGAGTTCCCTGGTGGTCCAGTGGCTACGACTCCATGCTCCCAGTGCAGGAGCCCTGGGTTGAATCCCTGGGAACTAGATCCCACGGGCCACAACTAAGACCCAGTGCAGCCAAATAGATAAAGAAATAGTTTTTAAGAATGCATTGGCATAGAGTTGACGTGCAGTGTTCTCGTCTACACTCCCTTCCATCGCGGTTCAGCACAGCACGCCGCATCGCTCCCTGTGCTTTACCGTGGGACGTGCTTCTCCATTCGCCACGGAATAGTTTGCACCTGCGCGTCCCACACTCCCACTCCACCCTCCCCACCCCTGCCAACAGCAGTTTTTCTCTGTGCCTGTGAGTGTTTCTGCTTCATAGGGGAGACCTTTTGTGTCATATTTTAGAGCCCTCATATAAGTGGTAGCGTAAGGTACTTCTTTCTTTGACTTACTTCACTTAGCATGCGGCTACAAATGGCATTGCTTTTACGCTTTTTGAATGGATTAGTAATATTCCATTTTATATGTATACATACATACATACATACAAACCGCATCTTGTTTATCCATTCATCTGCCGATGGACGTTTAAGTTGCACCTTTGTCTTGGCTGTTATACATACTGCTGCTGTGAACACTGGGATGCATGTTTCCTTTTGAATTATAGTTTTGTCCAGATACATCCAGGCTTTCCTGCTGGTTCAGTGTAAAGAATATGCCTCCAGTGCAGGAGACCTGGGTTTGATCCCTGGGTCAGGAAGATCTTCTGAAGAAGAGAATGGCAACCCACTCCAGTATTCTTGCCTGGAGGATTCCATGAACAGAGGAGCCTGGCGGGCTGCCCTCCCTGGGGTCACAAAGAGCTGGACACGATGCAGCGACTAACAACCAACCAAACACGCCCAGAGTGGAGCTGCCAGATCACGCGGAAACTCTAGTTTGAGTTTTTTTGAGGAACTGTGCTCCATAGTGGATGTACCAGTTTATATTCCCACCAACAGTGCTTCCCTGTTCTCCACACCCTCTCCGGCTGTTACTGTTTCTAGACTTTTTAATGATGGCCATTCTGACCAGTGTGAGGGGGTAGCTCATTGCAGTTTTGATTTGCATTTCTTTCATCATTACCAATGTTGAGCATCTTTTCATTGGCATCCTGTTGGCCACCTGCATCCCTTCTTTGGAGAAATTCTGGTCAGGTCTTCTGCCCATTTTTCAATCGGGTTGTTTGTTTTTCTGTCACGGAGTCACATGTGCTATTTGTATATTTTGGAAATTAAGCCTTTGCTGGTCACATCCTTTGCAGTCGTTTTCTCCCAGCCTGTAGGCTGTCCCTTTCTTTTGTTTATGGCTCCTGTTCTTGTGCAGAAAAGGCAGAGGAACCAGAGACCAAACTGCCAACATCCGCTGGATCATGGAGAAAGCAAGAGAGTTCCAGAAAAACATTTACTTCTGCTTTATTGACTATGCCAAAGCCTTTGACTGTGTGGATCACAATAAACTGTGGAAAATTCTGAAAGCGATGGGAATACCAGAACACCTGATCTGCCTCTTGAGAAATTTGTATGCAGGTCAGGAAGCAACAGTTAGAACTGGACATGGAACAACAGACTGGTTCCAAATAGGAAAAGGAGTTCGTCAAGGCTGTATATTGTCACCCTGTTTATTTAACTTATATGCAGAGTACACCATGAGAAACGCTGGACTGGAAGAAACACAAGCTGGAATCAAGATTGCCGGGAGAAATATCAATAACCTCAGATATGCAGATGACACCACCCTTATGGCAGAAAGTGAAGACGAACTAAAAAGCCTCTTGATGAAAGTGCAAGTGGAGAGTGAAAAAGTTGGCTTAAAGCTCAACATTCAGAAAACGAAGATCATGGCATCCGGTCCCATCACTTCATGGGAAATAGATGGGAAAACAGTGGAAACAGTGTCAGACTTTATTTTTCTGGGCTCCAAAATCACTACAGATGGTGACTGCAGCCATGAAATTAAAAGACCCTTACTGCTTGGAAGGAAAGTTATGACCAACCTAGATACCATATTCAAAAGCAGAGACATTACTTTGCCAACAAAGGTCCGTCTAGTCAAGGCTATGGTTTTTCCTGTGGTCATGTATGGATGTGAGAGTTGGACTGTGAAGAAGGCTGAGTGCCAAAGAATTGATGCTTTTGAACTGTGGTGTTGGAGAAGACTCTTGAGACTCCCTTGAACTGCAAGGAGATCCAACCAGTCCATTCTGAAGGAGATCAGCCCTGGGATTTCTTTGGAAGGAATGATGCTAAAGCTGAAACTCCAGTACTTTGGCCACCTCATGCAAAGAGTTGACTCATTGGAAAAGACTCTGATGCTGGGAGGGATTGGGGGCAGGAGGAGAAGGGGACGACAGAGGATGAGATAACTGGATGGCATCACTGACTCGCTGGACGTGAGTCTGAGTGAACTCCGGGAGTTGGTGATGGACAGGGAGGCCTGGCGTGCTGCGATTCATGGGGTCGCAAAGAGTCGGACACGACTGAGCGACTGATCCTTCTTGTGCAGAAGCTTGTGAGGTTGATTACTTTCCCTTGTTTGTTTCCTGCTTGTTTACTTTCGCTTTTATCTCTGCTGTCTTGGGCGGCTCAACTCAGACGGATTTCAGCATTTGGTAGATTTATGTCAGAGCATGTTTTGCCTGTGATCTCCTCTAGAGTTTTATGGTGGCTTGTCTTATATTTAAGGGACTTCCCTGGTGGCTCAGACGGTAAAGCGTCTGTCTACAATGTGGGAGACCTGGGTTCGATCCCTGGGTCGGGAAGTTCCCTGGAGAAGGAAAGGGCAACCCGCTCCAGTACTACTACTACTACTAAGTCGCTTCAGTCGTGCCCGACTCTGTGCGACCCCACAGACGGCAGCCCTCCAGGCTCCCCCGTCCCTGGGATTCTCCAGGCAAGAACACTGGAGTGGGTTGCCATTTCCTTCTCCAGTGCATGAAAGTGAAAAGTGAAAGTGAAGTCGCTCAGTCGTGTCCGACTCTTCGCGACCCCATGGACTGCAGCCTACCAGGCTCCCGTGTCCATGGGATTTTCCAGGCAAGAGTACTGGACTGGGTTTCGCCATTGCCTTCTCCAACTCCAGTACTCTTGCCTAGAAAATCCCATGGACAGAGGAGCCTGGTGTCCATGGGGTCGCAAAGAGTCGGACACGGCTAAGGGACTTCAGTTTCTTTCTTTCTTTCCTCTAGAGTTTTATGGTGTCCTGTCTTATATTTAAGCCTTTAACCCATTTTGAGTTTATTTTTGTGTGTGGTGGGAGGGAATCACTCGTTCACATGCAGCTGTCCAGCTTTCCCAGCACCACTTGCTGAAGAGAAGGTCTTTTTCCTCTTGTATATTCTTGCCTGTTTGAGAAAGACTAGTTGTCTGTAGGTGTGTGGGTTTATTTCTGGTTGCCCTCTCTTTCTTTTTAAAATTTCCAGGTTCTTCTTTCTAGTAGGCTGCTGGAGGGTTCTGCTCTGTGTAATAGATTTGGAGCCATGCTCACAGTTCTAATTTTCTAGGGGCCTTCCACGCACCCTACTGGTCCATGCACCCTGGGTGCATCCGAACACCCAGGCTTCCCAGGACTCAGGTGCTCCCCCCACAGATGACGACACCCAGCGTTCATGGGCCCTCACCCCACGGCCCCCTCACTCCCCCAGGACTCCCTCAGGACCACAGTGTTGTAGGCTGCTGTTACCCCATCGTGCTTTCTCCCCGAAGATTTATTTATGTGTGAATTTCTTGCTGTGGTGGGTCTTCCCTGACGCACAGGCTTTCTCTCTCTGTGGGGAGGGGAGGGCTGCTCTTCCTTGTCCTGAGGAGGCTTCTCGTTGCAGGGGCTTCTCCAGTGGAGCACGGGGCTTCCGGGCCTAGAGCACAGGCCTGTGGGGTCCTCCTGGAGCAGGGATCAGACTGGTGAGCCCGAGTTGGAAGGCAAGTGCTTAACCATTGGACCACCAGGGAAGCCCCTTACCCTGTCCGATGAAAGACAGGGCAACATGGAGCAAGCGTGTGCAATGGTGCCCTTTAATTATCCAGACTGAAGGTGTCCCTGGACTGCAAGGGATCCAACCAGCCCATCCTGAAGGAGATCAGTCCTGAATACTCATTGGAAAGACTGATGCTGAAACTGAATCTCCAATACTTTGGCCACCTGATGCGAAGAACTGACTCATTGGAAAAGACCCTGATGCTGGGAAAGATTGAAGGCTGGAGGAGAAGGGGACGACAGAGGATGAGATGGTTAGATGGCATCACGGACTCAATGGACCTGAGTCTGAGTAAACTCCGGGAGTTGGTGATGGACAGGGAGGCCCGGCGTGCTGCAATTCATGGGGTCACAAAGAGCTGGACACAACTGAGCAACTGAGCTGAAGGTGACAGCCCCCACAGTGGGCGAGAATGGAGTCTCCCCACCCACCCCACGTCCCCTGTCCTCCCAGAGTGACCACGTCCCCGTTAGCCTTGGCTGCAGCCGTGTCTGTACTGTTCGCTGCTGAGCGGATTAGACGCGCTTCCCGCCCAGGGGTATAGTCGCTGCCTCCCCCCTGCATCCATGTGCCAGGCACATCACGGCCCTGCAGAAACGTATCAGCCGCTTTTCCAGATGGTCGGGCAGCGTCGCCTCCTGGAGGCCTCCCCCGCGCCTCCCTGCCGGTCCCCTGGCCTCTGACACCTCCTCCTACTCCTTGATTGCTGCCTCAGCAGAGGACCCTGGGCTCCGTTTGGGGGACTCTGGGGACTGTGGCTCCAGGGGCTTGCCGCAGCTAGCATCCAGGTCTCCTGCTTGGTCCCCATTTCTCCAGCTCTTCTGTGTGATTTGGTCCCTCCCTTTGGGGGCAGGGGTGGCATTCTTGGCTGTCTTTCCACGAGAACAAGAGGGTGCAGCAGGTCCCCGTGGGGTCTGAGCAGAGCCTGGCGACTGGCAGCCTCTTCCTTGGGGTCCCTGAAAGGGAGTCCTCTTCCTGGGCAGCTCGAAAGCTTGTGGCTAGAGTGGACTCCGGAGCGCCCTCCGCTGGCTTCACACTCCAGGTGTGCCCGCCAGCCTGACTTTTGTGCCCTCCCCCTCATGCCCACCCCCACCCTGCCCTGCCCTTCACCCCTTCCTCAGCTTCACAGAGCCGACCCTGCTGGGCGAGAACAGCACACACCTGTCCTCCCCCAGGTCTGGAGACCGGATGTCCAAACAGCAGGCGTGCCAGGGCCGTGCCCCTATGGGCGGTGGGGTGGGGGTGTGCTGTGCCTGCTGCCGCGCCCTGGCACCAAATCACTGCCCTGTCTGCCTGGCTCATCCCGTGGCCCCTTGGCGTCCTCCTCACGAGCACGCCGGTCACTGTATTTAGGACATCAGGGCGAGCCTATCCTAACTCGGTCACATCCGCAAAGTCTCCACTTCTGAATGAAGTCAGGCCCACTGGTGAGGGGGGGCTAGGGCTGCAGCTTCCTTGTTGGGGGTACAGCCTCCAATCCACAGCACCCATCTCCACTTTGTAAAGTATTTCGGCCCAGCCGCCTGGCACGTGGGATCTTAGTTCTCTGACCCCAGATCAAAGTCGTGCCGCTGTACTGGAAGGGCAGAGTCCTAACCCCTGGGCCACCAGGGAAGCCCCTCCTCCGTTTTAAGATTTGTCTTTATCTTTGGAGTTGTGACATTTTTCTATTGCATGTCAGGTCAAGAGTTTCTAACCTGAAGGCCCACATTTCCTTCAGTTTGGGGGGAGCTTCCCCCAGTGCGTTGGGGTGCCTCCCCGCCCCGTCCTTGCCCCTGGCCTCCTCCTGGAAGGACAGGCACCTCCCCTCCGCAGGCCCTGACTGGGCTTCTCTGGGCTCTGCCTCCTGCAGCCCGGCATGCTCACTGCAGAGCCACAGTCCCTTCCGCTGGGCTCTCCACCTCCCAGGGTCTCCCGTGGCCGCTCCTCAGTCGTGTTTTCCAGGCTTGGGGAGCTGGTGTTTCCTGCCATCCTGGCCTCACTCCAGGGCAGAATGACACCCCCGAGGGTGGACTTGTGCCAATTCCTGAGACGCAACACCTCCCCCCCGCACGGCCCCGAGCAGGTTGGATTGAATGAAGGTCTCGAGTGGGAGAGCATCCTGATGTTCAGGTGGGCCCAGGGCCGTCGCGAGGCTCCTATGACAGGGAGGAGGGGTCAGCTCAGAGGGCGGGAGGATGGGTGACAGAGACCCTGTCACGGGGGTGGGGGGGGTGGGGGGGCGGAGGGCGCAAACCAGGGCACGCTGGCACTTCTAGAAGCTGGAAGAGGCAGTGAGCAGACTCTCCCCGAGTCTCCAGGAGGACTGACCCTGCTGACAGTTTTAAAGCCCCCAGGGCCCCCCCTCCGCCCCCCGCGGTGGACGGCTGTCTGATAAGCCTGGCTTGTCTTGGTCTTGAGCTGTTTGTGGTGATTTGCAGCCCCAGGACGTGCAGGAAACACATGCCTGTGGTTTCATCTTGGTGTTTAGATGCTGCCGCTCTGCCGGTTCCTCAGCCTGCTGGGGGAGGGGGCTTAGAGCCCTGCACTGCGGCCTCCGACCCCAGGAGCTTAGTCATAAAACTCACACTGGTTCATTTGATACATTCTGGAAAATATAGAAAAAATGTTAAAACTTTGCACTGAAGACTCATGCTCTGGCTCAAGGGCAGCCATGGGAGGGGTAGGGGAGAGGGCCTGGGGGGAGGGGAGAGGGACCAGGGGGAGAGGAGAGGCCTGCAGGGAGGGGAGAGGGCATAAGGGGAGGGGAGAGGGCCTAAGGGGAGGGGAGAGGCCTGCACAGAGGGGAGAGGGCCTAAGGGGAGGGGAGAGGGGCCAGGGGGAGGGGAGAGGCCTGGGGGGAGGGGACAGGGCCTGGGGGGAGGGGAGGGGAGGGGGGTGCAGGGGAAGGGAGAGGCCTGAGGGGAGGGGAGAGGGGCCAGGGGGAGGGGAGAGGTCTGGGGGGAGGGGAGGGCTTAAGGGGAGGGGAGAGGGCTTGGAGGGAGGGGAGGGGAGGGGCAGGGGGGGAGGGGTCTGTCTGTTTCACCCGCAGGCACTCAGCCTGAGCCTCACTGTACAGTCCCAGCGGCAGCTTGGTGTCTGCACCATGTTCCGCTGGATGTGCCATTTATTCCCTTAGTCACGTCACTGGGTTTTGAAGTTCGTATATTTTCACAGTTGAGCTAAATTGTGCGTCTCTGGTCATTTTCTTGGCCTTGATGCCCAGCATCCCTGCACCAGCAGGAAGGGGCAATTTGAAAGCTCCGCCTCTGGGCCGTGCTGTGGGACCCCCTGGGAGGTCTGTACCAGGATCTGAACCCAAACAGGGCTAGCAGGTGGGGCTCTGTCCAGCGGGCACGGGACAGCGGGCCTCGGGCTGGAGCCCGACCATCTCTCTCCAGAGAGACAGCGCTGGCAGCGCTCAGGAGGCTCCGGCTCCACCAACTGAGTCTGAGCGTGTCCAGGTACCCTTCAGTGATTTGCCACCTGATGCGAAGAGCCGACTCACTGGAAAAGACCCTGACGTTGCGAAGGATTGAGGGCAGGAGGAGAAGGGGGCGGCAGAGGATGAGATGGTTGGATGGTGTCACCGCCTTAATAGACATGAATCTGAGCAAACTCTGGGAGATGATGAAGGACAGGGAAGCCTTGCGTGCTGCAGTCCATGGGGCCGCAGAGAGTCAGACACGACTTAGCAACTGAACAACAACGTTCTTCAGCGTTGGAAGGTGAAGCTGGCCGCCTGAGGCTGTAGAAGTCGGCCCAGGCCCCGGGGACACCTGTGGAAATGGCCGTTGGCGCTGCTTGCCCCTTGGCTGTCCTGGCCGCTCGTCCTGACAGGTCTGCAGGCCGCCTGCCCAGGGCAGGACTCCCTGGGGTGCAGACTCAGAAAACACCGTGCACACCCAACGCTCCAGACGCGGCACCCACGTGGGCAGAAAGGAGCGAGGCTCAGTCCTGGTCGCCAGGAGGCCAGGTTGTCCCCCTGCACCCCACCCATCATCCAGCTTCTTCTGGGTGTTCACCCAGGGCCACCCTGGATCCTGCAGGCTGGGTGCTGAGCTCCCACACAGCCTGGCTGACCTTTGGCCAGAGTGGACACTCTTGGTTGAACGGCTCCTAGGAGAGGCCAGCTGAGGCAGGTGGGGGAGGGAAGACCTACCCTTGGGACCCCGCCTGGCCCCGGTCTTAGAACGAGGACTCCAGGCTGCTGCGAGGCTGGGCCCAGGCTGAGCTCCAGAGAGAGAAATGGGCTGGCAGCCCTCAGGGGTGTCCGAAGGGTCAGGTCCCAACTCTGCCCACCTGTCCAGGGACTGGCTAGGGTGAGGAAGGGCTCTGGGAGGTGGGCAGGGGGCATCTGGTGACCTCTGCACCTCCTCAGGAAGGGTCAGAGGTGGGAGGAGGTGGGGCACCTGCAGAGTGGGAGGGGGCCCAGGGGTGGGCGGGCAGGCCCCCCGGGGCAGGGCTCTGCAGGGGGCAGGGACACAGGCTGCCTCCCTCCCTTTCAAAGTTTCCACACTAGGGAGGATCCAGTGAAGGGGGGGCCCTGAACCCCCCATCCCCGGCTCCAGGGGCAGCAGGGCACGCTGGGGCCCCCCCTCCTGCTGCCCAACCTCCTTGTGGAGCTGGAGACCAGGGCGCCCCCCTCCCCCTACCCTGACCTTGACCCTGCAGCCAGCCTCACACCCGCTCCACCAAGGCCATAAACTGTGGATGATTTTCCTCTTGTCTGCGATAAACAAATTAACCACAGGTGTGGACCTGCCCGCCGGGCACCAGCAGAGTGGACAGGTTGGGGGTAGCCCGCATGAGAAGCCTACCCCCGTGGGCCCAGGGGCAGCCAGGGGCCCCCGGCCCGCAGCCCACACGGCGCAGAAAGCAGCAGGGTCCTCGGGCGGCCCCGGCGACAGAGGCAGGCATCGAGGGCCAGACAACCACTGGGCCCTCTTCCTCCTCTCAGGACAATCCCTTTTCCCGACAGAAGTTCTTTTTCTTCCGTTTTTTCCCCCTTACTGAGGTCTGGAGGCCCTCTTTATGCACAAATATGCTATTTTGAAGCACTCTGCATTGTTCTGAGATTTCAAAGTCACGGCCAGCAGCCAAAGACAACATACTTTTCTGACTGTAACAGTGAATCCTGGTCAGTAAGTACGCTTGGGAAACGAGGAAAGTGCAGAGAAAGAAAGATTTCGCTTTGTGCTGCTGTCAGAGACCAGGGCTGATTTCGGCCCGCCCTCACTTCCAAGCAGCAGACACGCTTGCCAATGGCTCTGAAACCGTGCTTTGCCCTCCGGGGGCCAGCTCCCCTGGTACCCCTTTAGTGCCTGGAGGCTGTGGGCTTCCCGTCCCATAACCAGAGGCTCCTGCCTCACCCATGAGGCGAGCCTACCTGGGAGACCCCTGCCTTTGCAGGCAGTGTCCCCCCAGCTCTGGGAGTTGGGGGGAGCCACACCACCCTTGGCAAGGCCAGGTCTGCCCGGGCTCGAGACTTGAACCCGCCGCAGGGATGGGGCACGTGGGCTCCAAAGAGAGCTTTCCGGCCCCGGGACCCTCCGGGGTGTGTGTGGCTGGGAGACCTCTTCTCTTGGCCAGGGGCCCACTCACCATCCCGGCTGGAGCGAGGGGAAGCTGAGGCTCAGCATGGGCGTGTGTGGGCAGCTGGCCGGCTGGGGTCCCAGAAGCCCTCTGCCCCAAGGTGCCCGCTGCCTGGCTCCACCCTGCGCCCACCCGGTGCCACCCCAGGGTGGACGGCCCTCTGGACCCTGTGGCACTGGCCATCGGCGTCACTGCTCCCCACTCACGCTGTGCTCTGCTCCCGAAGCACCCCCTCCTGCATCCCTGCATCCAGGGGGTGGTGCTGGGGGGACCCCGCGCGTGGCCCAGCCCTCTGCACCCCCTCCCAGGCCAGAGGGGCGGGTTCAGCCCTGGGGGAGGAGGCCAGGCCGGCCCCGCCACTGCCCGCCCAGCACGGCCTCTGCACCCTCGCTGCCCCTTCTCCACAGGGCCCACCTCCAGGCTCAGCCCTAGGCCTGGCAGTTCCCCTCAGGGACCCGCTCCTGAGTCTGGGAGGCCCCACTGGGCAACTGTCCCCACTCAGGATGCATTGCTCCGACACCCCGAGGTGAGCCGGGCAGATCCCAGTGTGTCTGGAAGAGGCCACCCTGTGGACCAGAGGCAGGGCACCGACCTCACCCCGAGGCCCCAGACCCAGGGTCCCTGCAGAATTCTGACGCCAGCACCAGGCTCACCTGGCCGTTGGAGTCACGCAGGCCATGGCAGCCCAGACAGCCCAGGAAGGGGCGGCAGGAACGGGAAGTACGGGGCCTCCCGGGCACTGCCAGGCTGGGCCTCGCCAAGGACAACACGAAGTCTGGTGGCAGAGAAGCCCCCGCCACGAGGGCCAGCACTGGCGTCTGCCCCAGGACCCCTCCCTGATGAGCGCAGCCTTGTGCGGAGGCCCGGGTGCTGTCCCAGCCTTCCGTGGAGTTCAGGAAGATTCAGCAGCATTTTCCCATACACACGTTCAGAACCTGCTAACTTCCAGATGCACAAGCTGGATTTAGAAAAGGCAGAGGAGCCAGAGATTAAATTGCCAACATTCATTGAGTAAAAGCAAGAGAATTCCAGAAAAATGCCTACTTCTGCTTTATTGACTACGTTACAGCCTTTGACAGTGTGGATCACAACAAATTGGAAAATTCTTCAAGAGACGGGAATACTAGACCACCTGACCTGTCTCCTGAGAACTCTGTATGCAGGTCAAGAAGCAACAGTTAGAACTGGACATGGAACAACAGACTGGTTCCAAATAGGAAAAGGAGTACGTCAAGGCTGTATATTGTCACCCTGCTTATTTAACTTCTATGCAGAGTACATCATGAGAAACGCTGGGCTGGAAGAAGCACAAGCTGGAATCAAGATTGCTGGGAGAAATATCGACAAAGTTAGATATGCAGATGATACCACCTTAATGACAGAAAGTGAAGAGGAACTAAAGAGCCTCTTGATGAGGGTGAAAGAGGAGAGTGAAAAAGCTGACTTAAAAGCGAACATTGAAAAAACTAAGATCTTGGCATCCAGTCCCATCACTTCATGGCAAATAGATGTGGAAAAAATGAAAACAGTGACAGACTTTATTTTCTTGGGCTCCAAAATCACTGTGGTTAGTGACTGCAGCCATGAAATGAAAAGACGCTTGCTTCTGGGAAGGGAAACTATGAGCAACCTAGACAGCGTATTAAAAAGCAGAGACATCACTTTGCCGATAAAGATTCCCATATAGTCAAGGCTATTGTTTTTCCAGTAGTCATGTACAGGTACGAGAATTGGACCTTAAAGGAGGCTGAGTGCCGAAGAATTGATGCTTTCAAACTGTGGTGTTGGAGGAGACTCTTGAGAGTCCTTTGGACTGCAAGAAGGTCAAACCAGGGAATCCTAAAGGAAATCAACCCTGAATATTCACTGGAAGGACTGATGCTGAAGCTGAAACTCCAGTACTTTGGCCACCTGATATAAAGAGCTGACTCATTGGAAAAGACCCTGATCCTGGGAAAGATTGAAGGTGGGAGGAGAAGGTGACGATAGAGGATGAGATGGTTGGATGGCATCCCGACTCAATTGACATGAATTTGAGTAAACTCGGGGAGTTGGTGATGGACAGGGAGGCCTGGCGTGCTGCAGTCCATGGGGCTGCAAAGAGTCGGACACGAATGAGCTACTGAACAACAACAGCAATCATTCTGACTCAGGGTCCTCCTGGTGGCACAAGCATCAGCCAGGCGGGAGTCCAGGGGAGGGTCCTGGGAGCTTGCTGGTCCCCTCCCTCTCTGGCCCCTCCCAGATTCTCCTGGTGAGTCCTCACGGGTCGTCCTATTGAGAGATGACTCAGGCCAGCAGGGCCGGCTGAAGCAGGTGGTTTCGGGTTTCGGCCAGTGGATCCTACCAGTTCTGCGCCTTCGGGCCGGCAGTCTAGACGGTGGGGAGGAGACCCCACAGCACCTTCCCTGAGTGACCTCGCCGCGGGCTCAGGCCGTCCCCAAGGGAGGCGCCCCTGCCCCTCCCCTGCCCTCCACCCCCGCCTGCCCACCATTCCTCTATAATCCTGTGGATGAAATTGTGCCCCCCAAGTTCATATGTTGAACCCCAACGTGGCGGTGTTTGGAGCTGGGCCCATGGAGGTAATGAGGGTTGGTGAGGTCCCCGAGATGGGATTGGCACCCTTGTAAGCAGAGACCCCAGAGGGCCCCAGCTCCATCTGTGTGCCTGTCCGTCACGTGAGAACACAGCAGAAACGGAGCCGCCTTCACACCGAGAAGAGGGCTCTCCTGGGAAACGTCCTCCTAGCCTGGGCCTTGACCTGGCCGCCTAGCTGCCAGATGTGGGAAATACCCGTCCACCCTCTGAGCCACCCGGGCTGTGGGTCTGTCTTGTGAGCCTGGACTCTCTGTTTCTGCGTCACCGTCACCCAAGCGTTCCGTGTGCCCCAAACCAGAGGCTGAAGCCCTATCCCCAGGAGGGCCTGCTGGGCTCCAAGCTTCAGGTCTGCCCCCTCCAAAATGTCGCCCCCGGGGGCCAGTGTGACAGCCCCGTGCTGACGCGCTCAGGACACAGACGACAACAGGAAAGTGGAGATGCGTTCCTGATGTACTCATTCTGAGTGTTTGTTTAGTTTTTCGTAATGACCACATGTAACGCTCGGCTCTCAAAACTCCTGAAAATTGAAGGACAAGCTCTTGGGAGCTCCTCGGTATTTCCCAGCTTCCCCTGGAGGCTGGCTCCCCAGCCTTGGGACGCACCTCCTCCACCCTCCCCTACTGTCCCCCTGAGCTCTCGCCCTGGGGGTCTTCTAGCACCTTCTCCACCTCCCTCCGTGTGGCTGCAGAGAAGCGAGGCACAGGGTCGGCACTGCAGGGATGGCGTGGGCCCTGGACCACACCCGGGGCCAGTCCCTCTCCCGTTCTGGGCATGCACTGTTTATGGCTATGTGTGAGTCTGCTCCTTGAACAGAAGTGGAGGCTGAAGGACCAGGTAGGACCGGGCGGCTCCCGAGGTCTGGCCTTCCCCAGACTGGGGTCCTGATCTCTGAGCTCGCGAGCAGCACGCTGTCCTGCCCTGAGGTCTGGCCCTGGACAAAGGTCCATCTGGAGGCTCGTTGCCTCAGAGCCAAGTGAGCAGACCCAGGAGGCTGCCGGTCTGCCCAGAGCTGTGGCTCTCTGGACCTGAGGTCTGGGCGCAGGTGGGAGGGTCATCAAGGGTCCAGGGCCCTGCACCCCGGCTTTGGGACAGCCTTGCTTCCTGTGTCTCCACATCATCTTCTCCTCTAGTCTCTCAGGGTCCCACACAAGGAGGCCCTGGGGGTACAGCCTCCCCAGCCACACTTCTGCACCCCTCAGGGTACTGCCACGCGGCTGTGGTGGGGCTGGTGTGGGCGGTGTGGCAGGGCTGGGCGTCTGGGGGGCTCCTCAGCACCCCGGGCTCCAGGACTTCCCAGAGGGACATGCTGGGTCCCCTCCACTTTGTGGGGGAGTGTGCCATCTGATAAGGGTGACTCGCACCTGCTCACAGAAACCAGGGGCCTGGAGTCCTCCGTGAGGACCCAGGAGGGGACAGCGGCAGGCAATGTCGGGGGGCGATCAGCAAAGTGCAGCCTGGGGGCCTCCATAGTACAAGGGCCCCTGAAATGGTGAAGGGAAAGGGAGACCAGAGGCAGGACGTAAGGCGGGGGCCTCCCTGGAGCTTGATCTGAACACACTGCGTGTGGTCAATACATGAAACCACATCATATGGTCACACACATGTCTGTGACATTTCAACACGGACTCTATATTTGATATTAAGGAGTCAATGTAAAACATTTATCGGTAAAAACACACTAGCACGGTCTCTCTAATGTACAGTTCTCCGTTCTCTGAGCTTCTCTTACAGACATGAGTGTGGGTCTGGGTCCCCTCCAGCACAGGCAGGACGCTGAGCAGCCCCCATGGCCCGGACCCGCCTCTTGACGCTGCGCCAGCCAAACGAGCCCTGCGCCTAACACTAACCCTAACCCTATCCTAACCCTAACCCTAACCCTAACCCTAACCCTATCCTAACCCTAACCCTAACCCTAACCCTAACCCTATCCTAACCCTAACCCTAACCCTAACCCTAACCCTATCCTAACCCTAACCCTAACCCTAACCCTAACCCTATCCTAACCCTGCGCCGGGCCTGCGGCCTTTCGCTGCCGGTCCCCTTCTCCCCCAGGATGCCCATGGCTCCCCACGGCGCTGAAATACCAGGACTTCTTTCTGCTTCTGCTTCCACAGCGGGGATGGACCCCAGTCAACGCACTCACGCCATTGATCCATCTGGGTTGTTTCCAGTTTGGGCTGATTATGAACAGACATGCTGTAGACATTTACGTACAAGTTTTTGTGTGGAAATAAGCTTTCATTTCTCCAAGATAAATACCCAGGAGTGGCAATCTGGATCATGTGTAGAATCTCTGCTTGACTTTTTAAGAATTGCCACATGCTCTTTGGGGTGGCCGCACCATTTTGCATTCTCAGCATCGACGGCCTGAGTGACCAACCACCCTGCCTCCCCAGGACCTAGGGGTTTCCCGGGACAGGGGACTTTCAGTACTGGAACTGGGAAACCAAGATGGCTGGCCACCCTATCTTTGTGAGCACTTGGTGTTCTCAGTGATTTTTATTTTGTTGTTGCTGTTGCTGTTCAGTCAGTAAGTCGTGTCCGACTCTTTGCGACCCCGTGGACCGCAGCACGCCAGGCTTCCCTGTCCTTCACCATCTCTCAGAGTTTACTCAAACTCATGTCCATTGAGTCGCTGATGCCATCCAACCATCTCATCCTCTGTCACCCCCTTTTCCTTTTGTCTTCAGTTTTTCCCTTTCCCTTCACCAGGGCCTTTTCAAATGAGTCGGCTCTTTGAATCAGGTGGCCAAATTATTGGAGCTTCAGCTTCAGTTCTTTTGGGACTTCCCTGGTGGCTCAGATGGTAAAGCGTCTGCCTACAATGCGGGAGACCTGAGTTCAACCCCTGGGTCAGGAATATCCCCTGGAGAAGGAAATGGCAACCCGCTCCAATACTCTTGCCTGGAAAATCCCATGGATGGAGGATCCTGGTAGGCCCCAGTTCATGGGGTCGCAAAGAGCCGAACACGACTGAGCGACTTCACTTTCACTTTCAGCTTCAATACAGTCCTTCCAATGAATATTCAGGGTTGATTTCCTTTAGGATTGACTGGTTGGATCTCTTTGCAGTCCAAGGGACTCTCAAGAATCTTCTCCAGCACCACAGTTCAAAAGCATCAATTCAGTGCTCAGCCTTCTTCATGGTCCAGTTCTCACTTCCATACATGACCACTGGAAAAACCGTAGCTTTGACTACATGGACCTTTGTCAGCAGAGTGATGTCTCTGCTTTTTAATATGCTGTCTAGGTTTGTCATACTTTTCCTTCCAAGGAACAAGCGTCTTTTAGTTTCGTGGCTGCAGTCACCATCCAGAGTGATTTTGGAGCCCAGGAAAATAAAGTCTGTCAGTGTTTCCATTTTCCCCCTTCTATTTGCCATAAGGTGATGGGACAGGATGCCATGATCTTAGTTTTTTGAATGTTGAGCTTTAAGGCAGCTTTTTCGCTCTTCTCTTTCACCCTCATCAAGAGGCTCTTTAGTCCCTCTTCACTTTCTGCCATTAAAGTGGTGTCATCTGCATATCCAAGGTTGTTGATATTTCTCCCTGCAATCTTTTTTTTTTTCATCCCAGCAATCTTGAGTGAAGCTTGTGCTTCATCCAGCCTTGCATTTCGCATGATGCACTTTGCATATAAGTTGAATAAGCCGGGGGACAGCATACAGCCTTGCCTACTCCTTTCTCAGTTTTGAACCGTTCATTATTTCTTGTCACGTTGGTTGTTGACCTGCATACAGCTTTCTCAGGAGGCAGGTAAGATGGTTTGGTGTTCCCATCTCTTTCAGGATTTTCCACAGTATGTTGTGACCCACACAGTGAAAGACTTTAGTGTAGTCAATGAAACAGAAGAAGATGCTTTTGTGGAATTCCCTTGCTTTTTCTATGATTCAATGAATGTTGACAATTTGATCTCTGGTTCCTCTACCTTTTATGAATCCAGCTTGTACATCTGGCAGTTCTCAGTTCACGTACTGCTGAAGCCTAGTATTTGAAGGATTTTGAGTGTTACCTTACTAGCATGTGAAACGAGCAAAACTGTTCAAATGGTGGCTCGAACATTCTTTGGCATTTCCCTTCTTGGGGATTAGAATGAAAACTGATATTCTGCAGTCTTGTGGCCATTACTGAGTTTTCCAAATGTGCTGACCTATTGTGTGAAGCACTTTAATAGCATCATCTTTTAGGACTTTAAACAGCTCAGCTGGAATTCCATCACTTCCACTAGCTTTGCTCATAGTAACGCTTCTTAAGGCCCACTTGACTTCTTATTCTAGGACGTCTGGTTCTAGGTGAATGACCATACCATCATAGTTATTTGGGTCATTAAGACCTTTTTTTTTTTTAACAGTTCTTCTGTGCATTCTTGCCACCTCTTCTTTCGCTTCTGCTTCTGTTGAGTCCTTACCATTTCTGTCCTTTAGCATGCTCATCCTTGCATGAAATGTTCCCTTGATAGCTCTAATTTTTTTTTGAAGAGATCTCTAGTCTTTTCCATTATATTGTTTTCTTTATTTGCTTTGTTCATTTAAGATGGTCTTCTTATCTCTCCTTGCTGGTCTCTGGAATTCTCCATTCAGTTGGGTATATCTTCTCCTTTCTCCTTGCCTTTCACTTCTCTTCTTTCCTCAGCTATTTGTAAAGCTTCCTCAGACAACCACCTAACCTTCTTGCATTTCTCCTTCTTTGGAATGATTTTGGTCATTGCTTCATGTACAATGTTATAATCCTCCACACATAGTTCTTCAGGCACTCTGTCTACCGGATCTAATCCCTTGAATCTATTTGTCACCTCCGCTGGATAATCCCTATAGCTCAGATGGTAAAGAATCCGCCTGCAATGCAGGAGACCCAGGTTCAGTCCCTGGGTCAGGAAGATCCTCTGGAGAAGGGAATGCAATCCACTCCAGTATTCTTGCCTGGAGAATCCCACGGACAGAGGAGCCTGGCGGGCCGCAGTCCACTGGGGTCGCAGAGTCGCACACGACTGGGCGACTGACTACCTCCACTGTGGTCGTAAGGCGTTTGATTTAGGTCGTACCTTAACGGCTAATAGTTTCCCCTACTTTTTTCAATTTAAGCCTAAATTTTTCAATAAGGAGTTCATGATCTGAGCCATAGTCAGTTCCAGGACTGTTAAGAACAATATTGCATAGGAACCTGGAATGTTAGGTCCGTGCTTACGCGTATGCATGCGTGCTCAGTCCTGTGAGACTCTGCGACCCCGTGGGTTGTAGCCCAACAGGCTCCTCTGTCCATGGGATGCTCCAGATAAGGATACTGGAGTGGGTTGCCATTTCCTATTCCAGGGGATCTTCCTGACCCAAAGATCGAACCTGCGTCTCTTGCATCTCCTGAATTGGCAGGCAGGTTTTTTACCTCTAGTGCCACCTGGGAATCCCTGATTAGGTCCACGAATTAAGGTAAATTGGACATGGTCAAGTAGGAGATGGCAAGAGTGAACATCAACATCTTAGGAATCAGTGAACTAAAATGGGTGGGAATGGATGAATTTAGTTCAGATGACCATTAATTTACTACTGTGGGCAAGAATCCCTTAAAAGAAATGGAGTACCCGTCATAGTCAACTAAAGGGTCCGAAATGCAGTACTTGGATGCAACCTCTAAAATGACAGAATGAACTTGGCAAATGATTTGCAAGGCTAATCATTCAACATCACAATACTCCAAGTTTATGCCCCAACCATTAATGTTGAATAACCTGAAGTTGAACAGTTCTATGAAGACTTACAACACCTTCTAGAACTGGCAATAACAACAAAAAATATGTCCTTTTCATCATAATGGATTGGGATGCAAAAGTTGAAGGTCAAGACTTACCTGGAGTAACAGGCAAGTTTGGTGTTGGAGTACAAAATGAAGCAGGGCAAAGGCTGATAGAGTTTTGCGAAGACAATGCACTGGTCATAGCAAACACCCTCTTCCAACAACACAAGAGACGACTCTACACATGGACATCACCAGACGGTCAGTACTGAAATCAGATTGATTTTTATTTTACCCCTTCTAATATGTGAGTTGGAGAAAGCAATGGCACCCCACTCCAGTACTCTTGCCTGGAAAATCCCATGGATGGAGGAGCTATCTCATTATGGACTTAACTGGCATCTCCCTGAGAGCTGTGATTTGAGCATCTGTTTACGTGCTATTTGCCATCCATGTATCTCCCTGGTGAAGTGTCTGCTCAACTACTCTCAATTTTTTCTTACTGGGTTTAAAAAAGTGTTTACTGACTTGGCTGCCTTGGGTCTTAGCTGCGGCACGTGGAATGTCGCGGGGGCACGGCCTCTCGCTGGCTGTGGCGTGCAAGCTCAGGAGCTGAGCGGCACGGGCTTGGGTGCCCCGCAGCATGTGGGGTCTTAGTTTCCTGACCAGGGATCAAACCCTTTCCCCTGCACTGCACACTGGATTATTAACCACTGGACCGTGAGGGAAGTCCCACAGTTTTTTAACTGTTGATTTTTGAGAGCTCTTTATATATTTTCAGTACATATAGTCGGATATGATTTGCAAATTTTCTCCCACTCTATAGCTTGCCTTTACATTCTCTTAAAATGTTTTTCTGAAAGGAAAATTTAAGTTTTTGATGAAATCCAACTCATCATTGCTTTTTCAAAATTTGTGGTAAAATATAGATGACAAAAAATTTGTTTTAACCGTTTTTAAGTGTACAATTCACTGACATGAAGTAAATTCACCGTGTTGTGTAAGCACGATCATTATCTATTTCCAGAATCGCGTCATCACTCCAAACAGAAACTCCGCACCCCCGGCAGTATGCCCCACTTCCGCAGCCCAGCCCCTGGAAACTCAATCCCACTTTCTGTATCTTGGTCTGTTCTCGATACCTCACCTAAGTGGATGGATTAGGAAATGGCAACACATTCCAGTATTCCTGCCGGAATAATCCCATGGATAGAGGAGGCTGGCGGGATACAACCCACGGGATTGCAAAAGAGTGGGAACAACTGGGGCACACGCCTGAATGGAGTCACACAGCACTTGTTCCTTTGTAACGGGCTTATTTCCTTTAGCATGACATTTTCAAGGTTCATCCATGTTGTAGCGTATGTTAGAACTTGATTTGTTTTTCATTTCATTTTTAGCTGTGGTAAAATATAGATCAAATACCTCCTGAGAAATCTGTACACAGGTAAGAAGCAAGTTAGAACTGGACATGGAACAACAGACGTTCCAAATTGGGAAAGGAGTACATCAATGCTGTATATCATCAACCTGCGTATTTAACTTATATGCCGAGTACATCATACGAAATGCCAGGCTGGATGAAGCACAGCTGGAATCAAGATTGCTGGGAGAAATATCAATAACCTCAGATATGCAGATGACACCACCCTTATGGCAGAAAGTGAAGAGGAACTCAAAAGCCTCTTGATGAGAGGAGGGTGAAAAAGTTGGCTTAAAACTCAGCATTCAGAAAACTAAGATCATGGCATCTGGTCCCATCACTTCATGGCAAATAGAAGGGGAAACAGTGGAAAAAGTGACAGACTTTATTTTTTGGGCTCCAAAATCACTGCAGATGGTGACTGCAGCCATGAAATTAAAAGACGCTTGCTCTGTGGAAGAAAAGTTATGAACAACCTAGACAGCATATTAAAAAGCAGAGACATTACTTTACGAACAAAGGTCTGTCTAGTCAAGGCTATGGTTTTTCCAGTAGTCATGTATGGATGTGAGAGTTGAAATACAAAGAAAGCTGGATTGATGCTTTTGAATTGTGTTGGAGAAGACTCTTGAGAGTCCCTTGCACTACAAGGAGATCCAAAGGAGTCTAACCAGGAGATCAGTCTTGGGTGTTCATTGGAAGGACTGATGTTGAAGCTAAAACTTCAATACTTGGCCATCTGATGTGAAGAACTAACTCATTGTAAAAGACCCCAATCCTTTGAAAGATTGAGGGCAGGAGGAGAAGGGGATGACAGAGGACGAGATGGTTAGATGGCATCACGAACTCAATGGACATGAGTTTGGATAAACTCTGGGAGTTGGCCATAGACAGGGAGGCCTGGTGTGCTGGAGTCCATGGGGTCGCAAAGAGTCGGACACAACTGAGCGACTGAACTGAACGGAACAGATCACATACAATTTACCATCCTAACTGTACATTTCAGCAGCGTGAAATACATTCTCATGGTTATGCAGCCGATCTCCAGATGTCTTTTCATCTTCCCAGACTGAAGCTCCGTCGCCTTTAAACACCCTTTCCCCCTACACTCATGCTTCGCCTTTCGGTTGATGAATCTGGCCACCCTGGGGACCTCATACAAGTGGAATCAAACCGCGTTTGTCCCTCTGGGTCTGGCTTCTGTCACTCAGTGCCACGTCGTCAAGGTCCACCCAGGCCGACCTGTGTCAAAAGTGCCTTCCTTTTTCAGACTTAGTAACATTCGAAGACACTTCCAGGCCCGGACGCCGCGGGAGTGAGGCCTGCAGGACAGGGCGGGAGCCCGGGGCCAGGTCCGCCCAGGTGCGGACGGGCGGCGGGAGGGCGGAGCGGCCCCACCCGCGGCCGCCCCGCCCCGGCGCCGCCTGGCCCCGCCCCGCCCCGGCGCCGCCTGGCCCCGCCCCGCCCCGGCGCCGCCTGGCCCCGCCCCGCCCCGGCGCCGCCTGGCCCCGCCCCGCCCCGGCGCCGCCTGGCCCCGCCCCGCCCCGCGGCCTGCCGGGAGACGTAGGCCCGCGCCTCTCAGGAAGCCGGACTCGGAGTCCCAGCGCGCCCCGCGGCGCGCTTGCGGGCCTCCACCGCGCTCCAGCCCGTGGCCTGCCGGGATCTGCAGTCCGCCGCCCGTGGGCGCCCCGGCGCGGGGCGAGCGAGGGACTCGCTGTCCCAGAAAGCCCCGTGCTGGGCCGCGACGCCGCGTGCCCTCGCCGCCGCCGCCGCCGGGCTTTCTCCGGCCGCCGCCGCCACTGCCGCTGCTTCGCGAGCTGAGGGCCTAGGCGTCCGCGGGCGCGTGGAGGCTGCGGGTGGGAGCCCTCGCGGGCACCGCGGAGCGGGCCGGGGGAGGCCGGGATGGAGCCCCCCGGAGGTGGGCGCGCCGCCGGGCTGGCCCGCGCCTGGGCCGGTTGGGGAGGGGGCCGGGCGGCGCGGCCGTGGGGCGGGGCCGGGGGTGAGGCGGGGCGAGGCGCCCGGGGGGCGGGTAGGGGCGGCCCTGGCCGGGGTCCGGGGTCTGAGGAAGGGTGGGGGCCGGGGAGGTGTGCGCGGCGTCGGGGAGCCGGGTGTCGGGGGGCTCCCCGGGGAGGCCTGAGGCAGGGTCGGGCGCGGAGGGTGCGCGGCGGGAGCCCTTCGGGGGACCCTTCTGACTCCAGCTGGTCCCCAGATGGTTGGAGCAGGGGGCTGCCGCCGGGCCCCGGGGGGCGGGGAGCCCCGCGTACCCGGAACAGGGCCCCGAGCAGGTCTGCTGTCCCTCCAGTTGACTGAAGCGGCCTGAAGCGGGTTCCAGAGCCTCCAGGCAGGATCTCGGGGCCTCCCGGGGGCGCGGCGGATGGTCTGAGGGCTGCGCAGACATGGCTCACCTCAGGGGATTTGCCAACCAGGTAAGGGTGGGCGTCTGGGCGGTGCGCGGGTGTGCCCGCTGCCTGGGACGGAGCGCCGGCTGCAGAGTTCGAGAAAGGCCGTTTCACCAAGGACTGTCTTTTGAAAAGTGGTCCGGGGGTCTCAGAAGAGCAACCCCTCTTAGGGCGCGTGTGGGAGGAGGGGTGGAGGCCCGTGATCCGCAGCCCTGGGCAAAGCGGGAGCAGTCGCCAGGTGCTCAGACTCAGGTGGGTGCAGGGCTGACTGGGGTCCGCCCGCTGGCAGCGTCCTGTGGGGCAGGAGTCCCCCAGCCTGTCAAAGCGTAGCCTCAGTGCAGGGTCAGCCGGAGGTGTGCGAGACGGATGCTGGCACAGGGCTGGGCCGCGGGAACTGGGTCTGTGCACCTGGAGGGCCGCGGAAGGTCAGGGTCCACGAGCACCTCGCCTGGGGGAACAGGGGCCTCGTCGGCCCTGGCCGGGCCTGAGGGGGACGAGGGCGGCTGGGAGTGTCCGTGTGCAGAGAAGGCAGAGGACACGCCTGTGCATTTCTCTTGCTGGGTGCAGAGGGCTGCCGCTGGGCTGCGGGGGCCCTGCCTGGGAGACGCCCACTGTTTTTGGCTGGTTGGTTGTCGAAATTACCAACCCCACAGCACTTTGAGGGGTCTGGCTCTATGCAGTAACTGCCTGAGTCCAGGGGACCCTCCGCAGCGTGCCCTGGGGCTGATGGCTGCAGTTAGGAGGGTCAGGGCAGCCGCCGTCAGGGCTTGTGGGCCACACTGCTCCCCCTTTTCTGTTACTGCAAGGCAGGTGTGAGTGGAAGCTGCTGGGAAGCAAACGCCCCAGCTAGTGCGGCGATCCTTCGTCTTAGCTGTTGGGTTTTGCTCTTCTTAACTGGTCAGCTCGGGTGCGGTTTAGGCTGAGGGCTGTGAGGTGGTGGGAGTGCCTCTCGAAGAGAATTGAGCCCCAAGGCTCACTCCCGTCAGCCCAGTTTGGGAGGACTGGGAGCCTGGGAGGAACAGGAAGTGTGTGTCCTCGCGGGGGAGGAGGAGCTGGGGACCGGTCGGCTCTAGACGCCCATGCTGCAGGTGGGCCGCTGACCGGGCCGCCGGGCTCGCGCTCCCCTCGGACACCTGCGTCTTCCGAGTCCCTCGACTAAGATGCTGGGAGAGAAGTCTGGCTCGAAGTCAAGGGCTGTAGGAACGGCTCCCGTGTGCGGATGTGGAGCTGTGAGCGGCCCCTCACCTGGGTGCTGGTGGTGCTCGCAGCGGGGCCTGGGTGGCTGCGTCTCGCCCGCGGATGGAGTGGGGCTCAGAGGAGCTGAGGAAGGGACCCCAGAGGAAGGAAGCCCCTTTTGTCCTTTCAGGGGTGGAGACACTTGGTCTTTGTCGGTGACAGGAAGCCTGACAGGACGTTGTTTTCCTTGAGATGGTTGTCACCGTGGCCCTGTGAGGCAGTCCCTGTGTGCATGGGGCGGTGGCCTGCTCCCCGCGGGGGAGCCTTGGGCATCGGGCCCCCGCCGGGCTGACTCCTGCCCAGGCCTGTGTGGCTGCGGAAGCACCCTGTGCCGGTGACTGCCACCTGTCGTGGGGTGCATGGGGGCCGCTGGCCAGCCCTCACTTGGGGTCTAATGCTAGCGGCAGGCGTGTTGCTAAGTGGACGTGCAGGCGGCTGAGCGGTGACTGCAGACCGGGCTGCCCCAGGGCAGGTTCAGAGCACGGCGGTCTGGGCCGAGCGAGCAGCCCAAGTGGCTGTCCAGACCCGGGGTCTTGGAAGGGCCACCGCAACCCGGCCCTGGGCCCTGTCTCTCCACTCCCCCGCGGGGCTGCAAGCAGGCTGTCCCGGGATGCACGGTGGGGGCTTCTGTCCATTCAGGTGCCCGGCCTGCAGCCATGGGGACCTGAAGAGACTGAGAGCTGGGCCAGGCTCCCCGCTCCCCTGCCGGGCCTGGCCTCTGGTTAGGGGTCTGCCCTGTGCCCCACTTCGAGGCTGTGGAGAGCTGGGCGCCCCTCCTGGGGCGTTTCTGGTCAGGACACTGAGGGACCGGACCCGACTCTGGCCCGGCCTGGGGGCAGGGGGTGTCACTGGCAGAGGCCCGAGGGTGGGAAGGGGAGGCCGAGGGAGCGCCGGGGGGACAACGGTGCCCTTTAGTACTGACAGGCCGGCCAGCCCCGCGTCTGCCCTGAGGCCACCTCAGAGGGAGAAGAGCCTGTCTTTGGAGCACGGGCTGGACCGGAGGTGTGCTTGTGGCTGAGACAGCGTGGGCTCGGGCAGGGCCAAGGGGGTGCAGGAGGATGGGGGCGACAGGAGGCGGCTTCCTGGGCTCCCTGGCCCGGGTCTCTCTGGAGGCTGCCGCCTGCGCCCTCTCCCGCTCGCCTGGCACTCTGAGGTTGGGTGAGCTCTTCCCTGCTGGTGACAGCCCCGGGGAAGGCAGCTCTTGGCTGTTTTGGGTTGACATGTCTTCTCGGTCTGGAGCCAGTGGGCCCCGAACTGTGCCCTGCCCTGGGGGAGCCCTGTGCCCCCGGACTCTGCTCAGAGCCTGTGAGCAGCCGCCCTGGTCTGGCCCCCTCAGCGCCAGGGCGCTCACATGGATGGGTGGGTATGGTGCCACCTTGGGGTGTCCAGGCGCCCTCAGGGCGGTGCTGTGGTCTGGAGGGAGCTGTGTCTGGTGGACTTGCGGCCCAGTGCGCTTGGGAGACCCTCTCTGCCCCTGTGTGGACCAGATGCCAGCCTCCCCGCCAGCCTACCAGCGCCTCTGGGGTCCTGGGTCTCTAGCGCCTGCAGTGGGGGTGCAAGGTGGCCTCGGCACCCAGGGGGCCACGCAGGTAGGGGTGAGGGATGCCCCGCTGTCCTCCACGCAGCCCCACGCTGAGCTGTGTCAGGCCTGGACCCTGAGGGTCAAGGTCGAAAGCCAGATTGCTCCGTGGACGCCCCTGTGCTGCTGTGTCCTGGCACTGAGCCTGTCTGAGACTCTGCATCTTGTCGGGTGGGTCTGTGCTCCAGTCTGAGGCCCAGGTCAGGAGGGTGGTTTTTTGTCCATTTGAACGTCCAGGAGAGTGTGGGTTTCCAGCTCCGTGCTGGGGTGAGGGCATCACTGTCTTGAGGACTCTCTGAAAGGGGTGTGGCTTCCAGGTGTGCAGGGAGAACTCACTTAATACCTATTATGTTTTTTTCCTTTGATGAATAGGCTTCACTTTTTAGAGCAGTTTTTGGTTTAGAAAGCTGAGTGAGAGAGCTCTTTGCACCCCTCAAGCCTTCCCTGGAGTTGTTATGACTGCTGGCCCAGCGTGGTCAGGCTGTTGCCCATGAAGCCAGCGGCCTGTGAGGCTGGCCCCGTGTGCTCACAGCGTCGCCCAGCACCGTTGTCCAACTGCCCCCAGATTGCCGTGCTCCAACTCCTTGTTCCTCCTGAGCCATGACTTGCCTCCCTGGGTCCTCCCCACGCCTGGGCTGTGGGCACGGAGGGGTGAGCTGCATGGCCCATCTGCCTTTCCTGTGGCCCTGGTTTCTTGGCGAGAGCCTTGGTCTCTCAGTCCTCTCTGGGGACGTTTGCCCCTGTGTGGAGGTAACTTTAGATTTTCTGAATAAAAAGGGATATAAGAAGCGTGGAAAGGATCGGGGGTCTCCCTGGCCATCCGTCCCTGACCAGGCTGCTCGCCCACGTCCCCCCAGCACTCACGAGTGGACCCCGAGGAGCTTTTCACCAAGCTGGACCGCATCGGCAAGGGCTCCTTCGGGGAGGTGTACAAGGGCATCGACAACCGCACCAAGGAGGTGGTGGCCATCAAGATTATCGACCTCGAGGAGGCGGAGGACGAGATCGAGGACATCCAGCAGGAGATCACCGTGCTCAGCCAGTGCGACAGCCCCTACATCACGCGCTACTTCGGCTCCTACCTGAAGGTGCCGCGGCCGGGCGGGGGCTCTGGCCCCCCGAGATGGGCGCCCCGCCCTCACAGAGGGGGCTGTTAAGCCCCCTGTGGCCAGAGTGGGGACGGGGCTGGCGGGCCCCGTCAGGAGACCTGGCTGAGTCTGCCCTCCGTGGGCCTGGTCTGCAGGGCGGGGGTCCCCACAGGAGGACCCATGGACTAGGCCCCCAGGGGACGACTGCGCCCAGGGCCAAGGGCCCGGCCTTGTCATGAGGGGAGCCCCGGGGTGGCAGGGCGTGAGCAGGCAGCGGCCAGCTCTGGAGTGGCCCGTCTGTGCCCCTACTGGGGCAGGGTGGGCCCCCTGGAGCCAGAGCCCTTCCCAGGGGCTTTGGACAGTGGGCTTGGCCTGTCTGCAGGGTCTGCACAGGGGTGTGGCGGGGGGGAGCCAGGCGGGCTGCCGCCGCTGCTCCCAGTGGGCATCCTGGCTGAGTCAGTGCAGCTGGGCGCGTGTTGGGGCCCTACGCTGCCTGCTGCCATGTGCTGACACGCTTCTCTGCCCCAGAGCACGAAGCTGTGGATCATCATGGAGTACCTGGGTGGCGGCTCTGCCTTGGACCTGGTGAGCTGGGGCCCCAGTGAGCTGGGGGACCCCGGGGGCTGGGGGGCCCAGGGGGCTGGGCAACCCGGTGGGCAGGGCCAGACTGAAGAAGTTGTCTGGGGGTTGTCCTTGAACCCTGGGTTCCTGTGGCCTCCCTTCCTTCCCTGTCTTGGTGATTGGTTGTTCCTCAGGACCCAGCTGGTGCTGAGGGGTCCGGGTCCTCTGCTGGCCTGTGGGGAGGAGGTTAGGCCCCCAGCAGGAGGCTCCGGAGTGTGGCCAGTCCCTGTTGTCAGCTGTTAGCTCCCCCACAGCCATCTGAAGCTTTAATTTCAAAAGTGGGTGAAGAGGGCTTCCCTAGTGGTCCAATGGCTAAGACTCCATGCTTCTAGTGGCCTGGGTTCAACCCCTGGCCCAGAACTAGATCCCACGTGTTGCAACTAAGAGTTCGCACGGTGTAACCGAGACCTGTGCAGTCAAAGCACAGTGGGTGAGGACACAGGAGGCTCCCACGTCCAGGGGGACCCCGGCGCCGAGGCGGGCGTGCTCAGGGTCAGTGCTGGGTCTGGGGTGGTGGGGAGGGGGCGGGTGGGCTTCGTGGGGAGGCCTGAGGCCCTGCTGGCCCCTCGTCTGTAGCTGAAGCCGGGCCCCCTGGAGGAGACCTACATTGCCACCATCCTGCGGGAGATCCTGAAGGGCCTGGATTACCTGCACTCGGAGCGCAAGATCCACCGGGACATCAAAGGTGCCTCAGGGCACGCAGTGGCATGGGCGTGGGGCCAGCGGTGCCCAGTGCTCACCACAGCCCCGGAGACCTGGCAGTCCCGCTGTTCCCAGTAACAGACGGGGCCGGCTCAGCGCTGTGTCCCTGTACACGGCAGAGCCGGCTCTGCACGTAGGGTGGGGGGCCCCTGCTTAGCCTGTGAACGTGAAGGGTGAGAGCAGCCGTGCCGGTGGACATGAGTGGCCAGGCCAGCCTGCAGGGGCGAGACTGGCAGAGCAAGGGAAGTCAGGGTCCCCCCACCTGTTGAGCGACCTGGCGGGGAGGGCGGTTCCTGTGCACAGGGTCTTCAGTGGCGGTGGCTGTTGGGGGCACTGGGGCCGGCTGAGGGCGCGTGTGCGCGGGGCCCACAGGCACCCGCCGGCAGTGTGCGTGGCCTTGGGGCTGAGGGCGGACCTCCCTGGGAGACTGGCCAGAGGCTGGGGGCACCTCCTCGGGCGGTGCGGAGGGTGACGCCCGCGGTCCTGTGTCGCAGCTGCCAACGTGCTGCTCTCGGAGCAGGGCGACGTGAAGCTGGCAGACTTCGGGGTGGCAGGGCAGCTCACGGACACGCAGATCAAGAGGAACACTTTCGTGGGCACCCCCTTCTGGATGGCGCCCGAGGTCATCAAGCAGTCGGCCTATGACTTCAAGGTGGGCCGGGCGGGGGGCGGCATGCGGGCGCGGGGGCCGCGGGGCTCGGGCGGCCTGCGCTGCAGCAGCCCCGTGGCTCTCTGTCTAGGCCGACATCTGGTCGCTGGGGATCACAGCCATCGAGCTGGCCAAGGGCGAGCCCCCCAACTCCGACCTGCACCCCATGCGTGTCCTGTTCCTGATCCCCAAGAACAGCCCGCCCACGCTCGAGGGCCACCACAGCAAGCCCTTCAAGGAGTTTGTGGAGGCCTGCCTCAACAAGGACCCCCGATTTGTAAGCACCTCCTGCCCCAGCTCATGAGTGGTGAGGAGGCCTGCGTGGCTGAGTGTAGTTGGGGCCCCTGGAACTGGACCCCAGAGGACAGCAGGGGTGTATGTGTGTGCGTGTGTGTGTGCACACGTGCGTGCATGGAGGGGCATGCTGTCTGTAGTGGGAGCTTAGAGGTGACAGGGCCCGAGGCCCCTCCGCTGTGCCAGGGTAGGCTCCTCTGTGACCCCAGCCCAGGCCAGGAGGGTCTGGAGGGAAGCCCTTCCCCTGGGGAGGACAGCATGCAGCCACCCAGCCTCCTGGGCGCTCCTGCTACCTGGGGTCCCCTGACCAGGCTCCCAGCGTGGGCAGCGATGCTGAGGCCCCGGGCTCAGCCCAGGCCTCCTTGCTCTGAGCACCAGGGGCTCCCCAGGCAGCGCTCGGCTGCCCGGCGCCTGGTGACCCGTGTGCGTCCCCGGCAGCGGCCCACCGCCAAGGAGCTCCTGAAGCACAAGTTCATCACGCGCTACACCAAGAAGACCTCCTTCCTCACCGAGCTCATCGACCGCTACAAGCGCTGGAGGTCGGAGGGCCACGGCGAGGAGTCCAGCTCCGAGGACTCTGACATGTAGGGCCTGCTCTTCCCACGGGGCTGAGGCGGGCTCTCCGGGGCAGGGGTCGGCCTTTGGGGCCGTGAACCAGTGCACCTCGGGGCCTTCCTAACCCCCAGGCCCCGTGTGACTTCCCACCGTCCCCTTCAGAGATGGAGACCCCGAGGATGGAGAGCAGGGGCCCATCTGGACGTTCCCCCCCACCATCCGGCCGAGCCCGCACGGCAAGCTGCACAAGGGGACGGCCCTGCACGGCCCCCAGAAGGTTGGCCTGGCCCCGGGCGCGCCGCAGGGAGCGGGCTGTGGGGGCACCTCCTGGGCATGCCCGCTCCCATAGGGTGGCTCTTCAGGAGACCAGAACTGGGCAGGCGGGGGCTCGCAGCTGCCCGCCCCCCGCCGCCTCTGCCCTGCTCACCTCTGCACGCTCTGCGTTTGTAGTCGGCGGAGCCCGTCAAGAGGCAGCCGAGGTCGCAGTGCCTGTCCACGCTGGTCCGGCCCGTCTTCGGAGAGGTGAGGGCCGAGCTGGCACAGCACAGGGTGTCTGGGTCCCTCGGGGCTCGTGAGGTTGGCCCCTTGGACCCAGCGTTTTGAGCGGAAGGACCAGAGACGGCTGGGATAAGCCAGCCTCAGGTGGCCCTCGAGATCGCGAGCCTGCCAGGGTCTTCTGGGGCCCCAGGGGGGCTTTGAACATGAGCTGCTGTCCTGGGACCTTTTACCTTGAACCACAGACACGGGGTGATCCTCAGTCTAGAGAGAGCCTGGGAGATTTCTGTCTGGGCATCAGGCCCTGGACAGGGAGCCCCTAAGGGCCACTCCCCAGTGGTCACGTGGCCCAGCGTCTGTCGCTTGCTCAGGGGCGGCCAGTAGCATCCCCAGGAGTGAGTCACCAGCAGTGGGCTGTGGCCGGGTTCACACCCAGGGTGACGCTGGAGCCCGGGAGCAGGGGTGGATGCTGAGAGGAGGCAGCAGAGCCGTGCCAAGGGAGGTGGGGGCGGGCAGACTCCCACCCTGGGCGCGCAGTGCCTGGGCGGGAAATGGGACGGGTTGGGGGGCGGAGCTGGTGGGGCTGGGCTGTCCATGGGCATGTGGGCTCCTGGGGCTGGCACCTTTAGGGTGTGAGGTGGGGGGGAGGCGTGGCCACACCCTGGCTGGCTGGGCCCCCTTCGGGTTCCAGCTCTGTGGGCTGGCCTGAGGTCAGGCTGCCGGGTGGGTGTCCGGGGAGGTGTGTGCCCCTCACCCCTTTGTTCTGTGTGCTGGGCGAGCAGGCTGACCCGTCTCTAGCCCCGCGGCCAGGCTGTCTCCTCCTGGGGCCTCCACAGCCGCGGGGTGCGAGTGGGCCTAGTCCCAGCGGCCAGGCTGGCAGGGCTGGCCAGGCCGCTCACGCACATCTGGGCTGTGGGCTTCTGGGACCGGGGTCGGGAGAAGGTTCGTGGTTGGAGGAGGGGGGCCCGGGGGGCAGGGCCGGCTGGGAGGCCCCCGCCAGTCCTGGGAACCCCTGCTCGGCGCTGGGGGGAGAGCCCTGGGGCAGCGCTTCCTCCTGCCGCGAGTCGCAGGTCGGGTGGGGCGGGGAGGCGCCCCCTTGGCCTCCAGTCAGGCGCCTGGGGGTGTCTGTGCAGCTCAAAGAGAAGCACAAGCAGAGCGGCGGGGGCGTGGGGGCGCTGGAGGAGCTGGAGAACGCCTTCAGCCTGGCTGAGGAGTCCTGCCCTGGCATCTCGGACAAGCTGATGGCCCACCTGGTGGAGCGGGTGCAGAGGTGAGGGCCTGGCGGTGGGCTGCTGTGGGTCCTCCTCGCCGGGCGGGGCTCGGCTCTGCACGTCCTGTGCCCCTGGCCTGGCCCGAGCCCAGGGCGGGGCAGTGACCCGGCCTCTGGTCTGCAGGTTTTCCCACAGCAGAAACCACCTGACCTCAACCCGCTGAAGGCCTGCCTGCACCCGGGAGGAGGGTCTCCGTCTGGAGCCGCATGGCTGGGACTGTGCTGACCAGGGCCCTGTGCCATCCTGGCCTCGCCCCGCGGGCCGTGCCTCCGCCCTGCAAACGGCTGTCCCCTCCCATGTCCCCTCCCGGCTGGGCCGAGGCCGCAGAGGTGGCAGAGATGGCAGGCTTGGTCTCCTTGAGGCCGGGCTGGCCCCTGGGGCTCCGCTCGCTGCCAGAGGAGGGGCAGGGACACGCGCAGGGCAGACCTGCCGCCTCCCGCCTGGCCCGCCCTTGGAGGCCGTAGATTTGCCCTGTGCTGTTGGAGCAGGTACTGTGTCTTCTCATAAGTACTCGTGTCAGCCAGATTGTTGTTTTTTTAAGAAAATGAAACTTCCTTGCTTCCCTAGGTATTCTGAGGTTAAGGTGTTAGTTTTCAAAGCATCTTGAGAGGCTCCTGCCACTTTCAATAAAGACCTGAACTGAGACGTGCTGGTGGTGGGCAGGGTGCTCAGGCTCCCTAGTCCTCCTCACCCAAGGTGAGCGTGCGTGGCCGGTGGCTGGAGAGCGGGCGGGGCAGGCGGCACGTGGGACCAGGGGAACCTTTTATTCTCAGCCACTCGGTGCATCGGCACCACACACTCCTTGGGATGAGAAATCAGTGGGGCTTGCTGTCCACTTTGCAGAAGTGTGGGCTGGGGGGCACCAGAGAGGCTTCTGTGCCTGGACCCCCCACATCACCTAGCCTGACGGGAGGTCCGGCCCAGGAGGAGGGCAGGTGGGTGAGGGCGGGGCAGCGCCAGCCTTGCCCGCGCAGAGCGGGCCTGCTTTCCCTGCATGCTCTCCCGGTGTCCCGGGGCAGCACTCTGCCGGGTGTCGCTGGAGGCCCGCCTGCCACCAGTCTCCTGGGGGACGAGCAGTCGTGGGGTGCGTGCTGGCCTTGCTTGCTCGGCTGTCTGCATCTGGGCAGGGTGGGCCTCAGGCCTCCTCTTCGGGGGTCCCGGCCCTCCCAGCTGAGGCGCTGGCTCTCTCTATCACCTCCATCCACCTGAGAGGAGGTGCAGAGGTCAGAGCCGCCCCACCAACTGCTCGCTTGGGAGGCAGGGTGTGCTCTGGCCCTCAGATTGGCAGGCTTGTGCCCCAACACCTTCCCAAGAACGACCCCAAGTCAAGAGGGAAGGGCCCCTTAAACCCCAGCAGCAGCGCTCGGCAGCCCCTCCAGACCCAGGGAACGCACGGCCGGCGCCTCTGCAGTTACCTCTGGAACATGTACTTGCTCTCGGCCCGGAAGAAGTAGACGTGGGACTTGAACTGGAGCTTGAAGACGTGCTCCTTATGGATGCCGTCCGTGTCCCTGGGCAGGCTCACACTGTAGCCCAGCAGCGGGAGGCTGGCCAGGGGGTGGTTGTCCTGGAAGGTGGCAGGGCGTGCTCAGTCAGCAGGCGCCCAGCCCCGCCCACCCAGAGGTGGGTTCCGTGAGGCCAAAGTGCCCACAGGCGGAGCCCCCGCCTACCTGATGAGTTTTGTAGAAGAACAAGCAGAAATTGGTGAAGACCACCCAGAGCTTCTGCCAGCCACTGCTGTTCTTGAACTTTCTCAGCAGATACCCAGAAAGCTGGTTCTGGAAAGAAATGTCTGTGGGCATGTGTCCCAGGACCACCGGCCCCAGAGGGCCGCCCTCCTGGTTCCGTCCCGCAGGGCTGCCCCCAGGCTTCCCTGTGCTCTGCGGGCTGTCAGGGCTTTAATGGTCCCAGCGCCTCCCGTGGCCCTGCCACTGTCTTAAGTGTCCAGCGGGCGGGGAGAGGCTGGACGAGCGTGGCGCTCCGTGTCCCCAGTGTCCCGTGACAGACACGGGATCGGCCGAGGCTTCCAGAGGAGGGCTGCAGCTCCACGGGGCAGGCCCACAGTGGCGTCTGCCCGGCAGGCTGGGGCATGGAGCCTGCGTGCCCTTCTGCGGCGCCCCTCGGGCTGCGTGCTGGTGCCCCATTCCTCTCTGGGCATCGCGAGCGCGGCCCCCAGGCCTGAGCCCATGGGTGGCACAGGCAGCTCCTCAGGCCAGGGCCCTGCATCTCTGACCCCGGGGCTGGCACAGATGGCAGAGGGGCACCCAGGTCCCCTCCTGTCCAGTGGGTCCCCGCGAGCTGGCCCGCTGCCTGCTCACTCCCCGGCCTGGCCCCCGTCTCTTCTGGGGGTGCACCCACGGGCCTGGCAAGCCAGGCTGCATGCTGAGGGGTGCAGCAGCCAGCTGGGTGCTGCTGCAGGGAGGGATTAGAGCAGGGGCGCCCGCGCTCGGCTGCACCTGGACAGCTGCGCTGTGGTCGGCCCTGGACACGCTGGTCTGGCGGCACCAGCACACGTGCAGGGTGGTGCTGGCGCGGTGCTGGCCCGTTCCCGCCACGGAGCTCCGGGCCCCGCCAGCCTCGTCCTCGGACTCCGGCTCCAGGGAGGCCTCGTTGGGGGACCCTGGGGAGAGGCCAGCCCTCGCTGAGGACGTGGGAACCCTGGCCATGCCCTGCCCTGCCAGGGCGCCCACGCCCGCTGCCCCCCAAACGTGCCCCATGGAAGGAGGGCGTGTGGGCATAGTGGGTGGGCTGGCCAGGCAACCCCCAACCCCACCCCCAGAAAGCCTCTTCGATGTCCAGGAGCTCGGCTAGCACTCACCGCGGGGCAGGGGGCACAGCACGCGGGCCGGGGGCACCAGGGCGCTGCCAGTCTTGGCCGCGTCGATGGCCGCGTTCAGGTCGTGCAGCCACTTGGCCTTCTCCAGCCGGGTGCTGTGGGCAGGTCTGAGGCTCAGCCGCTGGGCAGGGCCCCCTCCCACGGTGGGGCAGGGAGTCCGGGCGCCTGCCCCACCCAGGCATCCCGTGCTGTGGGCCCTGAGGGCTGGCAGGGCTGCTGATGGCCCAGCCTGACCCACCGTGCTGGCTGGGGCTGGCCCACATCGTGGTATGTTTCTGAATCATGGGATTTTAAGGCTCTGGTGTTGTGGTGTGGAAATGGGTGCCTGGAGCCTGGGTCACAGTTAAGCCGCCAAGGTGTCCTGGTGGGAGGCGAGTGCCCCGTCCTCTGACGCCAGCCAGGACCCCACAGGGTATGGCAGGACCCAGGCCCTCCTCTGGGAGGTGTGGGGCTGGGCACAACTCAGTGCCAATCCCCATGGAGGGCCCGCACAGGCCATCAGGAGCCTGGGTCTCCTTCCTGGGGATGTGACCTGGGGCAGGGAAATGTCCACTGGTCCTACGCTGTGGCCCAGGTGGCCTCTTGCTGCCCAGCTGGCAGCCTGCGGTGCTGGGCAGTCCTGGGGATGGTCTCAGCAGCCACACGCTCCCACTGAGGGTGAAGCTGCTCCCCTGAAGCAGTGTTCACTGGGCCGTGGGTCCCGGTGACTGTGACATGCGTGGCACGGGGACCCACAAGCAGGCGGGGAAGGATGGCCCTCACCTGGCCGCCACCACGATGGTCTTCTGAGCCGCGTAGATGGTGAAACAGTGCGGCACAGACCACTCAGTCTCCCGATCCTCCACCTGTGGGTGGAGAGGTGGGTCTGGACCAGGAGCGGGGCTGGCGGGACCCAAGCTTGCAGCTGGACACGGGTCTGCACCAGGCCCCCGCTGACTCTACCAGGGGCTACAGGGGGCACCGGGATGCCCACGGTGGGGCCCTGCCACCCAGGTGGACGACCTGAGGGCCACAGGCACCCGACTACTCACCGGTGGGTCCAGCACTATCAGCTGAAAATCAAGCACAGGAAGAGACGGTGAGCGTTTTGTTGAAAAGAGAGTCGGACAATTCATGATATAAAGTGGTACCAAAACCTAACCAAGACTCAAAGAAAAACCACACAGACTAACCATGATAAGGGATTAAATGACTCCAGAAAAAAGTATTCCCTAATTGGACCTAAAGGAGGAGACAAGACATCGTTCTATACCAAGCCAGGTGCTTCCAGAAATGCAGGACGGTTTGACGTATGAAGCTGACTGAGAATCCACTGTGTCACAGAGACGGGGAACAGTGGCTGTCCCCAGGCTGATGAGACCTCGCGGAGACCAGCAGAGGGCGCTGTGCCAACAGGGAGTGACTGTCCACTGGCCAGGCCGCCAGCCTTCCCTCCAGTCAGGAGTGAGCGCGGTGTCTGTCCCCAGGACTAGCTGGTTACAGGTGACCGCCCCCCACCCCCACACACACGGGACGCCAACCAGGGTGCCCCACGCGGGATTTGCAGGTCAGAACCTAACACGAGCAGCGGCGGGCAGCAGGACAGCGTTTATCAGGATGGCATCTCCTCTCAGTTAAATACGGTTAATACAGTTCAACAGAAACCTCAGTTGTGTTCCTTGAAGGAATTCATCCAAATGATTCCAAAGTTGGCTTAGAAGAATTAGATGCTTGTAGCAAAGAGCTTTTCAAAAGGACAGATACGAGAAGGAACTTGCTGATGCGGTGACTAACCAGTAATGAGGAGTGTAGACTGATGCTGGGACAGACAGAAATGGAGCAGAACCTCCAGAAAGAATCCAAGTATAAAGACAGGAATGTTTATATGATCCAGGCAGCCTTGGGATCAGTGAAAAAAATGAAGGATTCAACAAATAATGGGAAAGCTGACTACAAAAAGAAAATGTTACTTCTCAATCTAAAACAACACATTTTAGGCAGATTAGTTAGAAAAATAAAACACTTCAGTGTACCAGGAAAGAAGCTGGCAACACAATCTTGGTGTGGGAAAGACTTTCTGGGCCCGTAGCAAGGACAGAAACCCCAGAGGAAAAGATGGACAGACTGCCTGACTGCAAACAGCGACCTTCATTCCTTCAACAAGTAGGGCCTCCGTGCCACGTGCGGTTCCAGGAACAAGACAAACACAATCTCTCTGGATGGAGTTTAAATTCTCTGAGGTAAAACCAAACTGAAGGCAGAGTGAAAGGAATGACTGACCTGGCAAGCACCCGAGGCCTGGAAGGATTTAGAAACGCTTCACACTGCAAGGTGGGGCGATGCCCTGGGCTGGGGCAGAGGCACCTGGTGGGAAGGTTACCCGGCCAGCTGCTGCTGCAGCCGTGGAGCGTTAACGGTCAAGGGTGGCCCCAGCTCACAATTTATCTCAAGGATGTAACTAAGGATGTGTCAAAAGACAGAAACGGTGGTGCTCTTTCTCCTCCTGAAAATCTAGACACTGCAAGGTGTCCAGTGCAGGGAGCTTGTTAAATGAGCTGGGTCCTGGCTGCCTGGTCAGTGCGCAGGACTCGGGAGCCAGTGGTGAAAGCAGAGGCTGTTGAGATGAGCTGCTGAGCAGAGCCAGCGCCGGTCACAGCCTGCGGCGCACACTCCCAGGTGACGCCAGAGGCCCGCAGAACTCCCTGCCGGGCAGCACAGCAAGCGGTGATTTCCACTTAGCAGTTTCAACTTTTTTCTATAATGAAGACCTTTTATACTTTTATACTTCACTTTTATACTTCAGAAGAGGGGCTCTGCTTCTAGGGATGGCGGGTGAGGTCTTTGGAACTGACCCCTTCGTGCTGAGAGCTGGAAAAGCTGAACAAATGTCAGAGGTTCTAGCACTGTCTGGAAGGAGGTGTGTGCCTGGCACGCAGAGGGCGGCAAGAAGGGCCAGATGCCATGAGGGAGAGCATGGTGGAGGACAGAGCACACACCTGGAGACCTGGACCGACAGGGGAGCCCACCCACCTCCCACAGCAGATGGGGCCTGGCGGAGCCACAGCGAAAGGGGCTCGCTGCCCGACAGCACGTCCTCACGGCAGAAGCCTGAACTTGGCTGCCCACGTTTGCTGGTCCCAGGATGGGTTCCAGGTTGGAGGGAGGTTCACACGGTAGGGAGTCAGTGTCTGCGGGGGTTTCTCACCACAAAAATCAGTGATCGCGGAGAGGACAGACTGCATCACGTCAGGACGAGGCACCTTGCTCGTCAGACAGCGTCCACGCCCCATGTTGCCCTGTGACGGCGGGCGTGCGGCGTGGACGCAGCACGCGGTGCGGCCCAGGCCCGCGACAGCACTGGGCGTGGAGCGTGTGCCTCGTCACCTGGCCGCATGCAGGACTCGTGGGCGGCCACTCGGAGCAGCCCCGAGCCCAGTGCTGGCCGCGGCCCCTCCACCCATCCAGGTGGTGGCGTCTGCGTCACCGCCTTAACGCTGTGTGTCTGTGAACAGCAGGTTACGGCGCCACAAGGAACCAAAATTGTCTGAGAGTAAATATTTACGGATAAAATCAAGGAAGTAAAGCATGCAGCATCTTAGGGATGAGGGGTTTAGCTTTCTCCCTTAGACACGGTGTCAGCCCCATCCCTCCAGCCGCGCTGTGGCCCCAACGCCCAGCCCAGGCTTTCCATGGGCTTTCCAGCCAAAGGACAGGGCTCCTTGGGATTGGCAGGTGGAGTGCTAGAGGACCCAGGCCTGGTCCTGCGAGTGCTGGTGGGCGTGATTGGGAGGGTGCGGCCATGGATGCCCCGAGGACAGCAGCCACAGCGGGGTGAGGGGACCAAGAGGATCGGCTGTGAGCCAGGCCCGCCCAGCGCCACGCACTCACCAGCATGCCGCGCAGCGGGAGGAGGCCCCGGATCCGGAAGTGGCTGCTCCCCGCCGCGTCTCTGCTCGTGTACAGCAGCATGTCTGAGAACTGAGGGGCCAGAGCTTTAGGTGAGCAAGTTCTAAAAACAAGCGTTCACAGTCAGACCAGCTTCACTCTGAGGGCTCGTGTGTGGTTATTCAGTTTGCTGGAGATTTTTGCTAAGAAGGGATTTTTTTTTGTTCCACTCCATTGTCATTTTGACCAGAGGTGACCGGTAGCCACATGAACAGCAGGCCTCTTGGGCCAGCGCCTGCTGTGCCAACGGAGGAGTGGGTTGGTGGTCCTGAGAGGCCCTCCCACAGGAGAGGGCGAATCCACCAACCCGGCAAGAGGGAGGCGCTAGTCAGCGGGACCCGTTGGCAGGGACTCCCAGAGGCCTCAGGCCCTGCAGACTGGCCTGAGCAGGGCGTCCCTGCCCCGCGGCTGTGTGGGTTTCTCTACCTTCCTGCTTTTGCTCGGCCTGCACACAGCTGCCCAGTACCCAGAACCAGGAGGGGGGCTGGCCCAGGGCGTCCCCGCATCCCTCATGGCCCCCGATGGCTCGGCCCCGCCTGGACGGTGCCTGCTGACCTACCAGGAAGAACATCCTCTGCTGCAGGCCCTTCCTGGAGAGCTTGTGGAGGCATCCCTCACGGATGAGCTCCTGGAAGACAGGGAGTCCTGAGTGCTGGCCCAGGGCACCTAGCAGATGGCTGCTCACCCTCAACGCTCCCCGAGCCCCTCGCAGCCCCGCCAGCACTTCCATGGCGCTCTCCTGCCCGGGAGCCCGCCTGCCGCTGCAGCCTCCTCCCTCCTGTCTGCTCCCCTGGGTCGCCTGCATCCTGCCTGCTGCTGGCTAACCCAGTGTCCCGTGCCTGAGCCGCCACAGGCTGGCTGTGCTGAGGGCTGGCACTGCTGTGCTTCTGGAAGGTTCTGCCATGGAGATGACCTGAATTCAGCTTTGGGGAAAGCTGGGCGGGGCAGCTAGAGAATGGCAGGGAGGAGCACGGGCCACCTGGTTCCCACCAAAGATCACGGGACTCTTGAACGGTCACCCTGGGGCCTGACCAGAGGATTCCTCCATGAAGGCACCATGGCTAGGGCAAGACCTTCCAGTGGTCCTGCAGCCCAGTCCCCCAGGACTCGGGCTCCTCACCGCCAGGCCAGGCCCCACACCTGCTTCGGGGGCACAGGCATCAGACATCCCTGACTGCCTGCACCATGGCTGGAGGGTTGGCCTGGGGACCCTGGACAGTTGCTGTGGACTGTTTCTGGGGGCAGTGTGGGCTGTGACCCGAGAACATCTCGAGGACTCCAGCCTCAGCAGCCCTCAGATGCACTGAGCAAGAGAGCAGGAAGGAGCCCTTGACTCAGAAACCCCGGCCCCAGCCAGGGGCCAGCCCCACAGAGGAGGAGGGGCCCCCAGCAGGCTCGCCCTCCTGCCCACAGAGCAGCCCCATCGCCCCCGAGGGCCCAGCAGCCTGTGTCCTGGCGCTGGCGGGCGGGCCTGTCGCACTCCTGCGCCCTGGCACTTCACGCACCCTGGGGCCTCCTCAGCCACATCCACCCCACAGCCTTGCTTCTCAGATAAGTGGCGTGCTGTCCACTGGGGAGGCCGGCACCCCAGCGTGAGGAGGGCAGGTCTCTGTCACAGCGGCAGTGACGGCAGCAAGGCTGGTCCCCAGGGAGCCCGCCTTCGCCCCTGCCCTGTGGGCTGTTCCTGTTCATGTGTCCGTCTAGTGACAGTTTCCTGGGGGCATGCGAAGAAGCCCCAGGAACAAGAGCCCCCAGCCCTGTGAGCAGCCCCGGGGAGCCGGGTGGTCTGTGTGTTGGGGGGGCGCGGAACAGCGTCCTGGCTGCAGTCACAGCCCGGCTCCAGGAGGGCAGGACCTTCCCTTTCAGCCTCGGTCCTTAGGTTCACGGTCCCACATTCTCAGGACCTTGTAATGAGGCTAACAGAAAATAGGACTTATACACCCATGCTCTCACGTGTGTGTGGAGGCAGAAAACTAACCCAAACCCTAACCCTTGAACACTACTGTGAAAGTGAAAATCGTGTCCGATTCTTTGCAACCCCATGGATTATACAGTCCATGGAATTCTCCAGGCCAGAATACTGAAGTGGTAACCGTCCCATTCTCCAGGGGATAGTCCCAACCCAGGAGTCAAACCCAGGTCTCCCACGTTGCAGGCGGATTCTTTACCAGCTGAGGCGTGAGGGAAGCCCAAGAATACTGGAGTGGGCAGCCTATCCCTTCTCCAGCGGATCTTCCTGACCCAGGAATTGAACTGGGGTCTCCTGCATTGCAGGCAAATTCTTTCCAAAGCAAAAGCTATTAATGACAAAAAGTAAGCAGCCCAGTAGACATAGAGACCCATAGAATTAAACAGAAAGTTCAAAAATAAAGTCACTCCACGGCCCATTGATTTTTGACTAAGGTGTGAAGAGTGCTGGACACCTGCACTCCCGCCTGGAAAGGGTGAAGGGGGATCCCTATCTCACACCACGTACACAAGTGAGCTCAAAATGGGTCACGTCTGCATGTAAGAGCTAAAACATAGGCAACTGTTAGGAAAAACACAGGTAAACCTTCATACCTTGGATTAGGCAATAGTTTCTTAGCTACGACACCTAAAGCACAAGCAACCAAAGAAAAAACAAGTTAGATATCAGCTAAATAAAAGCTTCCATGTTTAAGTGATGCCATCAAGAAAGTGAAAAGATAACCCACAAAATGGGAGAACATATTTGGCAAGTCATATTCTGGTAAAGATCTGTTATTCAGAGATGAGAGGGAACCTCACAACAGTAAAGAGACAAACAACCCAATTAAACGGTGGGCAAAGGACCTGGACAGGCACTTCTCCAAAGGAGGCACAGAAATGGCGAATGAACACGAGGAAAGATGCTTGTGTTAGCCATCAGGGGAATGCAGATCGAACCACGGTGAGATGCCACTGCGTACCGTCAGACCCGTATGGCTAACTCAGAAAGACAAGATATGGAGGAATCAGAACCTTCACATGCTCCTGGTGGGGGTGTAAAATGCTGCAGCCTCTGGGGACAACTTCGGCAATTTCTCAAAATGTTAAACACAGAGTGACCACGTGACTTGGCAGGTATACTCCTAGGTATATACATGAGTGCCCAGGAGAACTGAAAACACACGTTCACACAGGACTTACACACGGTGTTCACAGAACCACAATGGCCAAAAAGTGGAAACAACCGAGGTGTCCATTAGCAGATGACAGAGAAACAAGCCACACCACCTCCAGAGACGAGCACTGCTGCTCAGCCACAAGAAGTAATGAAGCCACCACCCCCAACACGAAGGAGCCTGAAGACACTGTGCTGAGAGAGAAGTGAGACGAAAGGCCACACACTATGAGGCTACCGAGGGGGGAGATCCAGAGACAGGAAGCCGGCTAGTAGCCGCCGGACCAGGGATGGGGTTTCTTTTGGGGAATGAAAATGTCCTGGAATTCGTGGCGATGTGGCACAACCTCATGAATACACAAAAAACTAGGGAATCATACACTCTGAATCATGTCTCAGTCAAAAACAGTGAAGTAACCTTCTCAAACGAAGCCACTCACCCTGCCGGGAGCAACGAGACTCTCTATGCCCACCAAGTCCCGCTGCAGCTCCGTCAGCTTCTGCAGGTTCTCCAGCTGGACCAGGCTGTGCTGGAGCATGGAGGTCACTTCCGTGATGGCCTGGAGGGCATCTGCGTGGAGAGGTCCCTCAGTACGAGCAGGGGCAAGTGGGCTGGGGTGGCGGGGACAAAACCCTCCCCCGACCAGCTTGTGACATTTTAAAGGTGGTTTTAATTCCAGAACACTGCGCACAAACTCCTCACAGGACTGCCAGGGAGAGCAAGTGTGGGTCCTGAAACCTGGACTCGTGCAGCCCAATCTGCTCTGGGCCAACACCCAGGGTTGGTGAAGAGACAGGACAGTCTTTGGAAATAGCTCTTTAATGCTGTGGGCCCTCATCTGACACGGGCTCTTCTTTCACGGTTCCCTTAAGATGCTTAGAGCCATAGGAAAATTGGGTCCTCTCCTTTTTAGCAAAAACACAACACTTGCTCTCAGGAAGGAGAAGAAGGGCACTGTCGGCACCGTAGGGTCCGTTTTGTGCCTTGTACATCAGAAAGCATCTGTCCTGTCCTCAGGAGGTGGGAGACCCGAGGCAGGACGGGCTGCCGAGCTCTCGCCAGCATGTCTGGTGACAGTGGTGACCTGACCTGAGAGGCAGGGGTTTCCTGCCAAGTTTACCCTGTAACTGCGAGTCCTACTTGGAGGTCACAAGCACCAGGGTTTATTCTTTGGTCCTTTGAACAAGTGAGAAACGGCAGAGTCCACGGAGTCAGATGCTTCGGTCAGGAGCATGTTCCCCGAGTTTGTGGTTTAAAAGCAGCCGCCCTGCCCTCCCCTGCCCCGGCAGGCTCGAGAAGGGCCCCGCCGGAGGGGGCCGGGGCGTCAGGCGGCACTCACCACGGAGGTCGGCGTGGTCCTGGCCGTGCGGGTCGGGGTGCCCGGGCACCGGGGCGCACAGGCGGCGCAGCAGCAGGCGGTAGTGGCGCAGGCGCTGCAGCGGCTTCAGCAGGAAGGCGTTGAGCGGCAGGTAGCAGACCTTCTGCAGCTCGAAGTCGCGGCGCAGCGCCTCCAGCCTCCGCAGGCGCCGGCTGGCCGCCTCCAGCTCCGTCAGGACCTCGTGCAGCCGCTGGAAGTGGCCGGTGAGCGCCTGCGGGCGGGATGGGCTGAGCGGCAGCGCGCGCCCCGGCTCCACCCGGTCAGCCCCTCGGAGCCGCGTCCCCGGCGGGGTTGCCCCTGAACCGGGGTCTCAGCGGACCGCACAGGCGGCCGCCGGGCCAGGTAAGCGCCACCAAACGGTGCGCGCGCGTGTGGGTCTAAGCTCACGCCGCCTCCGGGACGCGCTCACAGCCCGCCCTGAGAACCGAAACCCGGGAGGCGCGTCCAGGGGAAACGCGCTCACCTTAAGCCTAAAAGGGGCGCCTGGGCCACTGCGGGGCGGGGCCTCGGGGGGGGGGGGCGGAACCCGGCGAGCCCGGAGGATCCTCTGGGCGGGGCCTCGGGGGGGCGGGGCCTCGGGGGGCGGGGCAGGAAGCCTGGAGGAGGGGCACTTAGCGTGTCCCGCTAGAACCAGACGCCCAACGCCGGGAGCGCGGGCGGCGCAGCCGGAGGTGAAGCTGGTGCCTCGGGCTCCCTGCACAGGGGCGCGAGCGCAGCGGGAGCAGCTGCACCGGCCCCACGGCTCTGAGGGGCGCGGCTGAGGAACCCTGGCCGGGCAGGAGGCAGCCCTGTGGGGCGCTGTTGATCCTGAGGGGCCTGTGTCCTGAAGAGAATGCCTTTGGGGTGGAGGAGGCAGCTCCGAGAGGACCTGTCCTGAAGGGAGCTCTGTTCTGAGGGGGCACTGACCTGAGGAAAGCCCATTCTGGTGGAAATAGCGCTCGGAGAGGAACGCGGCTCAGAAGGGCTCCTGTCCTGACCTGAGGGGAAGTCTGTCCTGCCTTTTGTCGTTCTAAGGAGAACACTGTCCTGAGGAGGAAGCTGGTGTCCTCGCCACCAGCTGCTAGGCCCAGAGCTTCTCACAAGCCCGTGCTACCTTTAACTGAAGCATGTTCCTGAGCAGGATGTCCCCGATGCGCTGGTGACTGCCTGTGGCCTGGGTGCTAGAAGATTCCTCCCTGGAGCAGAGGGACAAATGAGGTCAAAACCTTGGACCGCTTGTGAGAAATGCTCCTCTTGCTGCTAGTGTGATGGTGAGTCCCAGGCTCAGAACAGCACCCAGAGGCTCTGAGGGGGAGGCCATACTTAACAGAGACTGTTGTCATATCTCAATCATGTTTGAAATGGTAGTGACCAGGCAAAAAAGGATCATCTCCTGAGACTAGAGATCTCTTCAAGAAAATGAGAAATACCAAGGGAACATTTCATGCAAAGATGGGCACAATACAGGACAGAAACGGTATGGACCTAACAGAAGCAGAAGCTATTAAGAAGAGGTGGCAAGAATACACAGAACTATGCAAAAAAGGTCTTCATGACCCAGATAACCACAATGGTGTGATCACTCACTTAGACCCAGACATCCTAGAGTGTGAAGTGAAGTGAGCCTTAGGAAGCATCACTACAAACAAAGCTAGTGTAGGTGATGGAATTCCAGCTGAGCTATTTCAAGTCCTAAAAAATGATGCTGTGAAAGCATTGCACTCAATATGCCAGCAAATTTGGAAAACTCAGCAGTGGCCACAGGACAGGAAAAGCTCAGTTTTCATTCCAATCCCTAAGAAGGGGAATGCCAAAGAATGTTCAAACTACCGCACAATTATGCTCATTTTACATCCTAGCAAAGTAATGCTCAAAATCCTTCAAGCTAGGCTTCAATAGTACATGAACTGAGAACTTCCAGATATAAAACTGGATTTAGAAAAGGCAGAGGAACCAGAGATCAAATTGCCAACATCCATTGAATCATAGGGCTTCCCAAGTGGTGCAGTGGTAAAGAATCTGCCTTCCAATGCAGAAGACACAGAGCTGTGGGTTTGATCCGTGGGTCAGGAAGATCCCCTGGAGAAGGAAATGGTAACCCACTCCAGAATTCTTGTCTGGAAAATTCCATGGCCAGAGGAGCCTGGTGGCCTACAGTCCACAGGGTTGCAAAGAGTCAGACATGACTGAGTATGCACCAAAGCATATAGTATACTATAAAATGTATAGTTGGATCATAAAAAAGGCAAGACAATTCCAGAAAAACAACTGTTTCACTGACTGTGCTAAAGCCTTTGACTGTGTGGATCAAAACAACTGTGGAAAATTCTTAAAGAGATGGGAATACCAGAGACCTTACCTGCTTCCTGTATGCAGGTCAAGAAGCAACATTTAGAACTGGACTTAAAACTACAGACTGGTTCAGAATTGGGAAAGGAGTATGTCAAGGCTGTGTTGTATAATGTCATCCTGCTTATTTAACTTCTATGTAGAGTACATTATGTGAAATGCTGGGCTAGATGAAGCACAAGCTTCAATCAAGATTGCTAGGAGACATATCAATAACCTCAGATATGCAGGTGACACCACCCTAATAGCAGAAAGTGAAGAGGAACTAAAGAACCTCTTGATGAGGGTAAAAGAGGGGAGTGAAAAAGCTTGCTTAAAATTCAACATTAAAAAAACTAAGATCATGGCTTCTGGTCTCATCACTTCATGGCAAAGAGATGGAGGAAAAATGGAAACACTGACAGACTATTTTCTTGGGCTCCAAAATCACTGTGGATGGTGGACTGCCACCATGAAATTAAAAGACGCTTTCTCCTTGAAAAAAAGCTGTAATAAACCTAGACAGCATATTAAAAAGCTGAGACATCACGTTGTCAACAAGGTCTGTATCACTTGAGTCGCTTGGTCGTGTCTGATTCTGCAATGCCATGGACTGTAGCATGCCAGGCCTCCCTGTCCATTACCAACTCCCGGAGCTTGCTCAAACTCATTTCTGTCGAGTTGGTGATGCCATCCAGCAACTCATCCTCTGTCTTCCCCTTTTCCTCCCAGCTTCAATCATTCTCAGCATCAGGGTCTTTTCCAATGAGTCAGTTCTTTGCATCAGGTAGCCAAAGTATTGGAGCTTCAGCTTCAGCATCAGTCCCTCCAATGAATATTCAGGACTGATTTCCTTTAGGATGAACTGGTTGGATCTCCTTGCAGTCCAAGGGACTCTCAAGAGTCTTCTCCAACACCACAGTTTAAAAGCACCAGTTCTTTGGCACTCAACTTTCTTTATGGTCAAACTCTCACATCCATACATGACTACTGGAAAAATCATAGCATTGACTAGATAAAACTTTGCCAGCAAAGTAATGTCTTTGCTTTTTAATATGCTGTCTAGGTTGGTCATAGCTTTTTTTCCAAGGAGCAAGCATCTTTTAATTTCATGGCTTCAGTCACCATCTGTAGTGATTTTGGAACCTAAGAAAATAAAAGTTTCTATTGTTTCCCCATCTATTTGCCATGAAGTGATGAGACCAGATGCCATGATCTTCATTTTTTGAATGTTGAGTTTTAAGCCAGCTTTTTCACTCTCCTCTTTCACTTTCATCAAGAGGCTCTTTAGTTCCTTTTCATTTTCTGCCACTAGGGTGGTGTCACCTGCATATCTGAGGTTATTGATATTTCTCCCAGCAATCTTGATTGAAGCTTGTGCTTCATCCAGCCCAGCATTTCGCATGATGTACTCTGGATAAAAGTTAAATAAGCAGGGTGACAATATACAACACAGCCTTGATGTACTCCTTTCCCAATTTGGAACTAGTCCACTGATGCATGTCCGGGTTCTAACTGTTGCTTCTTGACCTGTATACAGATTTCTCAGGAGGCAGGTCAGGTGGTCTGGTATTCACATCTCTTTAAAAATTTTCCACAGTTTGTTGTGATCCACACAGCTAAAGACTTTAGCATAGTCAATGAAGCAGAAGTAGATGTTTTCCTGGAACTCTCTTGCTTTTCCTGTGATCCAATGAGTGTTGGCAATTTGATCTCTGGTTCCTCTGCCTTTTCTAAATCCACCATGTACATGTGGAAGTTCTCCGTTCACATATTGCTGAAGCCTGGCTTGGAGAATTTTGAACATTACTTTGCTAGCATGTGAGATGAGTGCAATTGTGCGGTAGTTTGAACATTCTTTGGCATGCCTTTCTTTAGGATTGGAATGAAAACTGACCTTTTCCAGTCCTGTGGCCACTGCTGAGTTTTCCAAATTTGCTGGCATGTTGACTGCAACACTTTAACAGCATCATCTTTTAGGATTTGAAATAGCTCAGGTGGAATTCCAACACCTCCATTAGCTTTGTTTTTAGTGATGCTTCAAGGCCCCTTTGATTTTACACTATAGGATGTCTGGCTCTAGGTGAGTGATCACACCATCGTGGTTATCTGGGTCATGAAGATCTGTTTTGTATAGTTCTTCTGTGTATTCTTGCTACCTCTTCTTAATATCTTCTGCTTCTGTTAGGTCCATACCATTTCTGTCCTTTATTGTGCCCGTCTTTGCATGAAATGTTCCCTTGGTATCTCTAAGTTTTTGAGATCTCTAGTCTTTCCCATTCAACTGTTTTCCTTTATTTCTTTGCATTGATCACTGAGGAAGGCTTTCTCATCTCTCCTTGCTATTCTTTGGAACTCTGCATTCAGATGGATATATCTTTCCTTTTCTCCTTTGCCTTTTACATCTCTTCTTTTCTCAGCTATTTATAAGGCCTCCTCAGACAGCCATCTTGCCTTTTTGCATTTCTTTTTCTTGGGGATGGTCTTGATCACTGCCTCCTGTACAATGTCATGAACCTCTGTCCATAGTTCATCAGGCACTCTGTCTATCAGATCTAATCCCTTGAATCTATTTGTCACTTCCATTGTATAATCGTAAGGGATTTAATTTAGGTCATATCTGAATGGTCAAGTGGTTTTCCCTCCTTTCTTCAATTTAAGTCTGAATTTTGCAATAAGGAGTTCATGATCTGAGCCACAGTCAGCTCCTGGTCTTGTTTTTGCTGACCATATAGAGCTTCTTCATCTTTGGCTGCAAAGAATATAATCAATATGATTTCTGTATTGGCCATCTGGTGATGTCCATGTGTAGCCTCATTTCTTGTTGGAAGAGAGTGTTTGCTATGATCAGTGCATTCTCTGTGCAAAACTCTGTTAGTCTTTGCCCTGCTGCGTTTTGTACTCCAAGGCCAAACTTGCCTGTTACTCCAGGTATCTCTTGACATCCTACTTTTGCATTCCAGTCCCTTATGATGAAAAGGATATCATTTTGGTCCGTATAGTCAAAGCTATGGTTTTTCTAGTAGTCATGTATGGATGTGAGAGTCTATATGGTCAAAGCTGTGGTTTTTCCAGTAGTCATGTATGGGTGTGAGAGTTGGACCATAAAGAAGGCTGAGCACTGAAGAATTGATGATTTCAAACTATGGTGCTGGAGAAGTCTCTTTAAGTCCTTTGGACAGCAAGAAGATCAAACCATTCAATTCTGAAGGAAATCAACCCTGAATATTCACTGGAAAGACTGATGCTGAAGCTGAAGCTCCAATACTTTGCCCTCCTGATGCGAATAGCTGACTCATTGGAAGAGATCCTGATGCTGGGAAAGATTAAGGTCATGAGGAGAAGGGGGTGACATATGATGAGATGGTTGATGACATCACTGACTTGGACTGTGAGTTTGAGCAAACTCTGGGTGATGGTGAAGGACAGTATGCTGAGGTCCATGGGTTGCAAAGAGCTGGACACGACCGAGTGACTGAATAACAAAATTCTCTCTTCTGGAACGGGATAAATGAAAGCAACTTATGTATCTACTAACATCTGTTTCAATGAAATAATGACTCCTGTGAAATACTTCCCGGAGCTGGAAAGCTCCTGAGAGCAGTGATGATGGGAGGTGCCAGGGGAGGGGGTGCGGGGGCTGTGCAGGGCATTACCAGAGCTCCAGCCTCTGCTCCACCTCACGAAGGAAGCCTCTGTGGAACTCGTAGATGGGGTCGATGTTGGAGAACAGCAAGGTCATCAGGTCTGCAGGCATGGCGTCCGCCTTGACCACCGCGCTCCGGAACCACTGCCGGAAGAGCTCAGGGTGACCCAGGAACCTCACACCTTGGGACGTGCGGCACTGACTGCAGAGCCCCCGCGAGGACGGCTCAGATCAGCGCTACAGCCAACCTCCCGGCTGATCACCCCCGTTTTCACAATATAAGAAAACGGTTCTGGATGAAAAGCTTCCAAGGAATATGTTGCCAGGTTTACAAAGATTGGACCCAGTACTGACCTGACTAGAGATGTTTTAAGGCAAATATATTTAACAGAGTATATATGGCTCAGCTGGTAAAGAATCCGCTTGCAATGCGGAGACAGGTTCGATCCCTCGGTTGGGAAGATCCCTTGGAGAAGGGAACAGGCCAGTATCCTGGCCTGGAGAATTCCATGGACTGAATAGTCCATGGGGTCGCAAAGAGTTGGACACGACTGACTGACTTTCACACTTTGCACACTTCACACTCATAGACATGCATACACAGATTTCATGATGGCCAAGAACAGTTTATCAGGAGGGATTCTGTCTCTGACCTAGATTTAAGAAGTAGTCAGAAAATCAAAGTAACAAAGGATTTAGGTTTCATACCACAGTAATAACTTCTAAATCCTTCAGGTATGTTCGTTCTGTAGCGAGAATCTCCTTTGCTATGAAATATGCCTTGTCCGTGGGCACGCACTGCAAGAAGCGCAGACAGTGTGAGTGAACGTCTGCCGGCCATGTCACCGACGGTCCTAACACGCCATCTCTTCTGCTGACATTAACACTGTTGTGTGATCTTCACATGTAATTCCTGAGTCACTTCTGAGTAAAAATATAAGCCCAGTTTTATCTCCCTCAGATGTTTTTCTCATATTATGTTATTCTTTTTGAGAAAATAATTGCTGTTTAAACAGTGGCATACCCTGAAACTAATTATTCATTTTGTGATGAGATTATTGTTCCGATATCACTGCCAGGACTGCAGCTGGTTAACACACAAATATAGGCACACCTCAGAGAGTCTGTGGGTTGGGTTCCAGACCACCACAATGCAGCAAACGTTACAGTTAAGTGGATCAAATAAATGTGCGGGGACAAGTCCACGGCGATGAACCCTCCCGAGCGGGGAGGGCAGGGCTGCACCCCAGAGCGGCCCAGGCCTCGTGGCCACCTGGGCCGGGGGCTGTCTCGCCCCTGCAGGGCCCCACGCCGCCCCGAGCAAGCCAAGGTCTGCGTGACAGCCCCCTCCACGCTTCCCCCCTGGCGCTCGCCCGGCCCTACTCTGTCTCTGCACGCTCACCCTCTGCTCCTCCACCAGGTGGAGGACTTGGGGCTGTCCCTCCCGCGTCAAGCGTGGCAACAGGCACCTGGGACGTGCCAAGTGCAGAGGTTCCTGCCCTTGAGCGGACAGCCTCCCAGGAGGAAACAGGTAGGAAGCAACTCTAGCTACTGAGGAAGTGACCCGTCCAGGCAGCAAAGTGCACAGGACGGGGAGCAGGTGGGGTGGAGGGTGGGCAGTCCGGGCCAGCTCAGAGGTCAAGGGTGGGGGCGGGTACGAGGTGAGAGAAGTGGTCACCGGTAGGAAGGCAGGGTCTTTGGGGCCTATCTGAGCACATGATGGTGTGCTGGCCCCAAGGTGAGTCTGGGGGCTGGGGCTGCTCGGGAGGTGAGCCAGGGTGGGGGGGGGGGCCCACGCATTCTGGAGGTCCGGGCCCAGGCAGGTGGAGGAGGTGAAAGAGTGCGGGAAGGGTGAGAGTCCAAGGCTGCAGGCAATCAGCTTGGGGATGAAGTGTGGTGGGGTCTGAGGCGTGCTGGGAAAGGGAGGCTGGGGGCCGGGGCTTCTCCCTGGGGCCTGAGACCAGCTCCTCTGCGGGCAGCGAGTCAGGACGAGAAAGCCTGCAGGGAACTGCCCCGTCCAGGAGGGAGCATTGCTGGGAGGTGGAGGTGCCCAGAAACAACCACAGTGTCACTGCCGAGGGCATAGCCGCACAGCAGGCGTCGGCAGTTAGTGACGGGCTGCCAGCGGCAGGTGTCGGCAGTGGCTCGTGGGCGCCAGTCTGGGGAGCCAGGGCCAGCCCCGGATTTCCAGATCAAAGAGCAGCTTCTAGGAAACTCAGCGGGGAGAAAGCAAAACATCGGCTCCTCTGCCAGCCATACCCCAAGGTCAGGGCCCAGGTCAGGGCAGAGGGACGGGCTGAGCATTGTTCCCGCAGAGCCCGAGGGGATCCCGCCAACAGGCAGAGGAGCACCCGTTAGAAAGGGTGCGCCAGCTCCGTTTCAGGCCGTCCCAGCACTGTGGCACCTCACCAGTTTCCGCAGTGAGTGGGAGACGCTGGTAGGGAAGGGGTTTCAGGCAGCAAGCTGGCACTGGGCTCCGGAGGAGGACTGGGCAGCTCCCCACCCCCACCCCAACCCGCGAGCTGGGCAGCCAGACGCTGATGCCAGAGCCCAAGGCCAGGCCGGTGGACGCCAAGGCTCCCAGATCCTGCGTTCCACCGCGGGGCTAGGACCACGGAGGCAGCCCCAGCCCTGCCGAGGGGTCATCAGGGAAACTGGGGCTCCCTGCCTAAAGCTGTGGGCCCCGAGGCCAGGGTGCCCCCGCTTCAGGCCACGGCCTCGCTTGCAAGTGGCATCTCTCCTCGGTCCCCGGCTCTGCCTGCCAACCTCATGCCTGCCCGACACTGAACCTGCAGGCGGGGGACTCACCTTCCACCAAAGGCCCAGCCCTGGGACGCCCCTCCAGGACCACCTCAGCCACCAGCCCCTGCTCCCCTGACCCCTGAGCCTCCTCCCAGCCCCTGCACTGTTAAACTGAAGCCAGTGGTTCGGGGAGCGGCAGGCTGAGGTCTCCGGGATCCAGCCCCACACTCAGAACCGACAGATGCCAGGAACCATGAGAGCAGCGGGGAGGCCCATCGTGGTGCCGAAGCCCCCGGAGGCGAGGGGAGGGTCTCAAGACTGGGGCACCCCCCGCCCCACTCCACTTCCCAGCAGCAAGGCCCCCGGGGGCGCCCACCTTGCGTCTCGGCTCCTCCCGGTCGTCCATCCCGGCTCCAGCAGCGTCACTGAGGACGGGGCCCAGGAGGGGGCTGGGGCCCTGCACGGCTGGGCCCTGGGGGCTCAGGCCCGGCAGGCTCCTCTGGGTGGAAGGAGAAGGCTGAGGACTCTCCACGGAAAGGCCTGGAAGTGAACGGGTGATGGGGGGCGATGAGGAAGAGTGGACCTGAGGGGCAGCACTGCTACCAGGCCCTTCCGGGCACCGCGGGGCAGGCACAGCTCAGTGTGAGCCCGCTGCCCCAGGGAGCCTCCAGGGTGGCCTGGCCTGGGGCTCGGGGTCCCGGGAGACCGGCCGCCACGGAGCAGGGAGGGGACTGCAGGTGGGCGAGGAGGAGGACAGGTGTGCTGAGGCCGATTCACTGACCCTACACCAGAAAGCTCGGTCACTTGGAGTTACCTGCACGGTTTCTACATCCCTGAATTGTTCATTAACAAGGCCTTCAATCTGGCGTTCTAGAATTATACTACAAAAGCAGTGTCTTTCCCTTCTTCAAGTACTGTTTACTCTTGATTACACTGAGGCCAAGTTTTCACCTCGTTCTATTTCATCCAACATTTTGTAATACAAAATTATCTTACCTATTTTAAAAAATCCTCAAAGGTCTATTTATAATGTTTTTCTATGAGAAACTAGTAACTATTAAATGCCAAATTTGACAGTTACCTTAAAGCAGAATTTCAGAAAAGATATTTAACTGGAGATTAAAAGCAACTTAAGATATCCTAACAAGTGCAGTGTACAAGAGGTGGGTGTAGAAAGCTCCCACACTGCAGGCCCGCAGCCCGCAGCGCAGCCCTCCTCCCAGCGGCCCGGTTTCACATTGACAAGCTCAGAGCCCTGGGGAGCCAGAGCCGGGACTTCACCCTGGGCTTCCGGGCATGGGCTCCCCAAGCTGGATGGTAGAGCTGACCTCTGGGCTGCTCACACCACATCGATTCAGACACGGACAAATGTTCGCTGACATCGGAAAACCCACTGGACAATGTAGAACAGAAACAGCTAGAATCGGTTTATTAAAATCTGCTTTCATTACACGTTTAAAATCGGCTAAGCCACCTTAAAATAATGTGACTTCCCCACGTCCCCTCTCGCCACGCCAAGCCCACGATGTCACGTCTGCCCAAACACGGCTGCTTCGACCAGAGAAGAGGCTCGCTCCGCAGACGAGCTGTGAGGATCACACGCCAGAGTCCCTTCTGTCCCTCCTTAGCCTGGAGCCACATGATGAGACACTGTGACCCACTGAAAATTCAGAAAAGAGCATGCAAGCGGAGGCTCGAGAAGGAGGGGGCGCATGAACGCTGACGGCTGAGTCACGTCCTCATTCGGCAGAAACCAACAAGACGCCGTGAAGCAGCCGCTCCTCAATCAAAAGGAAAGAAAATGTGTGCAGTCTGCTCGCAAGGTGCGTGCTGCTTCTCCCCAGGCCTGCCGTTCCCGGACTGAGGGCGACGCTCATGCTCACTGGTCCTGAGAGCAGGTCCACGGGGCGACCCAGCACCCTCCCGCCCCACGCAGCCTCCTCCACGAGGTCACCCACAGCAAGCTCGTAGTGCAGTTTCCCAGAAGGTCTCGCACAAAGGCTTTAAACAGCAGCAGGTGACAGGCGAGGAGCTGGTGGTGGCACTGGCGCCTCCTACAGGCGGGCCGGGGCGCGACGGGCGGGCGCGCTAGCTCGCGGCGGGTGGCTCGTTTGGATGCCACTGTTTGGCTTCTGGGGGTGCTTAGAGCCACCATCTGGTATTGTCACTGTGGGCACAGCTGCCCTTCTATCTGTGGGCTCCACATCTGAGGGTTCAATCGGCGAGGACTGAATTTATTCAGGGGAAAACGTTCCAGAAAGCCCCGGAAAGCAGCACGTGAATGTACACTGTTACGCCTGCGCAGCTGGGGCTGTGCCCACGGAGAGAGGGCTCCGTGTCCGGGCGCGCGGGTGGGCCGGGTGCGGGCGCCACGCCGTTTCTCGGAAGGGCGCTTCCCGCGGGGGGCGTGCTCTCTCGGGCCCTGGAGCCAGCCGTGTGACTGCCGGGCAACGGCTGCGCTTGCCACTCTGCAAACCACGCCCGCGCGTCCTCTAGCGACCAGGCTAACGGGCACCGCAGCCTGGCGCTGGGCATGTATTCTCAATCTGTCGGCCACGGTGAGATGCTGCAGTCACACCCACATGTTTTATCAACTCAGGTGCCAGGAGATGAGGCGCATGCATCTGTGGGCAGCTGCCCTCAGGCACGTGGCAGGAAGCGTGTAACCACCCACACTGGAAGCTGTGCAGCGTGCAGGCCACCGTGCCTGCCGTGGAGTCCCCGTGCGGGGCCGTGGCTCTGCCAGCCACTCCCAGGAGGGCCTGGCGTGTGTGAGTACTGCTCTGGACCCTGTGATGACATGACAGGCACTGACCGTACAAAGTCCTGTCCACGCAGATGACCTGCATTAGTACACAGGCTAACAGGCAGACGGGCGGCTCAAGCATTTTTAAGGTGCCAAACGTCGCGTTTTAGGTTCCACAGAGTATGTGTGGCCCTAACTGGCGTGGTAAAGAACCTCACACGTCTGCTAACACCGACCCGTGTGCAAGGTCGTCTACTGGCCGGGGCAGCGCAGCTGAGTGGCAGGAGTCCTGCTCCAGGACCAACGCTCACACACGGGGTGCGCTCCTGTTCCCCCGCGGCCTCGGGGACCTCCAGATCCTCAGACGGGCCATGTCTGCAAATGGCATGTTGTGACAGGGTCCAAAAGCAAATGATTGGAGCGGGCAGACAGCTGCTGTTCACCCAGAGGTCATGGCAGGCTCTGCTCTCCAAGCTGCAGGGCCAAGGCCTGAGTGTCTTCAGAAAAACCACTGAAAATGTAAAACTTTCATGTGAAGCAGTCAGCAGGGAGCCACTCTGGAAGAGAGCTTTCTCTGTGGGCTCTGTTTCCGATCGCTCCTAAGAATCCTCTCGCAGTGTCGACGCCGTCGGGAGAGGCGCAGTCGTCTGCCCCTGCGACCTTGTCCTGACCGCCTGACAGGTGACAAAAGACACACCTCACATTTAGACGGGAAGCTCGGCTACTTTCACTTCATACCTTTAAATGCTGTCCTTCAAAACCCAGTAATAAAATTATCTTGACACCTTGTGCCTAATAGTGGAACAGGAGTCGGCTCCAGTTTGGAAAAGTCAAGGTTGAGTCTGAAGGTTAAGATGCTGCAGGGTCCAAGCCGCAGGAGCGCCTCGGTGGCTGGAAGGGCGACCACTCGTCCCGGAGAGCAGGGCAGTGCCGATCTCCCGACGGTCCAGGGAAACAGGGCCCTGGGAGCTGGCGGAAGCCTGGCCTCGCCCCACGTCTGGCCCAGGGTTTTCTGAGTCACTTTCATGCAAAATGCGGCTCATGAAGTAAAAGCTGCTCTGAGGGGTCCAAACGCCACTCCCCTTCCTCCTGCTCTGAGTCCATCCTTCTCCCGAGGCTGACACCGCAGTCCGCCCATGGCCCCGATACTCAGGGGTGACGTCTATGCGCACGGCGTGTCCGGGGGCATCACCCGGAGTCTCCTTCTAAGTAAATACGGCTCTTTCCTTGTTGAGGGAAGCAAGCACCCCAACCTACAGCTCAGTCCCACTCTGGGCCGACTGTCTGGCCAACGCCTGCTAGGTGTGGGGTCTTCTCTGCGGGACACTCCTGCTGGCCCAGGGAGCAGGCTCTAATAAATGACACCTTCTGTCTAAAGCTTGAGACGCTGTGACTTAACGAGCCTCTGAACCACTGGAGCACCGGACGCAAGGTCCCGTACAGTAGGCGGTCTGCAGGGACGTCGTTGGGAGGGAGATGCGGCCCGAGTGGACGCTCCTGGAGAGTGACCGCTCACGCTGGGGACTGACCAGGCTAACCCCTGGGAGCGCCGGCATGGAGGCACCAGTCAGGGACGGGGCTGGAGTCACAGGAGGGACCCACGCCCCCGTGACCCACTGTCCTCTCCTCTGAGGGCCGTGATCGCCCGCCGCAGGCTCCCAGGGAGCGTGGGCCAACAGGGGCCGGTCCAGAGCTGCCAGGCGCCCCCCACCCCCACCACACTGGGTGCCAGGTGTCCCCAGACCCCGGAGAGGAGGCGCCCCTCCCCAAGGCCTGCGCTGCCGGGCACTCTTCTCAGCCAGCCCCCGGGAGCAGCTGCCCGGGACACCGGGGGCTGGAGAGGCGGGCGGCTCCTGGAGGCGCAGAGAGCGCTTGGCGGCCAAGGGGGGCCCAGAATCTGAGCAGCTGCCTCACTTCAGCCCAAGGATTGTATTGGGTGAGGGGGCGTCTAGCTGACTGCAGGGAGGCAATAACGGCCTCATTTTCAGAAGACACCAGCAGCACGTGTTCTATGCCTGAGGACCACGTGGCTCCTCCCCACCGTGGGGGCTCGTGCGGGCCCACAGGGGCAGACCTCAGGCTCCCTGCACCCCCCTTATGTGCTGACCACAGGGCCACGGCAGGCCTGAGCGGGGCTGCTCAGGAAGGCAAGAGGCTCCCCGCTGGCCTCCTGTGGGAATCGTCCCTCACGGCCACAGTGAGACGGTCCGAGGCCAGCGTGGGGCTGGCTGTCTGCAGTCACAGACGGACAGACGTCGGTGGGACCAGAGGCGGCATGGGCTGTCTCAGGGGTGGGCTCGGCACACGAGATGACCTTCAGTGCATGTAAATCAAAACCACAGGCGAGCAGAGAACAGGAAGCTAAAAGGCACTAAACGCTGTAGCAAGCGCTCCCGTATTTTATTGAGGAAACAAAAGGCTTCTGAGTCAGTACAAAGCTGCAAGTGCATGAATGGCAATTTCAGTGGGAAACATACTTTCAAGAACCACAAGCCAGGAAACATCAACATGTCTTTAAAGAATAAGCAAGTTCAGATTCACAGGAAAACGCCAGCCCTTTCCTCCTCACTCCTGGGGACGTAGACGCGTTCATGCAAAAGGCGGCACCAGGGGATGAGGCTGGCAGGCACGAGCTCTGGCCTGGGGTGAGGCTGGCACGGCCCTGCGCGCCTCCACAGCCTTAAGAACAGATGTGAGAATGCCCATGTCGGGCGCCGCCAGGGCCAGGCCGTGTCCCTCCCCGTTCTAAGGTGGGTTTGGTGACTCTGTGAACTGGGTGGGCCCTGCAGATGCAGACCTGGTGTCCACGTCACACACCGCGGGGTCACGGCCTGTGTGCACAGAGGATCAACTGCCGCCCGCCGGGCGCTCAGCCACCCGTGCGGTGTCGGGAGACGTGTCTGCGCTGGAAACTGCCGCGATTTGGCCAAGATGACCGCGGGGACAGCGAAGGGCTTTCACAGCAGGCTGTCCACACGGCTTTTACTGCCCACACCTCGATCATTACCAACCACAGCCTTAGAAACACGGGTTACCTGGGAGAAGGGCTGCGGGGATCCTCGTGACACGAGAAGGCACAGGGATGCACAGCGCCTGCATCTGCGCGGCCGGCCTGGCCAGCGTGAGAACTGAGGGAAGGGAGCGTCCCCGGAAGCCAAGGCAGGGCCGCGCTCCCGGCAGGAGTGCGCAGGCAAAGCACCGACACGGCAGCAGAGGCTGCCGGACGGTGCCCACACCTGCAGAGACGCCTGGGCAGCTCCTCACGGCACTGCCAACAGGCCCCTGCCCACGGCGCGGACTCGACTTTCAGAAGAAAGCTGACCTGTAAACACGGCTGTCCCACCAGGTGCAGCCGGAAAGGAGCACAGATCTCAGCCACGTCCTCAGGGTCGGGGGCGCGGCCACCTCACCTGTCCACACACACGCCCGGCCGGGCCTCAGGACCGCGTCGGGGGTGGGCTAGGTCAGAACCGGAGCAGCTGTGTTCAGCACGCGCCTGGCCCGAGGGAGGAGCTGGCGTTCATACAAAAGGCGGAGCCCCCACGGCTCAGCGAGGCCCCGGGCGCCGGGTCTCCACAGGGAGCAGGTGCCCGTCAGCCTTGGCTGCTGCACCTGGTTCTGCCTTCCCTGAACGGATTACAGAGCACCCCCAAGGCAGGCGGAGAGGACACGGCCCCGTCTCCATCGCAGGCTAACCCACGGCCTCCCCCAGGCAGAGCGGCCCCGGGGTCAGAGTCACGAAGGTGACTCCCCGGGCACCAGGCACCCTGGGCCCTAAGGCCGCGGCACCCCTGCCCCAGGACCTGGGTCTCAGGGGGCTCCCTCAGGGTCTCGCGCAGTCAGATCAGACAAAACCACGACCTAATTAGTCCTGGGCAGCATCTCAACTTGCAAAGCAGCGACAGGCGTAAGGCACGTGTCCACTAAAGGCCAATGCGAACCCGAACCAGCACCACTCGAAATGCACGGTTGGGCCGCATGAGAGCGAAGGCTGCGAAGACGGGCTGGTCCCCGGGGCTGGCTGCGGACACCCCACCTGGCTGCGCAGCCTTCAGCTCCGTAACAAGCGCACCTTTTAATTTCTTGGCGTTTAAAACAGAACAGAGAACCGGGGGATAAAAAATACGCAGCCGTGACCACAAAATCACTTCCTATGCCAAAGCCGACCACCTGAGCCCTCGCCCCCAGAGCAGGCAGGGGTCGCCCCAGAAGGGAGCCCGGGAGTGCTCAGGGCAGGTTCTCATCAATTCGCTCTCCGGCAATCAAATTCTTCACGTTATTCTGCAAATCGAAAATGACTCTGTCTGCCCTGGCCTGCGCAAAGGGGCTACTGAAGAACAGGCTCACGTCTAGGGGGACCGCGGCCTCGGAGCCCCACGAGTCTGTGTCCGAGCTGCTCGAGTCCTCAGCTGCTGTGGGCGGGTAGCTCAGCTGCTCTAACTGGTCCACGATGTCTGAGAACTGGAAGGCCGAGCTGGCCTCGGAGCGCACGGAGCAGGCGGGGAAGTTGGCCATGGAGCTGCCCCCGGACGGCGGGGCAGAGCCGGGCATGTGTGCGGACAGGCTGCTGGGCAGGGGCGCGTTGCTCAGTGAGCTGGCCTCGGACTGGTTGTTCCGGAGCGAGCTGGTGTCAGATGGGCTCAGTAGGCGCTGCATCAGGCTGGCCTGCGCCTTCACCTCCAGCAGCTCCGAGGTGTCCAAGGGGTGCGCGTCAGCGAGGCTGCCCTCCTCAAACTCAAAGCCGCACCCCCCGTCCCTGGGGGCCACCTCCGGGGAAGACCCCTCGGGGCTGGACAGGCCAGAGCCTGGGCTGAGGCCGCCATAGGGGAAGGAGAAAGCCTCCGAGCCCCCGGCAAAGAAGGAGATGTCTGCAGGGTCGTCGTCTATGAATTCCTCGGACACCTGCAGCGGGGCGCTTGTCAATGTGAAAACCGGGCCCCCTCCATGGCCCGGTGGGCTGCACAGGTGCCCCACCCTGGAGGAGGAGCCCCCGGTCAGGGGTCCCTCCCTGCGGTCACCATGCCCTGCAGCCAGGCGCCCCCTGCCCGCGCCCCCTGAATCTGGGCCTGAGGTGGGGCAGCTCAGCCCCTCAGGACTCCGGGGGCCACAGCTCTTCGCGCCCCAACCGAAGCCGACACCTTGGTGAGGCTGGAGCGCAGGCAGCCAGGGGGGCTGGGCCGTGGCCATGGAGCTCCTCTCTGCAGCCGGCCGCCGGGCGCCGGGCGCGGGGGGCCCCGTCTCGGAGCTGCCGCCACCGATCTGGAAATTGCGTGGGCCTGGAGGAGCTGGAGGGGACGTGGGGGCCGAGCAGAAGGAGGCAGTTGTGGGCGATGGCGTCACAGGACTCCTCACACCCTCGGAGAATGAGATGCTCTGGGGCAGAATGAGAAGAAAGAAGGAGTGTGAGACGGCAGGTCACGCTGGAGAGTTGCGCAGCTGGCGGGCCCGGACGGCGCACACGCGCTCCTCTCACGGCCGCTGCAGTGGTGGCCGCCACACCGCCCTACGGATAACGGAGCCGCAGCTCTGCGGACGCAGGCGCCGGCTGAAGTTGGCTCTGGCCTGCCTGTTTGCGGTCCCTGTGCCTCCACTGTTCTCCACGAGCTCGGTACCACACCGCTTCTGTCACCCAAGTCCCGAGCCTCCGTGGCACCTGGGTCACCCTGAAGTCCCCTGGGGCGTGTCTGGACACTGGCGTCCCCTGGGCGTGGCTGCAGATGGGCTGAGCCACCCCTCAGCTAGCAAGGTGCCCCCGACCCGCCAGGGCTGCTGGGGGATGAGACGCGTGGGTGCATCCAAAGGTAAGTTCTTTTAATTTCAAAGATTTAACAAGGAATTCCTAAATAGAAAACATACCCAGAAGAGTTAAAGAATGCTTTTATTTAAAAACCCAATTAAAAGCATTTGGGACACAGAAGTGTTACTATATGAGGTACAACTGTAGCTCTGTAAATACTATTAGCGTATAAATGATAAATTTGCAATAAAAATGAACACTGTGCAGCAATAAAAATTATAAATATCAAACTGTACAGCTGCACACAGAATTATGAAAAAATATCACATGAAAAGAGCAGCAGCCTACATAAAAATAGGCTCGCATGTGGCAGTCAACACGCAGATGTGAAGGCAGGGACAGACGCCCGCGAAGCTGACCGACACACGGAGCGGGCGGCTCCCGGCCCGCGTCTGGCAGCACGGCCACACGTCTCCTGTGCAGCGTGTGGGGCCTGTGTGTGCCTGGTGTAGCAGCCGTGGTCGCGCTGAGCACTTGGTGCACACACCTGCTCCTTGCCTTTTACCTTTAACGTAACAGCAAAATGCCCACTGCGTGGACACAGCCTCGCTGAGCACATCACCGCCCGCCCCCCGCTGGCACATCATCACTTCTCACTGCTATACAAGTTGTGTTTCTCAGCTGTTTTCCTGACAACAAAAAAGCACCGTGCCCACTGTGGAAAACCAAGTCAAATGAGAAGCACAAGAAGATGAACAGTGCCTGGGGCCCGGCTGCCAGGGGACAACGCTCGTGGCTGTGAGGTTCAGTCCCGTGAGCACCCAGTCGTCTTTTTAACAGGAAGAGGGTTCTCCACGGGCCACTGTGCAAACGGCCAGTGTCACTGCTAATGCTTCCTGAACGTGTCCTGCTCGGGCTCCACTCTTCTGAAACGAGACTCTTAGTGGCTCTTGAGTCACCCGACAGGCGGCCACACCCAGACCGGCCCGGACGGCGGTCGCCGGGGCCTCCAGGATCACAAGCAGCACCGTGACACGTGTGTGCCCACAGAGCTTCCTCTTCACTCAGGACTCCTTTCTGCAAACAGGGTCCCAGGACTGGAATTCCCACGTAAATGAGGAGACTAACTTTAGGACTCCTGCTGCAACCACGCCAGGCTATTCCCTAAAGGGGACCGGAGACTACGTCGGGCGCGTTTACGCAGAAGCACTCACCTGCCGCGGCAAGTCCACCTTGAGGGCACGGAGAGACATGTGGGTCTTGCTGTGTCTCCTGCGAGCAGAGGACAGGCCGTGAGCCCACGTGCTGCTTGCCTGACCCCACTGCTTTTTATTTCATCTTCAGTGCATTTTGATAAGAATCCCATCATCAGAGGAGCTCCTGGAGCTCAGAGCACCAGGGTGCCGACCCCGTTTCGTAAGGAAGGACTCACATAAAACGTGGCCAAGGGTTTTTGTAACACGCCCAGAGGCATCTAACTAGAAATGGCAGGATGACAGAAAACAAGACTGCAAACAAAAATACACGCCAGAAGAGGTGGCATTAAGGAAGAGTTTCACTCACAGAAACAGTTTCAGATCCAAAGTTTAATACTGTGAAGCCCATGCTCTGTAAAAGCACCATGTCTACGTGGAGCGAGGCAAACTGGGAGCAAAAGTGTCCCTGCATCTGAACAACTTAGACAACAGTGAAACGCAGACCATCGCCATTAAATGAAACAGAAGAAACAGAACTCAAGTGTCAAGACAGACATTCACATAGCTGCAGTGCCTTTTATTCAGGCAAAGGCTAAGATACTTCAAATGCTGATTTAAATGCCCACACTCTGCATCATGAAGATGAGACAATTTACCTTTCATACGGAACCCTCTTCATCCCACCGTCTTTGACATAATCAGCAAGTTGTTTCTGAGTTCTTCCACTGAGAATAAAATTCAGATTTTACAGGAAAGAATAAACGGGTAATACACAGCACTAATTTTTCACAGAAGCAAAGGAAAAGGAAGACTTGCCCCGCCTCTGTCTTAAGTTTATACAAGCATTTAAAAAGTATGCTTTGCATTAATAAGCATAACCAATGTTCCACACAGTCGTTGGCAGGCCTCTTTCCCCAGGGCTCTGTTTGCCGAGCTTCCCCAGCGGTCCTGTGGCTGCAGCCGGGCCACCCTCACCCTGACTGGACGTTTGGGTTCTCGGCGCCACAAGGCCAAGAGCTGCCTGGTGCGGCCGCTCACCTGTATCTGAAGGACGAGCCTCTGCTGAAGAGCATAGCTTTAGCTTTCGGCTTCGGCTGATCTAAGAGTCTGAAGAAGGTGTGATGCTCCACACAGATCTTCCAGAAGTTCTTACATTCATCTCTGCTACCCAACACAAACTCCAAGGTGTCCTGGTAGGGCCCCTACGAGTGAAAAGGCAAGGGCTCAAGTGGCCGCAGCAGGAAGAAAATTTAGGAACGCCGCAGGCTACTCCAAAGTTAAAAACCAGGGAGCTTTTCTTTCTGAAAGTTGTATATAGACTTCTGGTTCCATTTATAGTTGAGAGGAGAAAAATACAGTGCTATATTTCTTTTGCAGAAATATCAGAGAAGTGCGGTCATCTAAATCACAAGGGCTAACATCTTGAAGTTTCTCTTTGAAACCTTTTCCCACGTTCGAGGGAACCAGGCGTCTTTGTGCTGCTGGCACGTTCCCCTGTCGTGGCCCACTCCCTTCCCTGTGGGCTTCTGAGGGCGTCTGGATGAGCAGGACACAGAGGTTTCCAGGCTCACAGACATCGCCATGCAGAAGCTCCTGCCACGCCTCTCATGGTTACTGCTTAGGATAGATTCCTAGGAATGTCACACTGAACTCAAAAACAATGCACGTTTTTGGACACTGTGATCTTTATTACCAAATTACCTTCCAAAAGAGTATAATATCAACACTTTATCTCCTATATTTAATCCTAAAAATCTTAAGTGCTTAGGAATCGATATAAAACATAACCTTGCCAGGTGTAGAAATAGACACAGTTCAGAATTTTGCAATAATTCTCTTATTTCCCTGTCTCTGTGGAATAACTGCCAAAAACTTTTTTTTTAACTTGTAGAGGAAAAAAACTAGCCTTTTACTTGCATTTTATACATGTTTTTGGCATTCTTTACACTTCTCTTTCATTCTTAGAAGAAATATTTGAATAACAAACAATTAAGCCATCTGTCCACACTTTCTGCACAAAATAAACAACTTGCAAGTCGGGTGACCCTGGCTGGACAAAGGCCCTGCTAACCCAGCGCCTCTGAGAAGCTTAGGGGCGGCCCCTCCTGGGACTGGCCCTGGCTCTCGGCTCGGCGTAAGGCTGAGCTGCAGCCCCCAGGCCCTCTCCCACAGCGGCTGGCTGATCATCTCCCAGCTTCCTGCCACAGTGGACGTGCAACACCGTGAACATCTTAGAATCACCTCAAGTATTGGATTTTTCCTCCCATCAGATTGTACAGACATTTACGTTTGTCCCTTTTTACTAATTTCAGTAAATTTATATTTAATTATTAACTTATGGACTCATAAAAGAAAGGAACATTTATTTTCTGAAAGTCAAGGCTTCCTCAGAAGCATAGAAGGCTCAATTTCTGAGTCAAAGACACAGAATACTGGCAACACCCTCCGTTCCTGCTGGACAGAAGCCCCAGCACTGATTGGTTGCGGGGCTCCGGACCACAGCTGAACACTCTGTGCTTCAGCTTTGTCACCCAAAAGAGTAGCTGCAGTGAAGCTACGGTTCTCAGCAGCCCGGGAGCCCGTCAGCCGTGGATGCTCTCAGGCCACTCGGCCACTCCGGCGGCCAGCACCCCCTGACGCGGGCCCCCTGGGCAGGTCCCCCCAGAGCCCATCCCCAGCCACCCATCCCGCTCTTACATTCTTGTGTGCGTTGTGCTGAAACGATATACCAGTAATTAACAACTGAGCAGAGGGCACACCCCTAACTTCAGGAGCTCTCCTGATGACACTCACATGGACCTCCGGGTGGAGTTTGATGAGGAACCTTTTCCTCTTGAAGCTGAGCTTTCGGAGCCTGGACCAGTTGAAAGTGTTGATTCTGGTGCTGCTCTAAAATCCAAGAGACAGACGCTGAGTAACGACACACGTGTAATCCAGACACGCACACACGCTTTCTCATGAAACAGAGGTTTGAGTTGCAGCCTTGCTAGAACGTGCAGCGTTATACTCAGAAGCAAATTATATTTAGAACTCATTATACAGTTGTTTCATTCAGAACGACTCAACTAAAATGTCAGTACTAAACATACTAATCTGTTGTAGGAAGGAGCACTTTGCTGCTCTGATACAGCTTTGATACAAGCTTTTTTTTTGTCAGTGTTAACAGTGAACAGCAAGGACAGCGCTCGGGAGGGGCTTGGGGGTGGCTGGGCAGGGAGGGAGCAGAGCTGTTTCTCAGCGAAGGAAAGAGAGGAGGATGGAGTGATCCCAGGGGTGCTGGACAGACCCTGAGTCGGGGTTGAACTCTGGACTTCCCAGACAGAGCGAGCGCTGGGGCCCGGACCCGGCTTCTAAACACTCTTCACCTTGGAGACTGGGACTGGCTGCTCTACCAGGGTGGGGCAGGCAGGGAACAAAGGGACCGGACCATGTTATTGTGTGAGAAAGTAAGTTAAGTGCTCAGAAAGGACACGGAGGTGCCGAGAGGCACAGAGTCACCTGAGGGGCGATTTAAAGATCAAAAGAAACAATGGCAGCAGACCAAACCTCACATCACAGCCCGAATTACAGCTCAGTGACAGTAAGACCAGGAGACAAGCCAGGTGTCCACACTGACGGAATAAAACAGGTGAGAAAGCCCGTCCAGCAGCCTGAATAATGTAATTTAAAGAGCGGCCTTTTGGCCACCCTGAGGGAAATTCAGCTTTAAGTATCTCTCCACAAATACGAATTACAAAGGACAAAAAGTCTCCTCGCAGGCTCCCCTGGTGGTGCGGTGGATAAGAACCCACCCGCCAACGCAGGGGCCATGGGCTCCATCCCTGGTCTGGGAGGATTGCATATGCCCCGAGTAACTAAGCGTGCACCACCACTCCCGAGCCTGGGCACAGCAGTGAAGAGGAGCCCTGCTCACCACAGCCAGAGAAGCGCAGCGGCAGAGACGCAGCGCGGCCAGCAAGCAAGGACACAGCTTGTGGAAAGTCAGCTCGCAGCGAAGAGGCCTGTCAGTGCCTTCCGAGCAGGTGCCGGATGCCGCCCCCGGCAGGGACAGACGGCCCCGCAGGGCTGCGCTGGGCACAGCCTCGTGCCCGTGACTTGCTGCCCAGGCAGCTTAGTCTCAGCAGCAGCCGGGCCGGGCAGGCCCATGTCACAAATGACTGGCCCAGAGCTTCTGGGGCACCACGGCCGTGAGGACAAGGAGAGAAGTGACACACTTCCTGCTGAGGATCCTGGGCAGACCCTGGCCGGGCGGAGCAGCTCAGCTTGGGTGGGAGCATCTGAAATCATGAGGTGGGCGCACCTGGGGAACCCAGGTGGGGGTCCCCGGTGAAGGGGCTCGCGGTACGCTCTTGTACTTCTCTGAACTTGAAAACTTTTCAGAATAAAAACTCTGAATGTACGGAAACACTCTCTGGCATTTTCTTTTCTGTCCTTGGTCTTCATGACCATTTACTCTTTTCCACAAACTCAGGATGGGGGAACAGCAAGATGAAGAATGCTTTCCATTCAAGATACTAAAGAGAAGCCCAGCACTTTAGCCGTAAGGAAGAAGGAGGCTTGGAAACATGCACAACACGGACATGCTCTGAAACGAGGGGAAAAGAGGTGCCAAGGCCGGTCCCAGGGAGAGGCAGGGGAGGGGTGTTCGCGGACAGAGGCGTAGGGTCAGCAAAGCTGGGCAGGGTGGGCCCAGGGCCCGGGAGGGTGGCGTTGATGTTTTCTGGAATCGGGGCGCCAGCTGCACGATTCTGCGAGTACATTAATACTGAAAACGCTGACTTACACTTCTGAAGGGTGGACTTCACGTTCTGTGAATTCCATCTCAATTCTTTGCATTCCTGAGTTAAGAGATGTCCCTGAGATCCCGACTCAAATGTCAGCCCCACCTCCCCGCGGCCGACACGCAGTCACCCCACCTGCGGCTCAGAATGGAGGCTTCTCAACTCCATCCTCAAAACCAGAAACCTTAAAACATCAACAGAAGAAAAGGCCGCACCTCGGCTCCTGGCCCTGGACGCAGGGGCTCAAGGGAGTCGGGAAGAGGGCCTGTCCGACAACGCCTCCGCGTCCACAAAGCTGGCTCAGGCTGCTGTCTGCCTGGACTGCACCCCACGGGCCCCCCAAATCTGACCTGTGCTGTTGATCATGTGAGTGCTGCTTGCAAACTGGGCAGGGGTGGATCGCAACTGTATTTTCCTCCTTTATCTGTAATTCTCCCAGAGTTACTAACTGCCTCTTTCCATAATTTTCTATGCACCCATCACTGGTTCAGCTCAAAACTTCCCTGCAGACCCTTAAAACTCTCCAGTGTGATGTCACCATGACGTCACTGACCGGCTTTCTTTTTCGGTTGTGCCACAGGGCTTGCAGGATCTCAGTTCCCTGACCAGGGAATGAACCTGGGACCCAGGGGTGGAACAGGAGACGTGGGTTCGATCCCTGGAAGGGAAGATCCCCTGGAGGAGCAAATGGCAACCCACTCCAGTATTTTTGCCTGGAAAATCCCATGGACAGAGGAGCCTGGCGGGCTATAGTCCATGCGGACACAAAGAGTTGGACACAACTGAGCGTGCTCACACACACACACACACACACACACACACACACACACACACACACACACCACAGCAGCAAAGGCCTGAGTCCTAACCACTGGAGCCCCAGGGGACTCTCCGGTCAGGTCTATTGCTTTCCTGGCAGTCTTCCCTGGAGCCCCTATGTCCTTCTGCTGACACAGGTTCTTCACATCCAAGCATGGCCACGCCCCAACGCTTCCCAACACATTGCCCTGTGTTCTTGGCTCCCACCTTGGTCCTCTCCCACACCTTCGGCCTTCAGAAGGCTGCGCGGGGACTGAGTTTTCTGAAAAGCAGCATGTCTGGAAATGCTTTTACTTTCTTCTTGTGTAGGAATCTGGCTGCACAGGCACGGAACTCTGGGCTGGAAATGACTTCTTTTCACATTTAGAACCTCCATCCACCAGTGTCCAGCGCATTTCATGCCTCCGCGCCTCTCCCCAGGAAGCCCTCTGATCTTTTGTGTTCTGACATCTCAGAAGGACAAGTCCTGCCGGATCTCCATTCACTAGGAATAAAGCCTGTGGGCACCTTCCATCTGGAAACCGGTGCCTGGAGGATTGGACTTTCTCCTCCTGTAACGTCTGTAGCAATTCCTGCGCTGCTGTTTGGGTCCAGCCTCTAGAACCCTGGGATGCTGGGCCGCCCGGGCGCTGCTGGAGTTCCCTCTGCTTCTCTCCCATCTCTCACCCTTTGTCTCTCTCTGCTTTGCGGAGCTCTCAGCCACGTCTCCCAGGCCTGCTGCCGCCAGCCTGCGCCTCTCTGGGCCCTGTGTCCCTGTGCCTGCCCGGCTCTTGCTTCAAGGTGTGGGCTTTTCTCCTACTTCTGAGGCTTCTCTGAGAAGGTCTTACATACACGCTGGAGGTTGGTGGCAACCCTGCTCCGAGCAGGTCTATGGGCACCGTTTTCCCAACAGCATTCACTCACTTCTCTGTACCACATTTTGGGAATTCTCACAATATTTCAAAGCTCTTCATTATTATATTTGCTACGGTATTTGTCTTCAGTGATCTTTGACATTACTAGTGCAAAGGGATTATGACTCTCCGAAGGCCCAGATAATGGTTAACACTTTTAGCAATAATGTACTTTTAAATTAAAAAAAGAAAGAACATGCGATACAGTAATATACTAACAAGGCACCAACATGAGTCCAGATTTAGCATTCCCCTCTCCCCTCTTCGTCTCCCTGGTGGCTCAGATGGTAAAGCCTCTGCCTACAGTGCGGGAGACCCAGGTTCAATCCCTGGGTCGGGAAGGTCCCCTGGAGAAGGAAATGGCAACCCACTCCAGTATTCTTGCCTGGAGAATCCCATGGATGGAGGAACCTGGTGGGTTATGGTCCATGGGGTCACAAAGAGTCAGACATGACTGAGCGACTTCACTTTCACTTTCTTTCTCCCCTCTTCTGAAAGCCTGCCGCCTCTAGTCACCATCTGAGGGGTGGCCAACGCCAGCTTTTCCGCAGGGAATACATTGTGTGTGTGTGATTTCCCCTCTTTTCCCCACAGGACGCAGCAAGTCGCACACACAGCTCTGAGCACTCTCTCCGTGTAGCAGCACATCTCAAAGGCTGTCTCGTCCATCAGGACAGCGTCTGCATCGTCTGCACAGGTGGCCAGTCGCCCCGTGACGTGAGTGCAGCACCGTTTGCATAACCAGCCTTCTAACAGTTAATTACCAATATTTTACTATGACAAACCAGGCCAGAATCAAAACTCACAAGAGAGAGTTTACGCTCATGCTGAAGCTGTGCCCTGTTCCTTGGGGACGAGGGATGGGGTAAAGAGGCTCTCCTGCTTTTGCACCTCCTCCAGCCCCGAGTTTCTGCTTCTCTGAGTCTCTTCCTCCCACAAGTTTGGCACCTGCCCTGCAAATACCATCTTCCTCGGAAAGAAGGCTCTCCTCAAGTTCCTGGTTCTCCCTGTCACCATCTAAGTTTAGCAGGAGGCCCCAGGTGTGCCTGAGCCAGGGTACCATCTGGTAAACCCTGGCCAGGCACCGAAGGGATGCTAGTCTACGGGGCACTGGACAAGGTCCAGCGTCTCTCCAAGGATGCTTATTAGTTGAAAGAGAAAGGCCAATAATGATACAGGGGAAGAGCCAGAAAGCACAGGGTCAGCTTTCGCATCGCCAGGGAGGCCAGGTGGTGCCCCAGGTCATCCCCGAGGGGCCACGTGTCCTCTGCATGCGGCCCAGCTGGGCACCGTCTGACTCTAGCCACAGGAGAACGGCCCCCAGACTGGTCCAGTGTTCCTGATCGCAGGCGGCTGCAGCATGACAGCTGAATGTTACGGCTGCTTCTAGACTGGATCCTGTCCTGCAGGAAAACAAGAGCTGCATGGACACGACTGTCCAGGTGACAATGGGGACAGGCCCATAGAGTCAAGAATCAGGGGCCTCAGTGACAGCTGCGCAGCAGTCCCAACAGGGTGTGGCCTCTTCCCGGGGAGCACACAGATGCTCTCAGGGGAAAGGGCCCTGCGAGGGCAGCGCACCTTCAAGGCTTCAGAAAAACATGCGTGTGTGTCTGTGTATACATATGTGGCCTGTGTGTGTACGTGTATGTCTCTGTATATACATGTGTCTGTGTATATGTGTACACACATCTCTCTGTGTATGTGTGTGTCTCTGTGTATACATGTGTCTCTCTGTGTACATGTATGCACACGTCTCTCTCTGTGTATATGTGTGTGTCTCTGTGTATACGTGTCTCTGTGTATATATATGTGCACACATCTCTCTGTGTGTGTCTCTCTGTGTGTATGTGTGTGTCTCTGTGTATACATGTGTCTCTCTGTGTATAGGTGTGCACATGTCTCTCTCTGTGTATATGTGTCTCTGTGTATACATGTGTCTCTCTGTGTATGTGTGCACACGTCTCTCTGTGTGTATGTATATGTCTCTGTGTATACATGTGTCTCTCTGTGTGTATGTGTGCACACGTCTCTCTGTGTGTGTCTCTCTGTATGTGTCTCTGTGTATACATGTGTCTGTGTACATGTATGCACACGTCTCTGTGTGTGTGTATATGTGTGTGTGTGTGTATGTGGTCTATGTGTATATGTGTCTCTTTGTGTGTCTCTGTGTGTGTGTATGTGGTCTATGTGTATATGTGTCTCTGTGTGTGTGTATATGTGTGTGTATATGTGTCTCTGTGTGTGGATGTGGTCTGTGTGTATATTTATGTGTCAGTGTGTGTACATGTGTTCTGTATGTCTGTGTCTGTGTGCTGCTATTTAATGCACATGTGATCTGTGTGTGTGTATGTGTGGAGGGGCAGGGAGTGAGAACACAGGCCGGGGGGAACCCGTGTGACGAGCACGTGGGACTCTGTGTGCTCTTCTGATTCTCAGTGCTTTCAGATCGCCTGCGATGAGTCTTTGAAGAGGCTGGCCGGCAGCTCCCAGGGCTGGAGTGGGGACCCCGGGGTCAGAGGCCCACTCGCAGGCACTGCCCTCCACCTCCAAGGGGAGGCCCTCTCCCGCCGGGGCAGCTGCTCTAACTGTCCTGCCGTTGGCCTGCCGGTCTCGGCCCCGCCCCAGCGCCCATCCCACTCGCCTTCCGAGCTCCCAATTCCGCTGACAGCCCTTGCTCTCTGTGGTCTCTTTTCCGTTCTTGGTTCTTACCGATGTCAAGTTTAAAAAATTCCTTTACTGTTATTCCAGTGGGGATTCTGAGGGAGTGGAAATGGATTCAATCTGCCGCCTTTAACCCAAAGTCTCTAATCCTTTGCTTTTGCAATTTCTTCTGGTCATAGATGACTTGTCCTTTTCCGGAAGAGTAACAGCCTCAATTTAGGGCTGCGCTTGCTCCTGTGTGCCGCGCAGGAGCCGCCGGCAGAGGGCGCGCGAGCGGGGCCTGGGCGCTCCGGAGGAGGCCACACACCACGCTGTAAGTGCAAGCCTGGCCTTCTTTCTGACAGGAAACTGAAATGTGATGCCTGATTTTAAAAGAGAAAGGAAGAGAAGGCGAAACTAAGTGTTCTTGGTCGGGGAGGCCGGACTCAGACCGGCCGTCTGGGGGGCTGCGTGAAGCCCGCTACGGAGAGAGGGGAGGGAGGAGCTGCAGGGCGCGTTCCCCGAGGTGCTGAGGTCCCTGCCCGGGCGGCCCGCGCCAGCGAGGGCTCTAGAGCCCGGTCGGGCGTCCGCAGCTGCTTCCGGGCGCTTCACACCAGCCGGCCCAGCACGCAGACACGTCACCAGAAACACAGCTCGGGGCCCTTCATGCGTCTCCTCCCCTGCTCACATCCAGCGGGTGCAGATGCCCCCAGGACCACGGGCAACACCCCAGAGGCTCTCCAGGTGGCTCGGGCTCCTGCAGTCAGTGGGACTGTGGCTCGTGGCGGAGACCCCACGGGCAGCAGCCCCCAACCCCTGGGGGAGATGCCGCCCTGCAGGGTGCTCTGAGCCCCTGGGTGAGGTTCCGGGGGACGACCTTCCAAACAGCATTAGAAGGAAGAGTGGGCTCCGGGACAGAGTCCAGGACTACGAAACGGCCTCTCTAAGGGGGACAGGCTGGATCGCACAGTCCAAACGCTCTGCCTCCCGGTCTGAGGCGACTCAGCGACAGACTTCCCAGCGCACGTGAGGAGGGCACCCTGCACACCTACCTGGAACACCAGGACCCCCGTGTGCGAAACGGCCAGCTTGATCTTGGCCCCCTCCCGGTCAGAAGCTGAGTGAAACCTGATGCCGTACATGTCCAGCTTCCGAGCAATTTCCAGCACCTGGAAGTCTGACTCAGCGGGTGTCTGGCCCCTGCAATGAAAGACACCAAGTTCACAGCGCTCCTGAGAGCAGAAACTCGGACAGGGAGACCAGGAAAACAGAAGGGACACGTAAGCAGCACAGGGGCTCCGATCTTCACTGGGCTGGCCACTCCCCACAGATATTTACCCACAACAAAGAGCACTGCACACAGGCCACAGAAACTGTCCCCTTCCTTCCGGTCTGTACTCCCCAGAGGGGCGGATATTTTCTTTGCACTCCTGAGATGCTCAACCTTATGATTTTATCTTAATACAGACAAAGTGACGTGCCAACATTACAGGCAGAGACGAATACTAAAGACGGGACACACCACGCATTTAATGGTATTTAATGGTATCTCTGACTTGAGATGGATGGCATAACTGACTCGATGGACGTGAGTTTGAGTGAACTCTAGGAGTTGGTGATGGACAGGGAAGCCTGGTGTGCTGCAATTCATGGGGTCGCAAAGAGTCGGACACGACTGAGTGACTGAACTGAACAGAACTGAATGGTATCTAATGGACTTTGCTGGTGGCTCAGACGGTTAACCGTCTGTCTACAATGTGGGAGACCCGGGTTCGATCCCTAGGTCGGGAAGATCCCCTGGAGAAGGAAATGGCAATCCACTCCAGTACTATTGCCTGGAAAATCCCATGGACAGAGGAGCCTGGTAGGCTACAGTCCATGGGGTCGGAAAGAGTCAGACACGACTGAGCGACTTCACTTTCATTAAACCCACTTCAAAACTTTAAAAGGTACAATGCTAACCATTAGAATATACCTTTATAAAAATTAAATTATGCAAATGAACAAAAATAGAATCACCAAAACAACTGGCGTTATCCTCGCCTGGCACATGGTCCGCAGACAGTGAGTGGCTCCAGGGCGGGGCGCTCAGGACAGCCCAAAGCCTCCGCGAGCAACTTCCATAAACAGCTCTTTTTCTTCTTGCTTCTGAAAGCCTCAGTTTTTAGATCTTTTAGGAATAACACAACTGCTTGGCTTACACCATTCTTGGAATTTCCATTTTTTGACGAAAATGTCCGTCCTTTGAAGCTGATAGACACTTATCAACTGACACTCTAATAAGCCATCAGCAAGGCAATGACCCTGCTGCATGCACATGTCTCCTTCACAGGCTCATCTCCTGACGGACACTGTGTTCTGGCCATCGTAAGGAACGCAGCTGTGAGCACGGGGGTGCGTGCATCTTTTCCAGTCAGGGTTCCTGTTTTCTTTCCATAAACACCCAGGAGTGGAATTTTTTATTTAATTTTAGATTTTTTAAATTGGAGTTGATTTACAATGTGGTGTTAGTTTTTGGTGTAGAGCACAGTGAATCTGATACATAGACATAAGTCTACCCTTTTCTAGATTCTTCTCCCATGTAGGCCATCACAGAACTTGGTCTATTTTTGGTTTTTGAAGAACCTCCACTTTGTTTTCCACAGCGCTGCACCGATGTACGTTCCCACAACAATGCACAAGGGCCCCCTCCTCTCCGCATCCTCACCAACACTTATTTCCTGTCTTCTTAAAAAAGGACACATAGCTGAGGTACAATATTATATAAGCTATAGGTGTGAAACAGGATTCATAAGTTTCAAAGGTTACATACTCTATTTATAGTTGTTATAAATACCAGCTATATATTTAGAAATCAGTGAACTAAAATGAACCAGAATGGGTGAATTTAATTCAGATGACCATTATATCTACTACAGCGGGCAAGAACCCTTCAGAAGAAATGGAGTAGCCCTCATAGTCAACAAGAGTCCGAAATGCAGTACTGGGGTAAAATCTCAAAAATGACAGAACGATCTCTGTTTGTTTCCAAGGTTAACATTCAATATCACAGTAATCCACGTCTATGCCCCAACCACTAATGCCAAAGAAGCTGAAATTGAACAGTCCTATAAAGACCTACAAGACCTTCTAGAACTAACACCAAAAAATCATGTCCTTTGCATCACAGGGGACTGGAATGCAAAAGTGGGAAGTCAAGAGATACCTGGAGTAAAAGGCAAATTTGGCCTTGGAGTACAGAATGAAGCAGGGCAAAGGCTAACGGTTTTGCCAAGAGAACGCATTGGTCATAGCAAATACCCTCTTCCAACAACAGAAGAGAAGACTCTACACATGGACATCACCAGATGGTCAACACTGAAATCAGATTGATTATATTCTTTGCAGCCAAAGATGGAGAAGCTCTATACAGTCAGCAAAAACAAGACCAGGAGCTGACTGTGACTCAGATCATGAACTCCTTATTGCCAAATTCAGACTTAAATTGAAGAAAGCAGGGAAAACCACTAGACCATTCAGGTATGACCTAGATCAAATCCCTTACGATTATACAGTGAAAGTGACAAATAGATTCAAGGGATTAGATCTGATAGACAGAGTGCCTGATGAACTATGGACAGAGGTTCATGACATTGTACAGGAGACAGGGATCAAGACCATCCCCAAGAAAAAGAAATGCAGAAAAGCAAAATGGCTGTCTGAGGAGGCCTTACAAATAGCTTTGAAAAGAAGAGAAGTGAAAAGCAAAGGAGAAAAGGAAAGATATACCCATTTGAATGCAGAGTTCCAAAGAATAGCAAGGAGAGGTAAGAAAGCCTTCCTCAGTGATCAGTGCAAAGAAATAGAGGGAAATAATAGAATGGGAAAGACTAGAGATTCTTCCGGAGAAGGCAATGGCAACCCACTCCAGTGCTCTTGCCTGGAGAATCCCAGGGACAGAGGAGCCTGTGGGGCTGCCGTCTGTGGGGTTGCACAGAGTCAGACACGACTGACGCGACTTAGCAGCAGCATAGCAGCAGAGATTCTTCAAGAAAGTTAGAGATACCAAGGGAACATTTCATGCAAAGATGGGCTCAATAAAGGACAGAAATGGTATGCACCTAACAGAAGCACAAGATAGTAAGAAGAGGTGACAAGAATACAAAGAACTATATAAAAAAGATCTTCATGACCCAGATAGCCACGATGGCATGATCACTCACCTAGAGCTAGACATCCTACAGTGCAAAATCAAGTGGGCCTTAGGAAGCATCACCATGAACAAAGCTAGTGGAGGTGATGGAATTCCAGCTGAGGTTTTTCAAATCCTAAAAGATGATGCTGTGAAAGTACTGAACTCAATATGCTAGCAAATTTGGAAAACTCAGCAGTGGCCACAGGACTGAAAAAGGTCCGTTTTCATTCCAATCCCAAAGAAGGGCAATGCCAAAGAATGTTCAAACTACTGCACAATTGCACTCATTTCACATGCTAGTAAAGTAATGCTCCGAGTTCTCCATGCCAGGCTGCAAACGTGAACCAAGGACTTCCAGATGAGTCAAGATGGATTTAGAAAAGGCAGAGGAACCAGAGATCAAATTGCCAACATCTGCTGGATCATAGAAAAGGCAAGAGAGTTCCAGAAAAACATCTGCTGCATTGACTAAACTAAAGCTTTTGACTGTGTGGATCAGAGCAAACTATGGAAAATTCTTCAAGAGATGGAAATATCAGACCACCTTACCTGCCTCCTGAGAAATCTGTATGCAGGTCAAGAAGCAACAGTTAGAACCAGACACGGAACAATGGACTGGTTCAAAATTGGGAAAGGAGTATATCAAGGCTGTATACTGTCACCCTGCTTATTTAACTTATATGCAGAGTTCAGTTCAGTTCACTTGCTCAGTCGTGTCTGACTCTGCAACATCATGGACTACAGCACGCCAGGCCTCCCTGTCCATCACCAACTCCCAGAGCTTGCTCAAACTCATGTCCATTGAGTCAGTGATGCCATCCAAGCATCTCATCCTCTGTCTTCTCCTTCTCCTCCTGCCTTCAATCTTTGTCATCATCAAGGTCTTTTCTAATGAGGTGACTCTTCACATCAGGTGGCCAAAGTATTGGAGCTTCAGCTTCAGCATCAGTCCTTCCAATGAACATTCAGGACTGATTTCCTTAGGATGGACTGGTTGGATCTCCTTGCAGAGTACATCATGCGAAATGTCAGGCTGGGTGAAGCACAAGCTGGAATCAAGACTGCTCGGAGAAATATCAATAACCTCAGATACACAGATGACACCACCCTAATGGGAGAAAGTGAAGAACAACTAAAGAGCCTCTTGATGAAAGTGACAGAGGACAGTGAAGAAGCAGGCTTAAAAATCAACATTCAAAAAACTAAGATCATGGCATCTCATCCCATCACTTCATGACAAATAGATGGGAAAACAATGGAAACTGTGACAGACTATTTTTCTGGGCTCCAGTATCACTGCAGATGGTGACTGCAGCCGTGAAATTAAAGGATGCTTGCTCCTTGGAAGAAAAGCTATGACCAACCTAGGGAGCACATTATTAATGTGTTTTTAAAGCAGAGACATTACTTTGCTGACAAAGGTCCATCTAGTCAAACTATGGCTTTTCCAGTAGTCATATATGGATGTGAGAGTTGGACTATAAAGAAAACTGAGCACTGCAGAATTGATGCTTTTGAACTGTGGTGTTGGAGAAGACTCTTGAGAGTCTCTTGAATTGCAAGGAGATCCAACCAGTCCATCCTGAAGGAGATCAGTCCTGGGTGTTCATTGGGAGGACTGATGCTGAATCTGAAGCTCCAATACTAATACTTTGGCCACCTGATGTGAAGAGTCAACTCATTAGAAAAAGACCCTGACGCTGGGAAAGACTGAAGGCAGGAGGAGAAGGAGAAGATGAGATGGTTGCCTGGCATCACTGACTTGATGGACATGAGTTTGAACAAGCTCCAGAAGGTGGTGAAGGACAGGGAAGCCTGCCATCCACGGGGTCGCCACGAGTCAGACGCGACCGAGCAGCTCCAGCACGGGCTGCATCCCTGTGTGACGGCACAGCCGGCAGCTGGCCTGGTCTACACACAGCAGCTGCTGCTCTTACTCCGCTGCCCCGTCCCCCACTTCCCCCGCCCTCTCCCTGCTGCTATCCCCTGTATCACGCGTCTATATCACGTGTCTGTTTCTATCTTGTTCTATCCACTAGTTTGCTGCATTTCTAAGATTCTATATGTAAGTGAAATCATGTAGTATTTGTTCTTCTCTGTCTGAGTTATTTCACTCGGCACAATACCCTCCAGGCCCATCCATATTGTTGCAAGTAACAGGGTTTCTTTCTTCCTGTGGCTGAGCAGTATTCCATTGTGTGTGTGTATATACATGTACACACGCACACGCACACGCACACATGCACACACACACACGCACGCCCGCATCTTCTTTGTCCACTACTCTGTTGATTTGTTTCTCGTCCTCTGTCGCAGCCTCTGGCAGGTGTGAGGCGGTGTCTCACCGTGGTTTTGATGTGTGTCTCCCTGCTGACTGGCGGCGCTCAGCATCTTTTCACATGTCTGTGTTTCTTTAGAAAGATGTCTCTTCAGGTCCTCTGCTCAGGTTTCAATCAGGTTGGTTGTTTTTTCATGCTGACTTGTATGACTTCTGTGTGTATTTTGGATGCTGACTCTTTACCAGACATATTTTCTCCTATTCAGTAGGTAGCCTTTGTTTTGTTGATAAGTCTCCTTTGCCGTGCAAAAGCCTTTTGGTTTTATTAGGTCCCATTTGTTAATTTCTGCTTGATCCCCTTGCCTGAGGAGACACATCCAGAATGACAGAGTTGACCCTTGAACAAATCGGAGGTTAGGGGCCCCAACCCTCTGCACACACCCGCCATCAGTCCTCGGTATCCATGGTTCTACATCTGAGAATTCAACCCGCCTCGGACCACCCCATGTAGCATCTGCTACTGAAAACAGCCCGTGTGTGAGTGGACTTGCCCAGGTCGAGCCTGTGTTGTTAAGGGGTCTACTGTACTGCTAAAGTCCATGTCCAAGAACACACCGTCTGTTTTCTTCCAGGAGTTTCATGGTTTCAGGTTCTACCAGGCTTTTTCTGGCTCCATAGCTTAAACCAGGACTAGAGCCTTGGGTGCTGGCTGCCTGTACGGCCCCAGGCTGCTGGCTCGGGCGCATCCTTGCGGTTCATTCTTGTCACTCATACTCGTGGTTCATCTTTGCGGTTCATTCTTGTGGCTCAACTTTGCGGTTCATCCTTGCAGTTCATTCTTGCGGTTCATCCTTGCAGCTCATCTTTGTAGTTCATTCTTGTCATTTATACGCGTGGTTCATCTTTGCGGTTCACCCTTGCGGTTCATCCTTGTGGTCCTCGCAGAGTGGGCTCCGCCCGCCACTCCAGCCCACAGGTCACAACTGACAGCTGGAAGCCAGTGCTGCCCGACCAGACACGCAGAAGGCCCCTGTGGCTGCGAGCAGAACACGTGGACAAGCACAGTCCTTCAGGAAGGGGAGGGCACCTTCAGTGGTCTGACCTGGGTCTGTGTCACTCAAACCTGCCCCCACCCCAAGCCCACAGCAGGGCCTGCAGCGGAGCCTCACCCACAGGGCATCGGTGCGTCTGCAGGCTCCCTCGCCGGGGCCAGGCCTCCAGGACCCTCCCCGCCAGTGGCTCCCCAGCCTGGCCCGGCCTCTCCATCTCTTAGTCCCTCTTCGGTCACCCTCACCTCACCCCAGGGCCGCATCTCAGGGAGCCAGACGACAGGGCTGTGGCACAGGTGACCCCACCCTGGACCCCCGACCCGGCGTGGCCACCACAGGACCTGGTCTGCCCCAGGGAGGGGCAGGGGTGAGCGTCTCGCCCGAGCCTGACGATGCCCAACTCACGCGAGCTCGCGGTGAAACGCCAGGATCCTGTGCAGGGCACGCTCCTGCCGTGGCACATACTCGTGGGTGTGCAAGTGTTCCCTGTCCAGCGCCTCATCGTAGTCCCCGACTTCCGCTGAGGTGAGAGAGGAACAGTAGGCAATCTTAGTGCTTATGTAAAAATACAAGCATGTAAATGCATGAACTAAAAGCAAAAAAATTCTAATTCTGTAGTACGAGAATATACCCCTCAAATAAAATTCTGTACTAGATTTTCCCAAATATCTTATGCTATTAGAGGCAAACACACAAGTGAAGGGAATTCCTCCTGAGTCCTGAACAGGAAAGATGCTGGTGAGCAACTCGGGCGGCAAATCCCGAGCTGTGGTTGGCTACATTTTCATCCACGCTTTCTCTGTCAGCTATCTCAGGACCACTGCACCCAGGATAAGGTCCTGTGTTTTGTTTCAGGCTAATGCATTTTAAATTGTTTTTTCCTTCAGTACTTCTCAAATTCTCAAAAAACAATGACAGTCTCTAGTTTCATGTATTTTAAGGCTATACTCATTTAAAAAACAGCAGTTAAAGCCCAGCACTTTTAAGCAATACACTCTGGAGACATTTCACCCTCACAGAAGGCCCGCAGGCACAGGGTCACACCTTGGCACAAGTGTGTACACAACAGGACCTGCTCCCCGACCCCACACCCACCGCCCAGATCAGGACCACCTGCTGCTGCGTCCTAGCTGCTGCATGGGTGTCTTGGCAGCTGCCTGACATGTCTCTGCAGCCAAGGACCAGGGAGAACCCTACAGCACATCTAGCCGTGTGCGTTTTCACCGGCCTCCAGTCTCTGCAGCACAGGCCCGAGGTGGACACGTCACTGAGGGACACATGAGCTGCACGCACAGCCCTCAAGCAAGAGGCACCGCCAAATGGCGGTGTGCACTGACGAGCCAGCTTCCATCTGACATGACCCGGACAGACAAAAACTGAAAGACTCCTGAGAGCCCCTTGGACTGCAAGGAGATCCAACCAGTCAATCCTAAAGGTAATCAGTCCTTAATACTCATTGGAAGGACTGATGCTGAAGCTGTTCTCCAATACTTTAGCCATCCGGTGAGAAGAGCAAACTCATTGGAAAAGACCCCGATGCTGAGAAAGACTGAAGGCAGGAGAAGAAGGGGATGACAGGGGATCAGACGGCTGGATGGCATCACCGACTTAATGGACATCAGTTTGAGCAAACTCTGGGAGATAGTGAAGGATAGGGAAGCCTGGTGTGCTGCAGTCCATGGGGTCACAAAGAGGCAGACACAACTTAACAACTGAACAATAAAGATGCTTCAACACTTGTGTTGCCAACTGTGGACAAGACCCACCTGGCAGGACGGCAAACCTCTGGGAACACTTGCTGTTTGGAGATGGTGTGTCAGGGAGGGACCAAGGAAAGCACATACCCTATGGTCCTAACATGCTGGAGCCTCTCTCTGCCCTGCTTCCTGCATCCACACTCCAGAGCGTCCACTCTACACAGAAGACACGGTCCAGCTCCCACACTCCAGAGCATCCGTTCTACACAGAAGACATGGTCCAGCTCCCACACTCCAGAGCATCCGTTCTACACAGAAGACGTGGTCCAGCACCCACACTCCAGAGCGTCCATTCTACACAGAAGACGTGGTCCAGCGCCCACACTCCAGAGTGTCCACTCTACACAGAAGACACGGTCCAGCTCCCACACTCCAGAGCATCCGTTCTACACAGAAGACGTGGTCCAGCACCCACACTCCAGAGCGTCCATTCTACACAGAAGACACGGTCCAGCGCCCACACTCCAGAGTGTCCACTCTACACAGAAGACACGGTCCAGCTCCCACACTCCAGAGCATCCGTTCTACACAGAAGACGTGGTCCAGCTCCCACACTCCAGAGCATCCGTTCTACACAGAAGACGTGGTCCAGCACCCACACTCCAGAGCGTCCACTCTACACAGAAGACGTGGTCCAGCGCCCTCACTCCAGAGCGTCCACTCTACACAGAAGACGTGGTCCAGCGCCCTCACTCCAGAGCGTCCACTCTACACAGAAGACGTGGTCCAGAGCCCACACTCCAGAGCATCCGTTCTACACAGAAGACGTGGTCCAGCACCCACACTCCAGAGCATCTGTTCTACACAAAAGACGTGGTCCAGCGCCCACACTCCAGAGCGTCCACTCTACACAGAAGACGTGGTCCAGCGCCCTCACTCCAGAGCGTCCACTCTACACAGAAGACGTGGTCCAGCGCCCTCACTCCAGAGCGTCCACTCTACACAGAAGACGTGGTCCAGTGCCCACACTCCAGAGCGTCCACTCTACACAGAAGACGTGGTCCAGAGCCCACACTCCAGAGCATCCGTTCTACACAGAGGACATGGTCCAGCCCAGGAGCCTTCTGGGTCTCCTCCTTCCTGTCCTGCACCGGGGCAGCACACACCTGCTTCCCACAGCCTCCCCTTGCGCTCCTCCCAGCTCAAGTCTGAAGTCACATAATGCTTCATGCTCTGAAGCATCACCCGCTGAGATACTGGAGGGTCTCCTCTGTCCTTCAGGGACTGATGCCTACCTTGCATGGGGGCTGTGATGTCACCCCAGAGTTGGGGTACAGCCTGGAGCCCAAACTGGAGGTCTGAGGCCAAGGGAGACCGTTGGGGTCTCGCATGGCCCGTCTCCCTCCCAGGCAGGAAGCTAATTTTAGCCCCTCAGAAAAACCTGGGCACAGCGGTTCCCGTGAGTGTGGGTCGCGTGGGGACACTCACCCTGCAGGAGGTGGGATGCCAGGAGGGCAGCTGTGGTGTCCGTGCAGGTCAGACGTTCCTCCAGAAGGTCTCTCTTAAGCTGCAGGGCAAACAGGTATCTAGGAGGAGACAGAAGCACACAAATCAGGCCCAAGGCTCCTGGGACACACGCTCCCCATATTGCAGGAAGACACACAGCCCTGCCGCACTGAGCAGACGGTGCCAGGCGGCCTGGCCCCACAGAGCTCGGCATCCACATGGCGGCCGGCACACCACACGCTGGGCACCAGACCGCCCGGAGCCGCGCTTTCCAGGGGGCAGCTCACAAACTCGCACTCCTCGTGTCACACAGACAGAACCGCACGCACGGTTTTGTGGGAAGTAGCAGAAAGAGCCAACAAGGACAGAGCGTCAAGTGTGGCTGTGAGTCTCAAAGAGACGGATAATAAATACCTGGTCTTGGCTAGAAGCTGAGACACAGGCATGCTGAATTAAGGGGTGAGAGTGTAGCAGGGGGTGGGTTGACACGACTTACACATTCGCTCACTCCAGCAGTGAGCAGCCCCGCGCACACGGGTGCTCCAGGCGCTGGAGACACCAGGGGAGCAGCACTGCCGCCCCGTCCTTCTTGGGGCTCCCACACCAATGTCAGCACCAGCGCCTACTGGGCTCTCACCGGAAATGTGTGTCCCCCTCCTCAAGCAATCCCACCCCGTGAACTTCTCTATAGAAATGTTTCCAGAGCTCACGAAGATGTGCGCAGAAGGACACTTAGCTGCAGCTCTGCAGCAGAGAACAGCTAGACACAACCTAGACTTGCCCCGACATGAGGCTGGTTCACCAAAGCCAGAGGCAGCAACGCACACTGACATGAAGGACGCCCAGGGCAGGCAGCGGGCCCGCAGGGAAGAGAAGGAGACCCACCCGCGGCTCTGCGTGTGCAGTCTGACTCTGCTTTCTAAGACACTCATTTAAGGCCCCAGTCTGCTGGCGCGGGGACTCCACCTGGAGGACACGCGCCCGTGGCAGTCCTTCAGGGACTAGGGTGGCACGCAGTGAAGAGGCGTGCCGACTTTTTACTCCAGGTAACTTTATTTTAAAGCTTTTTTTCTTTTACCACAGATATGTCGTTTTTAAATAAATTAAACAAAGACCTTCTGCATAAACTCGGCTTGGCCCCCGGACAGAATTAGGCTGACACTCCCTGTTGCTCAGTTGTCAAGGCATATATATTTAAAAGTGGTTCCTGAAAAGGGACTTCATGGTAAATGTCAGGCATTTAATGCACCGTTAAGATAAGCTCACTCATATTTTCTGCTGTCCCTGGGGTCGGCCTCCCTCCTGTGCAGACCTGAGGCTGGAGCCACGTAGTCTGAGCTTCCCTGCAGCCCAGCCTGTGGCTCTGTGACAGTGGAACAGTCGGCAGAGACCCAGGCAGCAGGTCCAAGACCCAGAGGATCCGGGTACAAATCCACATTGGATCAGGGAGCTACTCTGTTACTACTGCATCGTCACTGTGGTCTTCTCTTCACTTGTATCCAACTCTGGGTTTTCACTTGATTTTTAGATTTTTTGCTTTATTCCTCATGATAAAGTCAGTACATAAAAGACAAGGGAAAAAACCACTTCCATAATCTTAATACCCAGGTGAAACAACTGCAAACACTTTCAATCATTTCTGCAAAGAAGCAATTGTGAATTTAAAAAAGCAGCAAAAAGAGATCCCCTAAAGAGTTTCTGCTCCGTATACTCCTAAAGACTTTCACACTTGGTCCTTCTCCCAGTTAAAGTCATTTTGTTGATAAAATAGTAAAGGAATGGGCAAAACTCTTACAAACTTCGTGCAAGCATGCTAAGTCGCTTCAGTCATGTCTGACTCTGTGAGACCCTATGGACTGCAGCCCACCAAGCTCCTCTGTCCATGGGATTCTCCAGGCAAGAATACTGGAGTGCGTTGCCATGCCCTTCTCCAAACTTTGTGCACACACACAAATCTAGGCTCATCTGGAGAATATCTGTTCAGCAGTACCCTAACACCCCACTTTTAATTCTCAAATTTGTACCACAAACTTTCTTCTAAATCCTATTTGCATTTGGGTCTGTGAGGAGTTAACTCCAACCATGCTTCTTTTAGCTGTGACACCCTGGTCCCAGCTTGGACACGGACACTGGGCTGGCTCTCTGTGTGAAGGACCCTGACCAGGCGCCCAGGGGACGCGCAGGTGCTGCAGAGGGTGAGCGGGACCCGCTCGCGGCGGCTCCTGTCAGGCAGGCTCTTTACCGTGTATATTCTTCTTGCAACTGACCCGGATCCGGTGGGAAGAACTTCACCGCCAGGCGAAGCACTGCGTTCTTTGGTCCTATAGAAAGAAAGATTTACAGTCCACAAACAAGTCACTCTCTGTATTTGCTATCTCTCTGCATGTTCTGGCAGAACTGAACTGGTGCTTTCAAATGGACTGCTGGAGCAAGTCTTTTCAAGTAAGAGGATATTAAGACGCTTCCGGTGCATGGAGTTGTTAGTCCTAAGTACCGGTCACACATAGCAAAGAAAAAAAATGAAAACTTTTGTATTAAGCAGAGGTTACTGAAAGTTTGAAACCCTAAAAAAAAGACTGCACATTAAAATCTTAAAATATATTCTTTTTATTTTAGGAGTAAAACAGCGATAAAAACTTACAGTGTTTATACTAATAGTAGTAGCGATAATTTGAGAAGCCTGCGAGCCCCCAGGCAGCCCAGTGGCTACGATTCTGGGCTTTCACTGCCAGGCCGTGAGTTCAACCCCTGGTCAGGGAAAAGAGATCCCATGAGCAGAGTGGCAAAGCCAAAAAGCAAAAATAAATAAAAAATTAAAAGGCCATTATTCTTTAAATCCTTATATACTTTAGCGAAAAAAAGTGTTATCATTCAATATATGAAATGAGGACAACCTGATTACTATAAAGGAAAAGCATAAGATATTAGCTCATCTGAGTATTTAAGCTTTACTGAAGTTTTATAATAACCCAGTCATGTAACTTTCACCAACAGAAAAGAGGAACTGCTTTGCTAAAATGCTATGGCAATTGAAATGGTCTTGGCTTCTAAGTGAACAGAAGTTCCTTCCGTAATCCTCTCCCCCTCAATTTAGTTCTAAAAATGTTACAGGTGAGTTCAAATGACTGGAGATGTCACCCTGAATGTCCTTTCATAATTAGAAGCTGCACACTTACTTTGCATACTGGCCAAAACTGGAAGCAATATTGACCAGCATATCCTATTTCTCCCACAGGTGAGGCAGGTAACCAAGAACTATCTGAGCTAACTGGTGGCCCGCCCTCCACGCCTCACGCTTGACGCTAACCGGCAGAGCGGCCTCCAGGCGCAGCTGCTGCGGGAGGCGCTTCACTGCCCCCCCGCCCCGAGGTGACGACGAGGATCGTCTGCACCTTGAATCCGAACAGTCAAGGAAAAGCATCTTAGGTGAACAGAACTTTAAAGAGTTAAAAAAATGACTTACTTCGTACTTGTCTAATGATGGGTTTCATAGGTTCAAGCCAGATCTAAAGAGAATTTAAGAAAAGATATCAAATCATTAACTTACTTCTCTATTTAATCAGTATATTACAAAACACAAAAATATTTATATTTAAGACAAACATTTAAATGAGGAACATCCCCCCCATGTCGAATCTTGATACAACAGATGCCAAGTCCCACAGGGAGGGCTGCGTGTCCCACCGGCCATGGGGCGCACTGCCACAGGGCCGAGGGGACCCAGAGCTCTGCGTGTGCGTGTGCACGGAGCGGTGTGTGCGTGAGTGTGTATGGCATGTGCTGTGTGTATGTGCATGATGTGAGTGTGATGTGTGTGTGTGGTGTGAGTGTGGTATGTGTGCATGGCGTGTGGTGTGTGTGGGTGTGATGTGTGTGGTGTGAGTGTGGTATGTGTGCATGGCGTGTGGTGTGTGTGTGTCTGTGTGGTGTGTGTGTGTGATGTGTGGTGTGAGTGTGGTGTGTGTGCAATGTGGTATGTGTGTGTGATATCTGTGTGGTGTGTGTGTTTGTATGGCGTGTGGTGTGTGTGTATCTATGTGTGGTGTGTGGTGTGAGTATGGTGTGTGTGGTGTGTGTGTGGTGTGTGTATGTGTGGTGTGAGTGTGGAGTGTGTGTGATGTCTGTGTGGTGTGTGTGGTGTGTGTGTGTGATGTGTGGTGTGAGTGTGGTATGTGTGCATGGCATGTGCTGTGTGTGTGTGTGATGTGTGTATGTGTGAGTGTGGTGTGAGTGTGGTGTGTGTGTGAGTGTGGTGTGTGTGTGTGTGTGGTGTGTGTGTGTGATGTGTGGTGTGAGTGTGGTATGTGTGCATGGCGTGTGGTGTGTGTGGGTGTGATGTGTGTGGTGTGTGGTGTCTGTGTGATGTCTGTGTGGTGTCCGTGTGTGTGTGGTGTGAGTGTGGTATGTGTGTATGTGTGTGGTGTGTGTGTGATGTCTATGTGGTGTGTGTCTGATGTGTGGTGTGAGTGTGGTATGTGTGCATGGCATGTGGCGTGTGTGGTGTGATGTGTGTGGTGTGAGTGTGTGTGTGGTGTGTGGTGTGAGTGTGGTATGTGTGTATGTGTGTGGTGTGTGTGTGATGTCTATGTGGTGTGTGTGTGATGTGTGGTGTGAGTGTGGTATGTGTGCATGGCGTGTGGCGTGTGTGGTGTGAGTGTGTGTGTGATGTGAGTGTGTGCATGATGTGTGGTGTGAGTGTGGTATGTGTGTATATGTGTGGTGTGTGTGTGATGTCTGTGTGGTGTGTGTGTGTGTGTGATGTGAGTGTGTGCATGATGTGTGGTGTGAGTGTGGTATGTGTGTATGTGTGTGGTGTGTGTGATGTCTATGTGGTGTGTGTGTGTGGTGTGAGTGTGTGTGTGATGTGTGGTGTGAGTGTGGTATGTGTGCATGGCGTGTGGCGTGTGTGGTGTGGTGTGAGTGTGTGTGTGGTGTGTGGTGTGAGTGTGGTATGTGTGTATGTGTGTGGTGTGTGTGTGATGTCTGTGTGGTGTGTGTGTGTGTGATGTGAGTGTGTGCGTGATGTGTGGTGTGAGTGTGGTATGTGTGTATGTGTGTGGTGTGTGTGATGTCTATGTGGTGTGTGTGTGTGGTGTGAGTGTGTGCGTGATGTGTGGTGTGAGTGTGGTATGTGTGCATGGCGTGTGGCGTGTGTGGTGTGATGTGGTGTGTGTGTATGTAGGGGGTATCTGCTAAGTCCAAACACATGTCAGGCACCCGCTGCCTCTGTAAACAGCAAGCTGGCGAGAGGACTACTGTGCGGTGGGGTGGCCATGGCTCCATGATGCCGATGTGCTTCTGAGCTAACAGGTCATTTGGTTTCCTATAAACACTAAAGCTCCACACTTTGACGGTTCATCTATTAAGTAAAATGAGCATAACCAGTTGAGTAAAGCAGTTTGCTCAAATCCACCCTCGAAATGACTAATTGGAAAAGACCCTGATGCTGGGAAAGACTAAAGGCAGGAGGGGAGGGGACGACAGAGGATGAGATGGTTGGATGGCATCGCCGACTGAATGGACATGAGTTTGAGCAAGCGCTGGGAGATGGTGAGGGACAGGGAGGCCTGGCGTGCTGCAGTCCATGGGGTCGCAAAGAGTCAGACACGACTGAGCGACTGAACAGCTCTTGAAACGAGTATCACAGAAGATGCGTGCCACTTGCTTTGGTAACTTGTGCAGAAGGGGTTCCCTTGTGGGTGTACAGAGGACATTTTAACGGCGCAGTCTGAGGGTCACAGCGTGCCCTGCCCGCACCGTGCCAGCAGGTCCCGGGGCACTAGCCCAGGAGCACCACCGTCTGCATCCCGCAGCTCATCCAGAGCCTCTTTTCAAAAACACACCGTGACACATACCCAACAGGACTGTGCGTTCTGGAACTCCAGGCCGAAGTAGTCACATTCTATCAGATTCAAGCGCTTCCACACCTGCGTCAGCAACACCTGGCCATCGCACTTAGGCTGTGATGAGATAGAGAAAACAGGAGGAGGATTAACCACAGGACCCTCAACAACACAGGTTTACCCCACAGGCAAAACTTTGTTACACTAAATTCTTGCTTCCCTCTCCCTTCTGTTGAGGTTCACAAACTGCTGCAGGGCTAACAAACGACACGGGCTCTGCCTTCCCAGAAACTGACGCCCGGTGCAGCTGAAAGGCCTCCGTTTGGATTCTGAGTGTGCTTAGTTACAGTCTTTCATAACTTTAAGGTTAGAGGAACCATTTTTAGCCTCAGTAAACACTTCATCAAAGGATCCTGACATTTACTAAAAATGAGTCTGGAGTCCACGTCTGTAGGGGACCCCAGCGGCAACGCAGTGTCTGGCCGCCCCTCACACGGCCAGAGAGCAGCCCCCACTCTGCTCACAAAGATGAGCTCCAGTGGACCAAAGGCTGGAGGAACACAGAGGAGGCTGTGTCTGTGGCCTCCAGGCGAGGAGAGTCCCATAAGCAGAGCACAGAGGAGAGACAGATTCGATGAAACAAAAATAAAACATTTTCTGAAAAGACAGACGCTGAGCAAAGTTACAATCCTGAACCACGCTGAAAAACTCGTGTCTCACGCTGCTCTGATGACCTGTGTGAAAAAACACACATGGCTTCAGGCACACAAAGGAACTCAAGCCCTCTGGTGATAAAGAAACGAAAACAGCAAGGGATCCCTTTGCAACCATCAAACAGGTTATGATGATGCTGGCAGCAAGTGGCGTGGCTGCGGGGAGACCACAGCACTGCCTGGATGACATGAAAACACCTCATACACACCTTTGCCCCAGCAACTCCACACTTAGCTTCCTTCGGCAGGTCACCCAGAACAGCTGCAGAGCTAACAGGCAAGGACGGACGGGCAAAGAACTGAAAGAGAGCACTGATGGACGCATCCATAATAAGTTACACATCCCTCGAAAGAACACGGAACTCTGTATGCACCATCATGGAACAGAGTCAAGACAACAGTTCAGTCAAGAAAGGGAGTTTCCATCTCTATACACTGTGACTCCCTGTCATAAAACACGCTACTAACACACGACAGAGACAACAAATGCTACCAACACACCAAAGAGACAGCGCACCCTATGAACACACCAGAGAGACAGCGCACCCCACCAACGCACCACAGAGAGAGCTCACCCCACCAACGTACCACAGAGAGAGCTCACCCCACCAACGCACCACAGAGAGAGCTCACCCCACCAACGCACCACAGAGAGAGCTCACCCCACCAACGCACCACAGAGAGAGCTCACCCCACCAACGCACCACAGAGAGAGCTCACCCCACGAACACACCACAGAAAGAGCTCACCGCACAAACACACCACAGAGAGATCGCACCCTATGAACGCGCCACAGAGAGAGCGCACCCTATGAACACACCACAGAGAGAGCTCACCCTATGAACGCACCACAGGGAGAGCGCACCCCACGAACACACCACAGGGAGAGCGCACCCCACGAACACACCACAGGGAGAGCGCACCCCACGAACACACCACAGGGAGAGCGCACCCTATGAACACACCACAGGGAGAGCGCACCCCACGAACACACCACAGGGAGAGCGCACCCCACGAACACACCACAGAGAGATCGCACCCCATGAACACACCACAGGGAGAGCGCACCCCACGAACACACCACAGGGAGAGCGCACCCACCAATGCGCATCAGGACAAGTCGTGAAGGCTGTGTGCTGCGTCTTCACGGCGCTGAGCAGAAGTGGGGGATCGGGTACGCCTGCCAGGCTCACCTCAATTATTAACTAGTCCTCGATGTTCAGGTCTAATTTCCCATCAGCAGGCATGTCATTTGTGTAGTTAAGATATAACACATATAAGTGGGCTGAGAGGGACACATCCACGTTTAACAACCAGATTTTTTCCCTGTGTTCTCGGGTGGTGCTGAGGCTTATAAAATGAGAACTGCTATTTGAAGGAATAAAAACCTGTCCTTCATCCTAGCAGGGATGCTCACGGAGAACCACGGAACAAGTACTTTGTCAGGACAGAAAGGTGAACTCAACATGATCTTCCTGAAGATACAGTTCACAGAGAACACAGACGCAGGCCTTCCGGGCCAAGGTCCTGCGACGTCAGCCCTACGAGCTTCACGGCTCAACATCGACTAGAAAGGCTGCACAAGAAATGGGACTCGCGTAGCAGATGAGGCAATCACCGTACAGATATCAGCAGCCTTTTCAGGACAGAGGCGAAGAGACAACCGCGTTTGCAAGAGCGATGAAAAAGCCAAAACATCTTGGAATAAACTTCCAATAAAAGAAAGCCTTATGGAGAAAAGCTTAAAAACATTTTTAGGGGACGGAATCGGGGCAGAGGTGGACAGCGTCCACCTTCCTGGAGAGATGCCTGCAGGGACGTCGGTTCTCCTTCTGCAGCCCCAGACTCCTGGCAGCCCTAAGAAAAGGACCAAGAGGGTTCTTCAAGGAAAGGATTGGCTCATTCCACAGCTGATATATTACTTTTTTTTTACAATGCAAGAATGGTCAAGAAAGTTCTGAAAAAGACAAGAGAGGAAGAGGCTTAGCAGATAGTCAAATCGTTGAGAAACCATAGTAATGAAAACATCTGGTGCACATCCACACAGATGAAGCTGGGGAACAGAGCAACAGGTGAAGAAATAAACCCAAATATGTGAAACAGGCGAATGTCTGGTAACAGTGACATTTCAGGTCAACGAGTGGGAGGAAACAAACGATCCAATAAATGTTATTGGGTATCCATCTGGAGCAAGCTAGGTGTATCCTTATGTCACATACTAATTCCAAGATGAATAAGATATCTAAACACATAAGCACCTACCCACGGAAGGCCTGCGGGGAGATGGATCTGTTTGGCACTCCGCGTGGGAGAAGACCACCGCAGCAGCCCACAGCCGTCACAGGGGGGCCGAGAGGCTGCACACTAACATAGAAACACCTGCACACAAGGAAATGCTGTGAAGTCAGAAGACTTCTTCAAAGACAGACAAGAAACTTTCAGAGCTCACATCACAAAGGGCTGCTGCTGCTGCTGCTGCTAAGTCACTTCAGTCGTGTCCGACTCTGTGTGACCCCATAGACGGCAGCCCACCAGGCTCCCCCGTCCCTGGGACTCTCCAGGCAAGAACACTGGAGTGGGTTGCCGTTTCCTTCTCCAGTGCATGAAAGTGAAAAGTGAAAGTGAAGTTGCTCAGTCGTGTCTGACTCTTCGCGACCCCATGGACTGCAGCCTAGCAGGCTCTTCCATCCATGGGATTTTCCAGGCTAGAGTACTGGAGTAGGTTGCCATTGCCTTCTCCGTGGAGGGGACTAAGATCCCGCAAGGCACATGGAGCGGCTGCAAAATAAGTATTTCACAGGTGCTGAACTATGCATGCAGAACATTGTTCGTCACCACAGTGCTTCTCATAGCAGACGATTAATGCACCCCAAAACTGCAGCACGGGCCAGGCTGCTAAACCGCTCTCTGCACGGAAGTGAGAGGACCAAGGTAAACTGTGAGGAGACACAGCCAGCTGTAGAACGGCGCATGCGCGCCACTGCGAGGAGACATAGCCACAGAAATGTGTAAACATGTGCGGACTGCAGGGGAACGCGACTGTCCTCCGGAGGGGCACAGGGAGCTGAGAATGACCAGTGTTCTGCAGAACTGCACCACGTGACACAAAAGACACTTAAACCACAGAAGAACGGCTGGATAAACGGACCAGCTGAAAACCAGACTTCCGTACATCAGAGGACACTGGCAACGCATGAAAACAGCAAGTAATAAACTAGAAGATGTTTGCAACACAGAAGTCCAACAAAGGTCCACAAATCATAAGGGAAAGGCAGACAGTCCACCTAAAGAGAAGTGGGCAAGACATGTGAATAGGCACTTTCAAAGAACATATTTAATGGCCAACGCACAGTAAGAAGGGGGCTTCCCAGGTGGCTCAGTGGTAAAGAACCTGCCTGCCAATGCAGGAGATGCGGGTGCGATCCCTGGGTCAGGAAGACCTCCTGGAGGAGGGCATGGCAACCCACTCCAGTATTCTTGCCTGGAGAATCCCATGGACAGAGGAGCTTGGTGGGCTACAGTCCATGGGGTTGCAAGGCGTCGGACACGACTGAGCACTAAACAACGCCAACGAAGAGAAGAGCTGCACTGCGTGACCCCAGGGTAGCCCACGCTACACCAGAGCCCCCAGGACCCTGAAAGCAAGAGGCCCGGCGGCGCCGGGACCGGCAAGGATGCACGGACGCACGGGTGAGGATGCGAGGCTGCGGGTCTCTTGGGGAAAGTGACTGCCAGGCTCCACTGAAGCCCCACACACGCCTGTGACTGCACGGTCAGCCCTGGGCACACACGCCACAGAACCGTCTGTCAGTGCAAACAGAAGACGTGAGCACAGATGTCCACAGCAGCTTTATTTACAGCAAAAATGGAGACATCAGACAGGGTGGATAAATATGTGGTTTTGTTGACACAATGAAATATGACCCAGTGATGAAACGACAGGAAACCGCTGCTTCGTGCCGCTGACTACTGAACACGCCAGTGCCCACGCTGTACGATCACACTTGCCGCAAACTGAGGATCTGCAAAACCGCTTTATGGTCTGAAGACCAAAGCAGTGGCTCTGCAGTGGCTGTAAGGGCACAACGGGGCCTCTGGCGGGCTCCCCGGGGAGGGGGCCACGTGCACACGTGTCGGGCCACCAGGCTGCACTCCGAGGGCCGTGTGCCCAACTGTGGAGGTGACCCCTCAGTACAAAGGTCGCCACAGGGGCAGCAGGCGTCAACATCCCCAGGAGCCCAGGGGAAGCGGCCTTTCACCGTTTACACCGACGCGTCTACACACGCGTGGAGAGCCACTCCTGCCTCACGGCATCCGGACGCACGGCGCCCGAGGCACCCGGCTCCACTGCTGGGCACAAGCTGGAACGACTTCCAGCCCTGGGCCCTAATACCTTTCCCTAAACCTCGCCCTTGGAGAAGGCAGTGGCACCCCATTCCAGTACTCTTGCCTGGAAAATCCCACGGGCAGAGGAGCCTGGTGGGCTGCAGTTCATGGGGTTGCTAAGAGTCGGACATGACTGAGCGACTTCACTTTCCCTTTTCACTTTCATGCACTGGAGAAGGAAATGGCAACCCACTCCAGTGCTCTTGCCTGGAGAATCCCAGGGACGGGGGAGCCTGGTGGGCTGCCCTCTATGGGGTCGCACAGAGTCGGACACGACTGAAGTGACTTAGTAGCAGCAGCAGCAGCAAACCTCGCCCTGATCAATCTCCTCCAGTCAAGGGCCCTTTCAAAAAGGTGACCCAGAACATAGCACACCCGAGAAGCCCAGGTCCAGCGTGGTGCTCCACCTAGAACAGACAGCCCGGAGGCTGTGGCCTGAGCACACACGGGGCTCTGGGGGCAGGACGACGCCCAGGCACACGCCGGTCCCCTGCAGTCTGCAACCACCAATGCACCAACGGCTCGACATGAGGGACAGAGGTTCCTTAGACCACAGGCTCGCAGAGCGCGGAAACTGCACCCTGAATCGTGCTCAGTAAGTAACAACTCACCACACACGCAGACTTTCAACACAACAGGCTCTCTTTGGGGACAAATCCTGGGTGGTTCCTGACACTTAATTTATAAAAGCATCGCCAGGGGGTTCTCTGTGCAGACTTATTTACATGACAGGCACTCAGATGTCTGTAAATGAATAAATCACATAATAAATGGGAAAACAGCTTCAGTTCAGTTCAGTTGCTCAGTCGTGTCTGACTGCAGCACCACGGACCGCAGCACGCCAGTCCTCCCTGTCCATCACCAACTCCCGGAGTTTACCCAAACTCATGTCCATTGACTCGGTGATGCCATCCAACCATCTCATCCTCTGTCACCCCTTTTCCTCCTCCTTCAATCTTTCCCAACATCAGGGTCTTTTCCAATGAGTCAACTCTTCACATCAGGTGGCCAAAATATTGAAGTTTCAGCTTCAACATCGGTCCTACCAATGAATACCAAGGAGTGATTTCCTTTTGGATGAACTGGTTGGATCTTCTTGCAGTCCAAGGAACTCTCAAGAGTATTCTTCAACACCACACTTCAAAATCATCAATTCTTCTTTGCTCAGTTTTCTTTATAGTCCAACTCTCACATCCATACATGACCATTGGAAAAACCACAGCCTTGACTAGATGGACCTTTCTTGACAAAGTAATATCTCTGCTTTTTAATATGCTGTCCAGGTTGGTCATAACTTTCCTTCCAAGGAGTAAGCATCTTTCAATTTCATAGCTGCAGTCACCATCTTCAGTGATTTTGGAGCCCCCCCCACCTCCCCGCAAAAAAAATCAGCCACTGTTTCCACTGTTTCCCCATCTATTTGCCATGAAGTGATGGGACTTGATGGCATGATCTTAGTTTTCTGAATGTTGAGCTTTAAGCCAACTTTTTCACTCTCACCTTTCACTTTCATCAAGACGCTCTTTAGTTCTTCTTCACTTTCTGCCATAAGGGTGGTGTCATCTGCATACCTGTTATTGGTATTTCTCCCAACAATCTTGATTCCAGCTTGTGCTTCCTCCAGCCCAGCGTTTCTCATGATGTACTCTGCATATAAGTTAAATAAGCAGGGTGAGAATATACAGCCTTGACGTATTCCTTTTCCTATTTGGAACCAGTCTGTTGTTCCATGTCCAGTTCTAACTGTTGCTTCCTGGCCTGCATACTCAAACTCATGTCAATTGAGTCGGTGATGCCATCCAACCATCTCAGACTCCGTCGTCCCCTTCTCCTCCTGCCTTCAATCTTTCCCAGCATCAGGGTCTTTTCCAATGAGTCAGTTCTTCGCATCAGGTGGCCAAAGTATTGGAGCTTCAGCTTCAGTATCAGTCCCTCCAATGAATATTCAGGACTGATTTCCTTTAGGATTGACTGGTTTCATCTCCTTGCAGTCCAAGGGACTCTCAAGAGTCTTCTCCAACACCACAGTTCAAAAGCATCAATTCTTCGGCGCTCAGCTTTCTTCACAGTCCAACTCTCACATCCATACATGATCACTGGAAAAACCATAGCTTTGACTAGATGGACCTTTGTTGGCAAAGTAGTATCTCTGCTTTTTAATATGCTATCTAGGTTGGTCATAGCTTTCCTTCCAAGGAGTAAGCGTCTTTTATGGCTGCAATCACCATCTGCAGTGATTCTGGAGCCCAGAAAAATAAAGTCGCTCACTGTTTACACTGTTTCCCCATCTATTTCCTATGAACTGATGGGACCAGATGCCATGATCTTAGTTTTCTGAATGTTGAGCTTTAAGCCAACTTTTTTACTCTCTTCTTTCACTTTCATCAAGAGGCTTTTTAGTTCCTCTTCACTTTCTGCCAAAAGAGTGCTGTCATCTGCGTATCTGAGGTTATTGATATTTCTCCCAGCAATATTGATTCCAGCTGGTGCTTCTTCCAGCCTGGCATTTCACATGATGTACTCTGTATAGAAGTTAAATAAGAAGGGTGATAATATACAGCCTTGATGTACTCCTTTTCCTATTTGGAACCAGTCTGTTGTTCCTTGTCCAGTTCTAACTGTTGCTTCTTGACCTGCATACAGATTTCTAGGAGGCAGGTAAAGTAAGGTGGTCTGGTATTCCCATCTCTTTCAGAATTTTCCACAGTTTATTGTGATCTACACAGTCAAAGGCTTTGGCGTAATAAATAAAGCAGAAGTAGATGTTTTTCTCGAATTCTCTTGCTTTTTCAACAATCCAGTGGATGTTGGCAATTTGATCTCTGGTTCCTCTGCCTTTTCTAAATCTAGCTTGACTCATCTGGAAGTTCATAGTTTACGTACTTGAAGCCTGGCCTGGAGAATTTTGAGCGTTACTTTGTTAGCATGTGAGATGAGTGCAATTGTGCAGTAGTTTGAATATTCTTTGGCATTGCCTTTTTTTGGGATTGGAATGAAAACCAACCTTTTCCAGTCCTGTGGCCACTGTTGAGTTTTCCAAATTTGCTGGCATATTGAGTGCAGCACTTCCACAGCATCGTCTTTTAGGATGTGAAATAGCTCAACAGGAATTCCATCACCTCCACTAGCTTTGTTCCTAATGATGCTTCCTAAGGCCCACTTGACTTCATATTCCAGAATGTCTGGCTCTAGGTGAGTGATCATACCATCGTGGTTATCTGGGTCATTAAGATCTTTTTTGTATTGTTCTGTGTATTCTTGCCACCTCTTCTTAATATCTTCTGCTTCTGTTAGGGCCATACCATTTCTGTCCTTTATCGAGCCCATCTTTGCATGAAATGTTCTCTTGGTATCTCTAATTTTCTTGAAGAGATCTCTAGTCTTTCCCATTCTGTTGTTTTCTTCTATTTCTTTGCATTGATTGCTGAGGAAGGCTTTCTTATCTCTTCTTGCTATTCTTTGGAACTCTGTATTCAAATATGTATATCTTTCCTTTTCTCCTTTGCTTTTCACTTCTCTTCTTTTCTCAGCTATTTGTAAGACCTCCTCAGACAGCCATTTTGCCTTTTTGCATTTCTTTTTCTTGAGGATGGTCTTGATCACGGCCTCCTGTACAATGTTATGAACCTCTGTCCATAGTTCTTCAGGCACTCTGTCTATCAGATCTAATCCCCTGAATCTATTTGTCACTTCGAGTGTACAATCATAAGGGATTTGGTTTATGTCATACCTGAATGGTCTAGTGGTTTTCCCTACTTTCTTTAAGTCTGAATTTGGCAATAAGGAGCTCAATGAGACAAGCTCTGAGCCACAGTCAGCGCCTGGTCTTGTTTTTGCTGACTGCATAGAGCTTCTCCATCTTCAGCTGCAAAGAATATAATCAATCTGATTTCAGTACTGACTATCTGGTAATGTCCATATGTAGAGTCATCTCATGTTGTTGGAAGAGGGTATTTGCTATGACCAGTATGTTCTCTTGGCAAAACTCTGTTAGCCTTTGCCCTGCTTCATTCTGTAGTCCAAGGCCAAATTTGCCCATTACTCCAGGTATCTCTTGACTTCCTACTTTTGCATTCCAGTCCCCTATGATGAAAAGGACATCTTTTTTGGGTGTTAGTTCTAGAAGGTCTTATAGGTCTTCATAGAACCATTCAACTTCAGCTTCTTCAGCTTTACTGCTTGGGGCATACACTTGGATTACTGTGAAACTGAATGGCTTGCCTTGGAAACGAACAGAGATCATTCTGTCATTTTGAGATTGTACTCAAGTACTGCATTTCAGACTCTTTTGTTGACTATGAGGGCTACTCCATTTCTTCTAAGGGATTCTTGCCCACAAGATATAATGGTCATCTGAATTAAATTCACCCATTCCAGTCCATTTTAGTTCACTGACTCCTAAAATGTTGTTTACTCTTGGCATCTTCTGTTTGACCACTTCTAATTAACCTTGATTCATGGACCCAACATTCCAGGTTCCTATGCAATATTGCTCTTTATAGCACTGGACTGTACTTCCGTCACCAGTCACATCCACAACTGGGTGTTGTTTTCACTTTGGCTCTGTCTCTTTATTCTTTCTGGAGTTATTTCTCCACTCTTCTCCAGTAGCATATTGGGCACCTACTAACCTGGGAAGTTCATCTTTCAGTGTCCTATCTTTTTGCCTTTTCATACTGTTCAGGGGGATCAGGAAGCTTCCATAAGCCTCTTATCCTTATCCGTCAGAGGGCAGACAGAATGAAAAACACAATCACAGAAAAGTAATCAAACTGATCACATGGACCACAGCTTTGTCTAACTCAATGGAACTATTAGCCAAGGCCTGTAGGCCCACCCGAGACGGACAAGTCATGGTGGAGAGTTCTGGCAAAATGTGATCCACTGGAGAAGGGAATGGCCAACCACTTCCATATTCTTGCCTTGAGAACCTTCAGTTTTAACCATAAATATTCACATCCAATCCAATGTCATTTGTTAAAAGATGGAGCGATCCGCCACTAACAAGAGGACAAGAAACGTGTGAGGGGCCACGCAGGCCGCACACAGATCGGGAAAGGGAGGCAGGAGGCAGACTCCCGGCGTCCAGGCCGCTCCCGGATGCCCAAGGGCCCTCCATCCTGGCATCGACGGTCAAGACAATGAAAGGAAAAATAACTGGTGTGCTGCCGGACCAGCTCCGAAAGAGCAGCCAGCCCACGACGCAGCAGTGCCCTCTCACGGCTGCCACACTCAGGGTTCACCTTCTGTTCCTAAAAATGCAGACACTGACTATCAGTCGGACTGCGGTCCCCAGGGTCTGTGCCCACAGGGGCGGTCAGAGCGAACAGGGCTGTCTGACCACGTGGAGGCGCCCTGAGAACCTGCGCCCCAACAGACACCACAGAGACTGACTTCACAGCCTGAACCAGGACTGGGATGCGAACGCCAAGCTGGAGAGACACGGCGCTAACAACATAATATAGAAAATACCGGTTACTAGTGTGTGGTGCAGTTTCCGTTTTTCCAATTGGTCTCCACAGCAGAGCTCGTCTGCAAGCTTAGACATAAGCATATTGTTAAAAATTTACATCAGCAAAAGTACCATTAAAGATTCTGTCTGGATGGAAACGGGCTACAGAAGTTTCACTAACAAAGTACTTCTTTATTCTTTGTCTGCGCAGTGTGGGAAAATGCTTCTAGAAAACGCTTGACTCCGTCCTTGCGCTTGTTTGTCCCTTGTGCCCTTTGCAGCTCGTTTGTCGAATGACAGGAGCTCCATCTCTGCTCCTGTTACCAAACCCACGTCTCCACGGTGAGCCCCAGGACGCATGGTTTTTCCGTCTAATAATTAGATCAGTCCCAGACTTCTGCTTGTGAATCACAGGGCGCAGCCACAGTGACTTTGTGACCCAGAGGCAACTGGAGCCCCTCGCACTGCAGACCCTCTGAAAGACCAGCAGCGCTTCTGCCAGGCGCTGTGTCCTTGCTCGGAAGCACGTTCGAGCCGGAGGGCCTCCAGGTTCCTCGGGCGCCTGTGAGCAGGGCCCCTGCCCCCTGCGCTGACGGTTGCAGGCCTGGAGCCCCGCTGGAGCGCAAGGACAGGGCAGCTCCGCCTGCTCCTCAGGGAGGGAGTGTGTCTCTGAGGCCGGGAACGCGTGTCCTCGGAGACCGCTGGTGCCCCGGCTCCTCCTCCGGCAGCTCCTCCAGCCACTCAGAGAGAGGGCCTCAGACCCCAGCCCCGAAACTGCTACCGTCCGTCAGTTCTGTCCCGGCTTCGCTCCCAGCCCGCCCCCCGCAGCCGCCGCCTGCGCTGTGACCCGGGTGGACCTGCAGGCCCTGCCCTCTGACCCGCCGGGGGCCCCACGGGAAGAGCCAGCCAGCCCGCAGCTGGGGCCAAGTGTGCGGGGCGGGGCGGGGCGGGGCCGCCGTCTGCCCTGGGCTCTGCCGTGCGCCCTCCCCCTTCCCAGTTAGTCTCTGGTGCCAGTGAATCATCTCACGTCTCCCAGTTCAAACAGCGGACGGCGCCCGGACAGCACAGCCTAGAGCGGAGCGATTAAACTGGGGGAAGCCAGATCCACAGCAAGCGCCTAAGTCCAAGTGCAGGCGTCAGCACGATGCTGCTGGCCCAGGCGAGGCTTAATTTAACCTGGCCCGCTCAGACGTGTGCTCCGCGGGTCCCTACTCCGGCCCAGCCACCTCCCAGCAGCTCCAGGACCAGGGGTGGGGCTGAGTGTCCTGACCGGTCCCTGAGGGCGGGGGGCTGCGGTGGGGGCAGGGAAGAGCGAGAGGGGAGCCCCTCTCCCCGCAGGAGGCGGGAAGGCCCGTCCCGCTCCCCCAGCAGCGCAGAGGCTCAGCACACAGTGGGGGGCGGTGAACGAGGCCCGTGCTTCCCCACGTCTTCACACGGTTATATCACTGGCGGCAGCCAAGGAAGCAACCTGCTGTCTCTCTGATGGGTTTCAGTCGCGGGGCGATCCACCCGCGATGTTTTTATTCCTTGTCTTTAACTCGGCAGCAGGGAAAATAAGACGGAGTGTGTACTTAGCTCAGCCGTGGATCTCCCTGCGCAGCGAGCCCCTTGGGTGCTCCTCCTCTTTCTTCCGCATCCACGGGAGGTCCAGCTGGTGTGCCTGTCCTGACGTGAGTGCATTTGGGGAGGCGGCCTGCTCCCCTGTTCACCCCGACAGCCCCGCAGAGCAGAGGCCTGCTTGCAATACCCAACTGCGGGCTTTAAAAACGTCACTGGAACCTTACGCACGGACAACCAGGAATGAGCAGATGCTTAACGCCAAACTCCTGAAACAGGTGTGGACTGAGGAAGCAGGGAGACGAATCCCGGATGAACAGAGCGGAGGTGGCAACCAAACCCAGAACAACTTCACATAAAGAAAAAATGAAGATCCTCCAAAAGGTCAACGGAAGAAGTCAATGTATTTATAAAATGAGATTTCGAAGAAAAGAAAAACAACTGAAGAATAAAAGGGAAAATGAAAGTTCCCTCCAGAAATTAGAGATCAGCAGGCAGCCTGAACTGAATGGCTGAGGCCCGCGTGGGCATCAGGTGGACGATAGGCACTCCTGCGGAGCTGGAATACAGCTCAGATTCAGGGCCACGTCCAGGAGGGGAAGGTGGGAAACCCTCTCCTGAGGACGGCAGAGCAGACTGGCATTTCCTCAGCCTCTGGCTGGAATCGCTGGAAATCAAGAAAGAAAAGTGCTTTCACTGCCACAGGAGTAGTGTTTCTAGCACAATTTTTTGAAAAAACGAAGTCCAATTTATCTATTTTTCTTTTGTCACCTGTGATTTTGGTGACATGTCTGAGAAACGACTGTCTAACCTGAGGCTGTGAAAATTTACTTCTAGGTCTTCTCCCAAGAGTTTTACAGTTTTATTAGTAACTCTGACATTGGGGTCACTGACCCATTTTGAGGATTTCTTGTGTGTGGTGAGGCAGAGGTCTGACTTTACGGAATGATTTATTTCTGGGCTCTCAGTTCTATTCCACTGACTATGCCGTCGTCCCTGGTATCCACGGACCCTGTGGATCCGCAGACGCTCAAGGCCCCGAGGCGCCCTCCGGGTCTGCAGGTTATGCGTCCACGGTTTGCCTGTGGTTGGGTGAATCTGCAGACACAGAGCGTGGCCTGGATCGCGGTCACAGTCCAGCCACTCGTGTGAGATCTCCAACTCTTCTTTTTCGAGGTTTTGTTGGTGTTCTAGGTCTCTGAATTCCCACATATGTTTTAAGACCAGCTTGTCAAATTCTGTGAAAGAGCGGGGGTTTCGCAGAGTCATGTTCAACCTGCAGGCTGTCGGTGGGTACTGCCCTGATCCACGAAGATGGAGCCTCTTCCCACTGCTTTGTTCGGGTGCCTCATTTCTTTCAGTGGTCTGACAGTTTTCAGTGCCCAGGGCTTTGTTTCGTTTTTAACTACCAGTTTCACTGCAGCTCCAATGCATTTGGGACTGAGCTGAGCTGGCCCTGGTGATCGTCAGGATCGGGTCACCCCAAAGAGGGATGGGTAATGGGGGGTGAGACACACGGCAGGACCCCGGGCTCCCACAGCTGAGCTGCAAGCTCCCTTTCACTGCCTTCGGCTAGAAGCACTTGCAAATAAGCAGTTACAAGACATTGTAATAAACACCATCCTATTAATACAACACCAGTGAATATGTTCTCTAAACCAAATCTTTAATTTTAATCTTTAGCCATTCATTGAAAAGAAAAAGAAAACCCAGCTCAGTTCCTCCTGACATTTGATTCTGGCATTTAAAATTCATCTTTAAAGATCATGTTTTTCAGAGACACAGACTGGATTCATTGAATTTGTTTGTAGTTGCATGCAGGCATTTCCCGCCCCACAATTAATAGAGCTTTTCAGAGAAAACTTCACTCTTGTTCTGTCACAAATCAGTACTTCTAGTAGACAAACACACATGCAAATGGACAGAATCAAGTGTTTTAGGACGTTACACATTATTGTGTTTAGCTTTTAGGAAAAAAATGCAATGTTAAAAATGATGACTATTTTTATAGCTGGATCCAACATAAATGCCACTGTGATTTAAGTTTTAAAATAAAGGAAAATGGATAGATAATACAAAAGTGAGGATAATTTGACCATATAAATTAAAAAAAAAAATCACTGGATGGTAATTTAATTAGAAACCTATTGTGCTTGAGAATTTGCAATTTTTTTTTTAATTTATTAAAAAAATTTTTGCCACATCTGGTCTTGGTTGCTGCTCCTGGGCTTCCTCCAGTCATGGTGAGCAAGGGCTATCCTCTACCTCCAGTGTTCAGGCTTCTCACTGTGGTGGCTGCTCTCGTTGCCGAACACAGTCTTCTAGAATGCTCAGACTTCAGCACTTGCAGCTCCAGGCTCCAGAGCATGGGCTCAGGAGCTGTGGTGATTGAGCTTGGCTGCCCTGCAGCATGTGGAATCCAGACCAGGGATCAAACCTGTGTCCCCTGCATTGGCAGGCAGATTTTTAACTGCTGGACCACCAGGGAAGCCCCTCACTGGCTTTTCACAACTTTTATTTTGTGGGTTAAAACTACAGATTTCCCCTTTAAGAAATTAGTAGTTGACCATCAAGGAGCCCATAAGTTTTGAGGTTCTTTTAATTTTTCCCCAAGAATTTTATTCTTTTTTGATACCATTGTAAATTCAACTGTTTTCTTAATTTTATTTTGGGATTGTTCATTGCTAATGTGTTGAAATATAATTGATCTCTATATATTGACCTTGTATCCTTCAGCCTTAATGAATTTGTTTAGCAGTTTTAAATAAAGAGAGTGAAAAAGCTGGCAGAAAACTAAGATCATGGCAGTGGTCCCATCACTTCATGGCAAATAAATGGGGAAACAATGGAAACTGTAACAAACTTTATTTTCCTGGGCTCCAAAATCACTGTGGATGGTGACTGCAGCCATGAAATTTAAAGATGTTTGCTCCTTGGAAGAAAAGCTATGACAAACCTAGACAGCATATTAAAAAGCAGAGACATTATTTTGCTGACAAAGGTTCATATAGTCAAAGCTATGGTTTTTCCAGTAGTCGTGTATGGATGTGTGAGCTGGAACATAAAGAAGGCTTAGCACGGATGAATTGATGCTTTTGAACTGTGGTATTGGAGAGGACTCTTGAGAGTCCCTTGGATTGCAAGGAGATCCAGCCAGTCAATCCTAAAGGAAATCAATCCTGAATATTCATTGGAGGGACTGATGCTTAAGCTGAAGTTCCAATACTCTGGCCACCTGATGAGAAGTACTAACTCCTTAGAAAAGACCCTGATGCTGGGAAAGACTGAGGACAGGAGGAGAAGGGGATGACAGAGGACGAGATGGTTGGATGGCATCACCGACTCAATAGACATGAATTTGAGCAAACTCTGGGAGATGGTGAAGGACAGGGAAGCCTGGCATGCTGCAGTCTGTAGGGTCACAGTTGGACATGACTGAGCAGCTGAACAAACAACAACAAATAGTTCTAATAGTTTTTTGGTAGATTCCTTAGAATTTTCCACATTAAAGATAATGTCATCTGTAAACAAGAGATGGTTTCACTTCCTTTCCAATATGGATTCCCTCACTTCATTTTTCCTTACTCTTTCCCTTGTTTTAATTGTCCTGGCTGGAACTCCCAGTACTGAGTAACTTAAAAATTCCTGTATCTCAATTTCCTCAATTATACAACAAAAACTAATAATAATCCTGCTAATGGTTAAGCGTGAACTTCCAGATGTTCAAGCTGGTTTTAGAAAAGGCAGAGGAACCAGAGATCAAATTGCCAACATCCGCTGGATCATTGAAAGAGCAAGAGAGTTCCAGAAAAACATCTATTTCTGCTTTATTGACTCTGCCAAAGCCTTTGACTGTGTGGATTACAATAAACTGTGGAAAATTCTGGAAGAGATGGGAATACCAGACCACCTGACCTGCCTCTTGAGGAACCTACATGCAGGTCAGGAAGCAACAGTTAGAACTGGACATGGAACAACAGACTGGTTCCAAATCGGGAAAGGAGTACGTCAAGGCTGTATATTGTCACCCTGCTTATTTAACTTCCATGCAGAGTACATCATGAGAAACGCTGGGCTGGAAGAAGCACAAGCTGGAATCAAGATTGCCAAAATATTGATATTGAAATATCAATAACCTCAGATATGCAGATGACACCACCCTTATGGCAGAAAGTGAAGAGGAACTAAGAAGCCTCTTGATGAAAGTGAAAGAGGAGAGTGAAAAAGTTGGCTTAAAGCTCAACATTCAGAAAACGAAGACCATGGCATCTGGTCCCATCACTTCATGGGAAATAGATGGGGAAACAGTGGAAACAGTGTCAGACTTTATTTTTTGGGGCTCCAAAATCACTGCAGATGGTGATTGCAGCCATGAAATTAAAAGATGCTTACTCCTTGGAAGACAAGTTATGACCAACCTAGATAGCATATTGAAAAGCAGAGACATTACTTTGCAACAAAGGTCCATCTAGTCAAGGCTATGGTTTTTCCTGTGGTCATGTATGGATGTGAGAGTTGGACCGTGAAGAAAGCTGAGCACCGAAGAATTGATGCTTTTGAACTGTGGTGTTGGAGAAGACTCTTGAGAGTCCCTTGGACTGCAAGGAGATCCAACCAGTCCATTCTGAAGGAGATCAGTCCTGGGTGTTCATTGGAGGGACTGATGCTAAAGCTGAAACTCCAGTACTTTGACCACCTCATGCGAAGAGTTGACTCATTGGAAAAGACTCTGATGCTGGGAGGGATTGGGGGCAGGAGGAGAAGGGGACGACAGAGGATGAGATGGCTGGATGGTATCACCGACTTGATGGACATGAGTTTGGGTCAACTCCGGGAGTTGGTGATGGACAGGGAGGCCTGGCGTGCTGCGATTCATGGGGTCACAAACAGTCGGACACGAATGAGCAACTGAACTGAACTGAATGGTCAAGCAGGAAATTAAATAATCCATGCAAAGTGCTTTAGAATGCGCTCAGAAGGTGGTAAACACTCAGTGTTGGTCATTAGATTGTACATAAGAAAACCAGCAAAAGCAAACGATACAGAAAGGGTCAAAGTAAAAGAATGATATGGTCGTACCAGGAATATGGCAAATAACAACACAAAGGACGGGAACGGGAACTTTACAGAATACATGGTTGAATTCAGGCCAAAACGGCGACTGAGACCAAAAACAAGTGTACATTTTATAAGAGGAAAACAGCGCTATGCCCATCAATATTCGTAACACAGAAACCTCAGGAGGTGAGAGGAGGAAGAGACATAAACACGTGAACACGGGGAGACGCTGGTGGCCGGTGCATGACGTCACGGTGAGCCTGCACACGCGCACACACACAGCTGACCACCTGGAAGGGGAAATGCGCAACAGGCCAAAGTGTCAAAGACATTATTTCTTGGTTGTAGGAGAAAAATACATTTAACTTTTTTCCCTCTGTACTGAACTGACTGAATTTTTTAGTGAGCTTGTATTCATTTTATAATTTGAAAAAAATATATATAAAAAACTTTCTGCAGTGGAAAATGCAAAAATTAAAAAAGCCAATATGAAACACTATTACTTTATAAATTCAGTTGACCTGCATAATTAAAAAATAAAAGCATTAATTCTAAACTGTAAACATTCACAGCAATAAAGTTTGTTTTTTTCTGAAACAAGTTTGCCCTCCTCCAGCACTCCAAGGTCTCTCCCAATCTGATTCCATGAAATAAGGAAAAACTGAAGCCCGTTTGCTGAACCTGTATTCTCAGCAAGAGTACCAAAGTCTCTTGAGATGTCTTTTTTACTCTTTATGTTACTATGCTAACAAGTCCAACTTTATCTCAGTACTTATATATAATTTGTAGTTTCATTTGATAATACAATTTGGATTCTTTGCTACATTTAAGATATGTTTCTAATTTTTTATACAGTTTTAGGATAGATGTACGATTGATATAAATCTAAGCCAGGAGCAAACAGCTGTAAAGCTGACTGTCCTTGATTTAATATGCTTGATTTAAAGGGGCCCATGTTCCAACATATTTTTCAGAAGGAAAGCAACATCTAGAGCCCTAAAGTCATTTTAAGCTGTCTTCACTGAAAATTACTGCAGCCATGAAATGAAAAGATGCTTGCTCCTTGGCAGAAAAGTTATGACTAACCTAGACAGCATATTAAAAAGCCGAGACATTACTTTGCCAACAAAGGTCCGTCTAGTCAAAGCTATGCTGTTTCCAGTGGTCGTATATGGATGTGAGAGTTGGACTATAAAGAAAGCTGAGCGCCAAAGAATTGATGCTTTTTAACTGTGGTGTTGGAGAAGACTCTTGAGAGTCCCTTGGACTGCAAGGAGATCCAACCAGTCCATTCTGAAGGAGATCAGCCCTGGGTGTTCATTGGAAGGACTGTTGTTGAAGCTGAAATTCCAATACTTTGGGCACCTGATGCAAAGAGCTGACTTATTGGAAAAGACCCTGATGCTGAGAAAGACTGAAGGCAGGAGGAGAAGGGGACGACAGAGGATGAGATGGTTGGATGGCATCACTGACTCAATGGACGTGAGTCAGAGTAAACTCCGGGAGTTGGTGATGGACAAGGCCTGGCGTGCTGCAGTCAATGGGGTCGCAAAAAATCGGATACAACTGAGCAACTGAACTGAACTCACTGAAAATTACTTCAATAGGAAAAAAAAAGCTTTTCTTCTGCTACAAAAATCTAACTTCATCAGATTCAAATATCAAAATATGCAAAAAAGCACAAGGTCACATATTAGTGGATTAAACATATGCAAAAAATATTATGAGAAAACACTATAAATATCTAAAATTAGAACAGAAAGAAAGGATGTATTTTTCATAATTAGGAATGTTAGAGTTACTTTAAAGAAAGATATCTTAGGCTGGACAGTGAAACTGGGACGGAAGTCTACACAGAGGCTTCTGAAGAGAGCTCAACCCAGGAGGGGGTTTGGGACTGAGGGTTGAGCAAGAAAATGTCAGTTTGATTTTCACCAGAAAAAAGCCCTCGTGGGCTGGCTGGATCCTCACGGCCACGGTGGGAAAATCAAGTCGGGTTACATACACTAGACAATTACATGCACAAAACCACAACACGTGTGCAAAAAACACCCCAAAGCAGTCCAACAACACCACTGTGGAGGCGCCTACGGGATGTTCTCTATGTCTCTCTTTAATGACTAGTCAAAATCTCGCCCAAAATAAAAGCCCAGAATTACTGCAACCCAGGAGTCAAGGAGCAGCGGGGTTTAAAGCAGCCTCCGTGGCCCACAGCCCAGACGCCTGCCCAACGTGCTTCCCTGCGCGGAGCATGCGCGGAGCTGGGGCTGCGAGCACGGAGGGCCAGGGCCTCCCTGGGGACTGCCCACAGTGCTCGTCTGCCCCCAGGCCTTCCTGTGTAAGGGGGACCCGCACTCTTGCCCCATCCGCACCGTCTGTCTCCTGAGCAGAGGGCTCAGCCTCCCTGGTGTGTCTTTGCGCTGCTGCTGCAGCACAAGCAGCAAGCCTGGCTCACCGTCCGTGAGAGCCTGCGCCGGGCTCCACGGCAGCGAGCCTGGCTCACCGTCCGTGAGAGCCTGCGCCGGGCTCCACGGCAGCGAGCCTGGCTCACCGTCCGTGAGAGCCTGCGCCGGGCTCCACGGCAGCGAGCCTGGCTCACCGTCCGTGAGAGCCTGCGCCGGGCTCCACGGCAGCGAGCCTGGCTCACCGTCCGTGAGAGCCTGCGCCGGGCTCCACGGCAGCGAGCCTGGCTCACCGTCCGTGAGAGCCTGCGCCGGGCTCCACGGCAGCGAGCCTGGCTCACCGTCCGTGAGAGCCTGCGCCGGGCTCCACGGCAGCGAGCCTGGCTCACCGTCCGTGAGAGCCTGCGCCGGGCTCCACGGCAGCGAGCCTGGCTCACCGTCCGTGAGAGCCTGCGCCGGGCTCCACGGCAGCGAGCCTGGCTCACCGTCCGTGAGAGCCTGCGCCGGGCTCCACGGCAGCGAGCCTGGCTCACCGTCCGTGAGAGCCTGCGCCGGGCTCCACGGCAGCGAGCCTGGCTCACCGTCCGTGAGAGCCTGCGCCGGGCTCCACAGCGCCACCTCCCGAGCGCCAGGGCCCCAGGCGTGGCTCAGAGCCGCGCTGACGGCCCGTGCAGGCGTCGGTACTGGTGTGGACATGCCCTGCGTGCCCTGTCCTTCACTCCTGCTTCTTCACTGTAAGCTGTCAGCTGCTGTGTCTCCAGCATCCCCTGACTTGTTCTTTTTACTTCAAATACAATATAGTATTTCCCCAACCCTCAAATTCCTGTTTTTTTTTTTTAACTTCTGATATGATGTAGAAAAATTTGCAAATCACTTATTTGATAAGGGGTTAAGATCCAGGATATATAGAGAAACTTTAAACTCAACAACAAAAAACCAAACAACTCAATTAAAAAATGGGCAAAGGACTTGAATAGATATTTCTCCAAATAATATAATATATACACACACACAAATAATATATACACACACAAATAATATCATATCAACACACAGACAAATGGCCAATAAGCCCATGAAAAGATGTTCAGCATCTCTGATCATCAGGAAATGCAAACCAAAACCCCAGTGAGATGCTATCCCCGATCTGTCAGGATGGCTGCGATCAAAAAAGGAAGGAAGGAGGAGAGAAAGAATGAAAGGAAAAATTTGAAAGTGAAAGAAAAGAACAAGCGTTGGCACAGGCGTGGAGCACTGAGAAACCCTCTGCGCTGCGGCTGAGAGAGCAGACGGTGCAGCCGCTGTGGAGGCCAGTATGGAGGCCCCACCGACGCTTCCCTATAGCTCACTGGGTAAAGCATCTGCCTGCAATGCAGGAGACCCTGGTTCAATTCCTGGGTCAGGAAGATCCCCTGGAGAAGGGAAAGGCTACCCACTCCAGTGTTCTTGGGCTTCCCTCATGGCTCAGCTGGTAAAGAACCCACCCGCAATGCGGGAGACCTGGGTTTGATCCCTGCGTTGGGAAGATCCCCTGGAGAAGGGAAAGGCTACCCACTCCAGTATTCTGGCTGGAGAATTCCATGGACTGTATAGTACCTAGGGTCACAAAGAGTCAGACTGAGCGACTTTCACTTTCCTATGATTACAATAGAACCACACGATCCAGCACTCCCAATATGAGGGAAACCCTCAAATGAAACGGAAGCAGCGTCTCGAGGTGATTAGAGCGGATAAAACATGGAAGCCGCCCAATTGTCCCTCAGCATCTGACCGGCTCAGCAAAGTGTGGTCCGTCCACACCGCGGGACACCATCAGCCCGGAAAGGAGCGAACCTTGACCCCACATGCTTGAGAACAAACGTGTGATTCCACCATGCTCCGAGGTGCTCAGAGGAGAAGAGTCACCGATGGGGGAGTCGGGGTGTGTGAGTGTTTCCTGGGGACAGAACTTCAGCGTCACACGAGGAAGCGTGACGGGTGCGACGGTGGTGTGTGCAGACCCGGCCCACCAAGCTGTGCGCTGAAGAATGGCGGGCGTGCTGCGTCTCTGATGTATGCATTTCACCGAAAAAAAAGTGTTGACCACACACACCCACACACACAAAATCCCTCAAAACAAAAACCCAAATGGCTAAGCCTGATAAAACTGTGTCCACAAACCTAACTTCTGCCTGTTAAACTGGAGATGGTATGAAAACCGTCATGGGCACCCACCGCTGGGCAGGGCTGTGTGAGGGGCCACACACCCCCGGCTGACGCAGAACCCCCACTCCAGACACTTATCTAAAGGGAAAGCGCGGAGTGTGCATGAAGATTCAATAAAGAAACTGAAAGCCAGAAAGCTCCAAAGGCATTAAAACCTTCAGGAGAAGTTACACAGAAACACGCTTGTAGTATGTTGTGGTCCGACTCCAGGTGTGTGGAGCTAAGGCACGGGAAGAGGCTGGGGGGACACCTGGGACCGGGGCGACCCTTGGCCGTGGGCCTGTCAACATCCTTTATTGTTCTACAATGAACACATATGACTTGCATGAACTTGGTGTCGGCTGTGACCCAAACAGGCAGCGTCAGGAACCCCGCGTGCCACCCTGGCTGGTCTCCGAGGTGCCAGCTATAAGCACTTCACTGGGCCAAGGCTGGGGTTCAAGGTTAATCCTGGGGGACACGCTGGTAGGGAAACAGTGAGATGAAGTTGAAAACCACAAGCTGTGAGCACCGTACAAGCGGAGAGCCAGCGTGCGCTCTGTGAGAGGGCACGGACAGCTGCCACCTGCACTCAGCTTTCTGGAGAACCTCGGTGACTTCCTTCAACTGAAAGGGGTCAGTGACTCAGGTCCCTTAAGACAGAACATGAATCGTAGGCCCAGTATGACCTAGAAAATCCAAGAAGCAGAGCTTGAGGAACACTGCACCTTCCTGGGGAGGGGGAGGGGTGGTGGTGGTTCTTCAGTCGCTCAGTCGTGTCTGACTCTGTGACACCATGAACCGCAGAACGCCAGGCCTCCCTGTCCATCACCAATTCCCAGAGTCCACCCAAACCCATGTGCATTTAGTTGGTGATGCCATCCAACCATCTCATCCTCTGTCGTCCCCTTCTCCTCCCACCTTCAATCTTTCCCAGCATCAGGGTCTTTTCCAGCGAGTCAGTTCTTCGCATCAGGTGGCCAAAGAATTGGAGTTTCAGCTTCAGCATCAGTCTCTCCAATGAACATTTAGGACTGATCCCCTTTAAAATGGACTGGTTGGATCTCCTTGCAGTCCAAGGGACTCTAAAGAGTCTTTTCCAACACCACAGTTCAAAAGCATCAATTCTTTGGCGCTCAGCTTTCTTTACAGTCCAACCCTCACATCCATACATGACTGCAGAGAGGGAGGAGAGGGGATGGGGAAGGAGGCTGTGCTTGTTTTGTTCAGGGACTGAATGAATGGGCCCAGGGAGGAAGGCAGGTGAGGAAGGATGGATCCACAGAGGGTGCCCGCTCAGGAGGGCGCACATTCCAGAACCTGGGGCTCTTCTCCAAGCCGCTGGCCGCTCATCCTGCCCAGAGTCACCTGAGGGCTCCTCAGCAACACAGCAGGTTTTAAAGGTGCCCTTGGTGACCTGGATGTGCCAGAGGTGAGCAGAGCCCACTGGAGGCTGGGTGGCGGAGCAGGAGCGTGGCAGCACTCTCAGCAGAGATGGCCTGGCCGGGGGCAGAAGCAGGACGAGCAGGCGGGAGACGGCTGGCCCCACCCGCAGCCTGGATTGGCAGCAGCCCCATGCGTGCAGCAGCAGGGCAGCCAGAGACCCAGAGGACGGCTGGGTAGCGCCTGCGTAGCCGGCGGCAAGGGAAACAGGCTAGCCCGCTCCCAGAGCATTCATGGACCTGGACAGGGCGGAGACGGGCACGCCCCTCAGCCACAGGGCCACGCTGGGGACACCTGTGCATGTGCACACATGTGTGCAACACACACAAGAATTTCCGCAGCAGCCCTGCTTCTAATATCCAGACAGTGTTCACCGTGAGCAGAGCAGGTTCTAGCTCAGATGGGGGCAGGGGAGGGTGCTGGGTGGCTGAGCAGAGGCCTGTGGGGAGACCCCGGGCTTTCCTGCCCCAGCCGGTCCACGTGGCCCCCACAGGAGCAGACAGGCGCCCACATGTCAGGACGAGCCCTGAGGAGAGCTGCGCCCAGACTCAGAACACACGCTGCCTCGAGCCACCCAGGCTGAGACCTACCACTGGATCCCAAGCTGCCCAACCCGGCGTCCTTAGGGAGAGAGAAGGCAGCTCACCCCCCTTAGGGAAAGGGAACTGTGGGGGGGGCAAGCTGCAGGCCAGGTGACCCCGCGGAGGCCTGGGTGGCCGGGGCACCCCCACACGCGGGCAGGGCCTCCACGCAGGCAGCTGGGGAGGGCGGGGTGGAGGCTGAACAGGGCGGCGACTCGGAGAGCAATCTGGAACTGTGTCAGCTCAGCTCTCCTGGGCTCCCCCAAACAAGGGCATTGGACTCTTCCTGGGCAGAAGTGTGAATGCCACGTGGGGAGAGCGAGGGTTCTGGGGGCAGTGTGCAGAGCCGGGGTGCGGCTCACGGGCCAGATGCGTCACCGACGGCCCACTCCACCTCTGCTGCCCATCTCCTGCCAGGGCAGCCAAGGACACGGGCCCACCAGGTGTCTCAGGTTCTCAGGGGACGGCTCCCAGGTGCAGACCACTCGTCAGCACGTGTCCTTCCTAGGACTCTCTGCTGAGACCCTGAGACAGCGGCTGTTCTCCACAACGCGGGGACGGGTTTCCCTGGGTGCCATTTCCTGATTCTCTTCCCTTTGTCATTGGTCGTCCTCGCTGGCTCATCCAACGGAATGCACATGCCAACCCACAGGCGTGCGCGTGTGCAGGCGTGTATGTGCGTGTGTGTTGACGCTTCGATGCCATAGCTGGGGAAACATCCACACCCCGGCCCATCTCATCCTGCCACATTCCTGGGCTTCAGGGTCAAAAACAGAGAGCAACTTTCTAAAACCAAATGACAGGTTTCCAGAGCTGGCAGGCCCACGCGGAGGCTGCGTGGGCTGGAGACGCAGGGCTCTGGGTGAAGCCCGCACTATCCCCACCTCAGAAGCTGAATTACTGGCTTCTCCTGAGAGCAGACCAAAATAAGTTCTGAGGCGGTTTCTCTGCCATATTTAGGGTGTTCGTGTGGGAGCAGTGACAGACATCTGGCTATGATACTTTCTGGAATTCTGGCTATGTGTTCCTGGCCAGAAAGAAAACATTAAGTTTTTACTGGAACAGCAACTCCAAGTCTCGCAGAATGGGGCTTCACGACAGCGTCTGTCCTCCTACTTGTCCCATATTCAAGCCAAAGCTTTTGCAATTCACAGAAAAGAAAAGGAAGCCCATTCTGGAATTTCTGAGTGTGTTAGGAAACAGGGAACGTGTGCAAGCTTCGTGTTCGCTGGGCCCCCACCCCCACCTGGCAGCAAAGGCGGACACTCACTCCGGGAAGAGGTCCCCCTGCCCAACCGCGCCCCAGACGGTTCTTTCAGTCACCAAGTAGCACTCTGTCCACAGACCAGGTAACAGGGAAGCGACAGCTGACCTCAGTCCCTGACCAGCCAGCAAAGAACCTGCTCTGTGCCCCCTCCCTGATGCTGAGCCCGTGGCCCAGGGGAGGCCCCTCGGGGGCACAGGCATGGCACGGCCCCGTGGGGCGCCCACCGACAGGGCAGGGAGCTGGACACTGTCCACTGCCCGCCTCTGTGCGCAGGGCCAGGGGGCTGGCACAGCCTCCAGACGGCTTCTCTCACGGATCAGAATAAAGACTTTGGGGAGCTGAGGCCAGATCTCTAATTTAAAAACCATGGAATTCATTTAATTAGCTTAAAACAAATCATGGCTTTGCTAGATCAAAAACCTGGCTGCTGACCGACCAGGGAGCTAAGAATGCTATTGATAAATGCCTGACATCGCTTAAAATAAATCACAGCTGAAGTTCCACCCTGCATCCATCAGACAGACTTCTGCCTCCTCTGCCCACCCTTCCACACGAAACAGAGGTGTTTGAACTAGTGACCAGTAAGAACCATAAAGTACATCTTGCTCCATCATCTTGCTGCTGCTGTTGCTGCTAAGTCGCTTCAGTTGCGTCCGACTCTGTGCGACCCCATAGACGGCAGCCCACCAGGCTCCCCCGTCCCTGGGATTCTCCAGGCAAGAACACTGGAGTGGGTTGCCATTTCCTTCTCCAATGCATGAAAGGGAAAAGGGAAAGTGAAGTCACTCAGTCGTGTCTGACTCTTCACGACCCCATGGTCTGCAGCCTACCAGGCTCCTCCATCCATGGGATTTTCCAGGCAAGAGTACTGGAGTGGGGTGCCATTGTCTTCTTCTTCATCATCTTACCTGACCGTAATAAGCTTAAGTTTGCTGCACAAATGAGCGTCATGTGTGAAGCTACTCACAGATACTGGCAGCTATTACTCATAATAAGACGCATGAGCTGAAAATACAGTGTCAGTAAACGGTCCTACTTCTATAAACGTGCACGACCACGCTGAATGGAACTTCAGTGTTTTCAGAGATCACCCAAGGCGGCCCCGCTGTCTGCCAGCCTCAGCGCCCAGGCCTGCAGGCCCTGTCTCTGGCCTGCTTCCCCCGCGGTCCTCACCACTCTGGGGTGTAGAGCCGCTCACTCCACGTGAGGTCATGGGCTCAGCAAGAAGCTGAGCTTCACAATGACTCACCGTCAATCCAAGGAACCACCCCCAAAGGGGACTTTTTAATGGTACAATTCTCAGATTTGGGGCTCAAAACCTTCCTTTCTTAAGCGATTAAGAATTTTAAAAATTTTAGCTGAAACAACAATGAGACACCACTTCAAACCCACCAGGACAGCTAAACTCAAAAAGTCAGGTAATAATCAATGCAGGTGAGAATGCGGAGAAACTGGAGGCCCAGCTGGTGGGAGGGAGACAGGGAGCCCCCCTGGAAGGCAGTGGGCCCCCGAGCGCTCACACACGGGTGTCGGCCCAGACACACGGACACGCGTGCCCCCAAGACGTGCACAGGGCTGTTCACAGCAGCAGTGTGCGCCGCAGCCCTGGGGGAACGGCCCCAGCTGACGGTGGAGGAGAAAACGGGTGTGTTGGTACCGTCCCACTGTTCACACGGTTCGCTGAAGCCATGGTAGGCAAGGCACGAGCGGGGAAATGGGAAGAAAAGTCGAGGGGCCACAGGGAAGGTAGACACGCTGCATGCTCTCGTGGCTGAGCAGCGGACACGGCCGCAAGGCACCGCAGGGCTCCTCAGGCGGGGCTTACACGTGTTAACAGAGCAAACGTGGCCCGCGGCCCAGCGAGGGGCAGTGACGCACACGCACAGGGGCAGCGGGCTCAGCTGCCACATGGCCGTGGCTTTACAAACGGCGGGCGGGAGCAAGACGCTGTGCGGCCAGAGGGCCTGACCGTCGCCGTGTGGCTGATTTTCTCTCTCCCCACAGACACCACGGAGTGTGATTCCACCAGCAAAAGGGAAACAGTACTGCCCACTGTGCCCCACAGAGGAAACCCTAACGCACTACGCTTGGGGGGAAGCCAGCCACAGAGGACCTCGCACAGCCCCTCAGAGGGAAGCCCACGGTGCTCACGTCTGGGGGGACAGGATGCAGGTCCCAGACACTCAGAGGCAGGGGCGAGGGTGGAGCACACTGGCGGGGTGGGGGGGCGACAGCTGAAGGGCGTGGGGTCCCCGTGAGGACGGGGCATCGGGGAGCTGAGTGCAGTGGCGGCATGTGGCCACGTGGCCACGACAGAGCCGCCGCCGCCGCCACGCTCCACGTGGCAGCGTGTAGCCACGTGTGTCACACCTCAGTAAGCTGCTCGGCGTGTGCAACGCTGCTCTGGAAAAAGCAGGCCCAGCTTCGGAGAGGCTGACTGTGGGGCGCCCGGGCGGCAGCGTGGGGTCTGGGGATATGAAGGGGGCCCGTGGGTGGTGCGCGGAGCCGGGGCTCCAGGGGGATGGGACGAGCTGGGGCCTGGGGGGCAGGGGGCGGGGCGGGGGCTGCCCGTGAGACTCGGCCCAGGGGGCTTCTCACAGAGGCAGAGACAACACTTCAAAAGTAACCAAACTGCTAACTGCATCCATGGCCCCTGAGACGGAACCTTCGGCGTCCCCGTGGGTCTTGCCCCTCTGCTCCGCCATCTGCACCAGGAGGGAAGGTCAGCACATGAGCCCTGCGGGCCCACAGACATGTCCGCGGGACACTCAGTGGGAAGTAAACCAAACGAGCACACGCGGTAGGCGTGGGCGGCCAGAGAGCACCCCCCACAAACCGCAGGGCAGTCCCTAAGGCCAGAGGATGCCGCCGCAGGGCGAGAAACAAAGACCCCCCGGGAGAGAGCACACTCCCCGCCCAGCTCATCTGTGCCCCACCCGGCCCTGGGCCACACTGGGCCACATGTGGACACAGCCTTGCTGCCCTGACCTGCCTTCAGCAGCAGAGCCTGGCTCCAGGCCCACGAGACCGCCTCTGAGCTACTGAGAGAGGCCAATGGCCACAGACTTCCCGCCAGGCACCCGCGTCCACACCAGCCCCCAGCGCGGAACAACCAGAGGGCCACAGCGGGCCTCTCAGGGCCAGCCTGCTGGGCAGGGGGGTGGTGCCTGCAGGGGCACAGGGGGTGGTGATGGGGGGCAGGGAGGGGGCCCGGGCAGAAGCCAGCCTCGACCCTGGGTCCTGGACCCACGGGGAAGGGGGCAGGCGGGCACACCTTCTCTGCAGCCCTTCCCGAGCAGCCCAAGAGGTGTGTCAGCAGCCAAGACACCACCACCAGAGCTCCGGGACACTTTCTTCACAGAGACCGCAGTCCTGACCGCTAGCAACAGCTGCTGGGAAAGCCTCACGCGTGCTCCCCACCCCGCACACCTTCCTGCCCCGCACACCTCCCCACCTCCCCGCCCCGGAGCCCGGCTGGCTGGTGGCCTGCTTGAGCAGGGGGACGCAGCGGAAGCCGCAGGGTTGAACCCCAGCCGGGACTTCATGGCTCCCACCCCAAGCACACGCCCATCCCCACGCCAACACAGCCACGCCAGCTCACTGGAGGGTGAGGGCCACATGCAGACAGCTTCTGGCTGGGCCCAGACTCAGGAGTGAGGTCGTGCTACCCCTTGGCCAGGCCAAGCCAGAAGACCCTCCAAGCCAATGCTCAGACGTGCAGGAAGCATTAAAAGTTCACTCAGGTTATCAAGTCTGGGGGTGGTTTGTTACTCAGCAAAGCTAACTGACACAGTTGTGAAGGATAGGGCACTAACGATACAACTAATTTACAAAAATATATGTTGAGTTTTAGCTTCTCCTGAAAGGCAGATTTGAGTGACCACAGGCACAACTTAAAAAGTACCCTATCCAATTCATGATACGCAACAGCAACTTGACTCTCTTAATTTCTGGACTCTGCCAAGTATCTCAAAATACCAAGCATGATGGTTCTATCTGACTAAAGGAAACAGCAATTTCAATTTATTAAAACTTTGACAAGTTCGATATATTCTGAACCTTTATACAACGGTGTCTCTGATTTACAAGTGAATTTCCCAGAGAAGAATTACATCTTATTTGTGACTCAGCAATAAATATCTGCTTTTCTCCTTTTTTGAGCTTAGGTTTAGTTGATAAAGACTATTAACCAGGACCAAAAAAGATGCTCCAAAAGTAAACCCTAAATAATGCAAAATTCTCTTCTTTTCTCTTCTTCCTTCCTTCTTTCCTTTCAAGAAATCTAAAACTCTTCTAAGCCTGCGTGCATGCTAAGTAGCTTCAGTCGTGTCCTACTCTTTGTGACCTCATAGACTGTTGCTCACCAGGCTCCTCCGTCCATGGGATTCTCCAGGCAAGAATACTGGAGTGGGTAGCCATGCCCTCCTCCAGGGGCCCTTCCTGACCCAAGGATGGAACCTGCGTCTCCGGCCCTGGCGGGCGGGCTTCTCACCACTAAGCACCCGGGAGCCCCCCTGAAGCCGGGACCACAGCAAGCGTGTTCACCACAGCGGAGCTTCCTGGTGGAGATTCTGCCAAACATTGGGCCGGAAGAGACCTGGGAGCCCAACTAATTCCCACACTTTAACCGGTTCCTCCAGGTGACTCATCGGAGGATGGTGAGAAGGTGAGAGGGAACAGAGCCGCCCGCTCCCCGGGGCGCAAAGGTGCCTGCTCCAGACTCCCTGTCCTGCAAAGGCGGCCTCTTGCAACACAGGAGTGTCGCTGAAGGCGGACGGGCAGGTCCTGCCAGTTTCAGTTACCTGCCCGATTAAGCGATACTTGCTTTCTTCCTCAGGTGAGACCCAAGAACCTGCAGGGTCCTCGAGTCTAGACACTAGGGACCCAGGCACTGGATACCTGCCACAGAACATGCGAGCAAGAGAGGCCGGGGCTCCGAGCTGGGGTGGGGGCGCCTGCCTCCTCCCCGCGCTCAGCTCCTTCCTCGCCTCTGCTCTCACAGCACTTTCTGCAGGCAGGCTCCAGCTTCCTCTAGCCCCTCACGCCTGCCCGCCTTCTGTGTGGCCCCTGACCTCCCGCCAAGCACAAGCCAGCCTCTGCTCAAGGTAGAGTTCATTCTCGCTCTAGTTTGTCACATTAAGAGCAGGGGAACGCAGTCAAAAGTATTACCTTAAACTAATAAAAAATATTAGAAAAAATAATTTATTTCTGCATTCCCTGGTAGCTCAGCTGCGAATCTACCTGCAATGCAGGAGACCCCAGTTTGATTCCTGGAAGATCCCCTGGGAAAGGGAAAGGCTACCTACTCCAGTATTCATGGCCTTCCCTGGTGACCCAGACAGTAAAGAGTCCGCCTGCAATGTGGGAGACCTGGGTTTGATCCCTGGGTCGGGAAGATCCCCTGGAGGAGGGCATAGCAACCCCCTCCAGTATTCTTGCCTGGAGAATCCCATGGACAGAGAAGCCTGGCGGGCTACAGTCCACGGGGTTGCAAAGAGTCAGACAACTGAGCGACTAAGCTCACACACACACTTATGAAAATGAGCAATTTTTTAAAAGACCATTCATTCTAATGCTATTTAGAAAATCAGAAAAAAACGTTTTCAAACGTTTGCTATATTCAGTTGTTTTTGCCAATATTATCAGTGCAAGCTACTACAGGGAATTTTCAAAGTAAAAGTGTTCTTATTGCTGACCCAGAAAAATGAGGTCTGTGTCAGGCTCCTCATGTGCGAGGGCTCAGCCCTCACCCAGCCACCCTGAGAAGCAGGGCCTGGAGTCGCCCCCACATGCAGACAAGGAAGTGGACACACGGCGATGCTGAGGGGTGCCTCTCACCCAGCCGCTCGGCCACCAAGACTCGGGAGCGGGCAAGCTGGTTCCCACCCGCACCGCACAGCACTCAGCCAGCCTCCCGAACGCCCACATTGCATCAGAAGCTTAAAGGAAAGTCAGGAGAAGTCACTCTCCAGGCTCACTGTTTCCAAGCATTTTGTTACCCAGCTACTCGAGGCAACGTGATAAACAGGCAAAGTCTACCAGCAACGTGGAATTCGGCCTCTGACTTTCAGCGAGCATGAGGCACGGGCCCCCGGGCTTCTTACCTCGATGTCAAACACCTCGACGGAGTCGTCCAGCAGCTGCACGTGGATATGCGTCCGGGCTGCTGGCCGTGCCGCCCCTGCCGGGGGGCCCTGACCAGGCTCCAGGGTGCTGACGCCCACGGGGGTCGCGGTGCCCAGGCGTGCCCCCGGGGTCTGCAGGACTCTGTATGTTCCTTCCAGCTCCCCCATTCCTCAGCAGCTGAGGAGTGTGCTAAAACAAACAGAAAACCCCAATTATCTTCAGTTATTTCAATTAAAACAACATAAGAAGATCACTGGGTAGACCGGAATTCTCGGCACTCATTTTGCACCTCTGCGAGTAAGTTGAGAAGGATTATCTTCTCCTCATACACAGGCAGGTGGAGCACAGATGCCAGCCAGCGGCAGCCCTGGGACCAATGTCTCCTGGGTGTGTAGGCCGGGGAGTGCCAGCTGACCTGCAGGCCATCCAAAGGGGCCCCCCGGGGCGGGGTGGCCCACAGCCACCTGCCTCTCCTTCCCTGCCACCTCCTCCCGCCCCGGCCCAGAGGTTCAGGTGCTGCCCACACGCTGTGTGCACGGCCCAGGGCCTTCTAGCAAAGGTAGGTGGGTACACACAACTTGGGTCATGGGTCCCCACCCCGCCGACACAGAGGGGACAGTGCAAGGAAGGTGGATGGAGATGCTGGGGCTGCCTTTGCCGGCCCTGCAAGCCCTGGTCTCTCAGCTGCATCTCCAGGCTGCAGAGGCATCACTGGGGGTTCGGAGGAGACTCTAGACCCTGTGCCAGACGGCAGCGTGGCACATGCGCGGGGAGCCCCCGCCTCTGCTGTTGCCTGCACTGCCCTGCCCCACCCCCGCAATAACCTCGTTGTCATCTCCGCCCCCCGCGCCCTCCTCACCGATGAGGACGCTGAGGGTCTGAGAGGGTCAGAGGTGCCCCAGGAGGTGCCTGTACCCTTCCAACCCTCCCTGCTGTGTGGGGAAAAGTCTCCAGCTCTAAGCTATTAAGTTGAAAAGAGCCCATCTCATCATTGTGTTTAACAATGAAAGAATAGGCTAAGTGTCTGCTAGAATCCAGTAATACAGGCTTGCTTTCATTCGTCCTTATTAATAAAGTTACCGTCTACTTATGGCAAATTCCCTTCTTAAGTATGCCTATTTGTGTATAAGTCAACTTAAAGCAACACACTTAATGGTTAAACATGGTAAGACAAAAACAAATGCCAGATGTTTAATCAAGAAAGAATACAGATGCCACAAAAATTATTTTAGTTTGCTTAATCATCTCCAAAAACTCTTCGACTAGCTTGCAGTAAATATTTTGGAGAATTAACCTCACTAGATTCCTGGTCCACTCCGTTTCATGCCAACTTCACTACTGAGTTCCCTGGCCTTCTTTCTTTCAAGCTAATTTTGTTATCAAGACAAACTAACTCACGAACTTTTATCTCTTGAATTAAGATGGAAAAGCTTCTCAGTGACCTGCTGCCTCCTGCTTAAGCCCTACTCAGCTAAGGCCTTCCCAACCATCTGGCTGAGAACTGACTTGCATGTCTGGTTTATCAACAAGCAAACAGAAAATGAGCCAAGACCGCTGGGAAAGTGAGACGTGCATTGCACGAGCAGAGCGACGAGGCAGCTGGTCATCCTGCCGGACACAGCTCCCAGCCGGCCTCCGACACAAGCCAACGGCTGAGCCTGCGCTCGGACCCAGCTGAGCTGCAAGGGTGGTTCAGGCTGGCGGTCGCCGGCCGTCTTCAGAGCTCGCCCTCCAGGCTGCATGGCCCTGGGAGAAGTAATTCTTACTGTGGTTAACGCCATGCCAAAGAACATGCACTGCGTCAGGACACGAGGCACTGCACAGGCCACGGGCTTGATCAACGTGGCAGAAACCTGCTTCCACATCACTGAGCGTGAGATCCATGAGGTGCCGAGAACCATAAACGCGAGCGCTTTCATTCCAGCTTCACAAACGTGAGAGGCTACTGTGGAAGCAAGGCTGTGGAGGGAGATGAGACCACTTGCCAGCTGCCCAGGTGTGCAGACAGGTGAGAGGGAGACGCGGTGGGCTCACAGCGCTCACCCACTGCCAGAGGAGGCCCTTCTGAAACAAGCGGCGGGCACCAAGCGATCCTTTCCCTTTTAAGTAAAGCTACAGCTCTGAAGCAATAGACACAACCAAGGTATTGTTTTGAATCACTTCTGTTGTGTATTCCATTGTATAATTCTCATTTATATTTTTTCATATAAAAGTTTGCTGCTGCTGCGTCGCTTCAGTCGTGTCCGACTCTGTGCGACCCCATAGATGGCAGCCCACCAGGCTTCCCGTTCCTGGGATTCTCCAGGCAAGAACACTGGAGTGGGTTGCCATTTCCTCCTCCAATGCAGGAAAGTGAAAAGGGAAAGTGAAGTCGCTCAGTCATGTCCGACTCTAGCGACCCCATGGACTGCAGCCCACCAGGCTCCTCCGTCCATGGGATTTTCTAGGCAAAAGTACTGGAGTGGGGTGCCATTGCATGGAAAAAATTTCAGGTTCTTTCCTTTGACTTATTACAAGAAAGTCATGTCCAAACACCTACTTCTCAAAAAAAAAAAACCAACAAAAAACCCAAATCAAGCAAGACTAAGCTACTGTACTCATTCAGGTGAGAAACAGCAAGAAGAACATGCAGGGAGGCTATCCCAGAAGAGTTGGGGCTGGGGTCCCCTTGGGGGGCTGCCCCGGGGTGGGCACAGTGGAGGGGCTGCAGGTGTGGCCAGCACAGCTCCTCGGCCCGACTGGACACTGTCCACTCGGCTCATCCAGCTGTGCATTTGATTCATGCAGTTTTAACAGCGCATTGTTAATCAACCGCTGTTTATCTCTCCTAACAAAACACACGTTAGATAAATGGAAAAACACTTTTCCTGGATCAAGGAATTCTAAAACATGGCCTCTGCACGTTTATATGTCTTCTGAGCAGCAAGCTTCTGTCCCAGTCATTGCCACCTGGTTAAAGGAAGACACCCACCCGGCTGAAGCCGAGACGGAGGACCAGAAGACACCCTCACACCTGGAGGCTCACCTGGGGAGGACGACTCTCCTGAGAGGACCCGGGCCCACGGGCACCCTCCTGAGGATGCTCCAGGAGAGGACTCTCCTGAGAGGACCCGAGCCCCCGGGCACCCTCCCGAGGATGCTCCAGGAGAGCTCTGCTTGCTATCACACATCGGCAATGCGCACATACCTCCTATTTAATGACTACTCATCTTTTAGCTTAAGAAAGTTCAGGAAGGAAGGAACTTAGAAAATCAGATGGAACCGCCGAGTTGCAAACAGCAGTCGACCTTGGTCTCACTCTGGAGTCAGCAGCAGTGACAGCACCCTCCCTGCAGAAGCATGAAGTTGCTTGTTCAACAGTCTCGCCTCAGCCCGACTGCTTCCTCTAGACTGACCACGGGAAGAAAGGAAAAATGTATGCACTGAATCTGCTTTACATAAATTACAGCCTAACAGAAATTACTTTGTTTTGCTCTGTGTGCTTATAAATAAACATTAAAAAGGCAAGAGTATGCAAACTAGATGAGACACACAGCAAGTGCTTCCTAGTCCTGCGGACTCTAAAGGGCAGAGAGCAGCTCCTCTGCTGTGAGAGACCTCTCCAGAGACCTTCTCCAGGGAGATCTCTCCGGAGACCCTCGCCAGAGGGACCTCTTAAGGGAGATCTCTCCAGAGGCCCTCTTCAGGGAGACCATTCCAGGGGGACCCCCTCCAGAGGGATCAAGGGAACCTCCTCAGGGGGACCCTCTCCAGAGACCTGGAGGGAATCAATCAAAATCCAGGGACTGATGAGGGACTCCGGTTCACTTTCCCTTCGTCCTCTAATTGAACAAAATGTTCTGCAGTCTTACTCCTAAAACTATTTCTGGTGGCCGGATACAATTTCCACCACTGACGTCTAGTGTTACGAATTTGGCTCCTATATATTCTCATTTAATAAAAAAAAAACCTTCAAAACCACCTTATGATGTGTAATTTCCATTCTAAAGTTGGAACAATTCGGCTCAAGAGGCTGCCGAGGCTCTGGGCGATGACGTGTCAACTCAGGCTTGCAACAGAGGCACCACTGGGGCGGGGCAGTGACGATGGAGAAGGCTGTGCGCGTCTGGAGTGGGGGGCATATGAGACATCTGTGGAACTTCCACTGGAGTTTCTGTGAACTTCAAGTTGCTCTAAAAAAGTCCATGTAATTAAAAAAAAAAGGTCTGCTCCCCAGTTGCCTCCCCCTTGGCTGGAAAATGAGCACTAGCAAGCACAGCCCTCTGTCCACAGCACAGGATGCTGCTGAAATTTCTATCATGAGAAGAAGGCCTCTATGTGCTTCTCTGATGTGAAGGTGGATACAAGCCAGGTGCAAAGCGGGTGCGTGGCACATGAGTTATGGTTAAGAAGAGGACCATGAACACACGCATTTGCTTCCGTTCAAACAAGCACGCTGGAGGATAAATTACCCAAACAACTGCCTCTGGTGGGGTGCTAGTGCTGGGAGGGCAGCTGTTTCTGGAATCTGCAGTGCTCATGTCTCAGGTCAACTAGGGAACCTTGTCGATGGTCTCACATTTGCAAAGTACTTTTGCCACATAACATAACCTGTTCTCAGAAGTAACACTGGGGGTGATGGCCTTAGGGGACAAAGTTCTGCCGACCACAAGGTCTTTGTCCAGTAATTCCAATATCTGCATCATCTTAGCTGTAGCCTGTCTTCTCTCCTGTGAGCTGGTATTTCCCTGGTTCTATGCATGTCATGGCAAGAATACACAGAACTGTACAAAAAAGATCTTCACAACCCAGATAATCACAATGGTGTGATCACTGACCTAGAGCCAGACATCCTGGAATGTGAAGTCAAGTGGGCCTTAAAAAGCATCACTACAAACAAAGCTAGTGGAGGTGATGGAATTCCAGTTGAGCTATTCCAAATCCTGAAAGTTGATGCTGTGAAAGTGCTGCACTCAATATGCCAGCAAATTTGGAAAACTCAGCAGTGGCCACAGGACTGGAAAAGGTCAGTTTTCATTCCAATCCCAAAGGAAGGCAATGCCAAAGAATGCTCAAACCACCACACAATTGCACTCATCTCACACGCTAGTAAAGTAATGCTCAAAATTCTCCAAGCCAGGCTTCAGCAATATGTGAACCATGAACTTCCAGATGTTCAAGCTGGTTTTAGAAAAGGCAGAGGAACCAGATATCAAATTGCCAACATCCGCTGGATCATCGAAAAAGCAAGAGAGTTCCAGAAAAGCATCTATTTCTGCTTTATTGACTATGCCAAAGCCTTTGACTGTGTGGATCACAATCAACTGTGGAAAATTCTGAAAGAGATGGGAATACCAGACCACCTGACCTGCCTTTTGAGAAATCTGTATGCAGGTCAGGAAGCAACAGTTAGAACTGGACATGGAACAACAGACTGGTTCCAAATAGGAAAAGGAGTTCGTCAAGGCTGTATATTGTCACCCTGTTTATTTAACTTCTATGCAGAGTACATCATGAGAAACGCTGGACTGGAAGAAACACAAGTTGGAATCAAGATTGCCAGGAGAAATATCAATAATGTCAGATATGCAGATGACACCACCCTTATGGCAGAAAGTGAAGAGGAACTCAAAAGCCTCTTGATGAAAGTGAAGGTGGAGAGTGAAAAAGTTGGTTTAAAGCTCAACATTCAGAAAACGAAGATCATGGCATCCGGTCCCATCACTTCATGGCAAATAGATGGGGAAACAGTGGAAACAGTGTCAGACTTTATTTTTCTGGGCTCCAAAATCACTGCAGATGGTGACTGCAGCCATGAAATTAAAAGATGCTTACTCCTTGGAAGGAAAGTTATGCCCAACCTAGATAGCATATTCAAAAGCAGAGACATTACTTTGCCAACAAAGTTTCGTCTAGTCAAGGCTATGGTTTTTCCTGTGGTCATGTATGGATATGAGAGTTGGACTGTGAAGAAGGCCGAGCGCCGAAGAATTGATGCTTTTGAACTGTGGTGTTGGAGAAGACTCTTGAGAGTCCCTTGGACTACAAGGAGATCCAACCAGTTCATTCTGAAGGAGATCAGCCCTGGGATTTCTTTGGAAGGAATGATGCTAAAACTGAAGCTCCAGTACTTTGGCCATCTGATGTGAAGAGTTGACTCATTGGAAAAGACTCTGATGCTGGGAGGGATTGGGGGCAGGAGGAGAAGGGGACGACAGAGGATGAAATGGCTGGATGGCATCACTGACTCGATGGATGTGAGTCTCAGTGAACTCCGGGAGTTGGTGATGGACAGGGAGGCCTGGCGTGCTGCGATTCATGGGGTCACAAAGAGTTGGACACGACTGAGCGACTGATCTGATCTGATCTGATGCATGTCAGGTAATTTTGGATTGTATCCTGGAGTTAAAATACTGTGTTGGACTTACCTGGTGATGCAGTGGGTAAGAATCCGCCTGCCAGTGCAGGGCACATGGGTTTGATCCCTGGTCCAGCAAGATGCTACATGCCGCAGAGCAATTAAGCCCATGAGCCATTACTACTGAGCCTGCACGCTCCGGGACCCACAAGCTGCAAGGTCTGAAGCCTGAGCATCTGCAGCCTGTGCCTCGCAACAAGAGAAGCCCCTGCAGTGAGAAAACCACACACCATGACGAACAACAGCTCCTGTTCGCCCAAACCAGAGACCCTGAGCAGCAAACAGCCAGTGTCGCCACAAATAAATAAACTCAATTCACCAAACACAGCGCTGCCAGCCTCTGGCATCACTTAAATCCCACGCGAACGGGGCATCTCGGTTTAGCTGCACTGGCCTTGCCAGGGCCGGGTGGAGGCCTCAGCATCAGCCCCACCTGCAGAGGCTCCACCCTCCCTGGGCACCATCCCCGGCACCCGCCGGGCTGTGGGCCCCCCCTTAGCTGGGTTCCTGCAGGCAAGCGGCGCAGAGTCAGCCCCGTGTAGACACAGCTCAGTGCTGGGCCCACAAATTCATCAGCAACTCGGGGGTCACCCCCTCAGGCCCCTTCTCCACAGGCATTACCCCTTTGCCCCCCCTCCACTAGGCTCACCCCCTCTCCACGGGCATCACCCCCTTGCCCCCCTCCACTCGGATCACCCCCTCTCCACAGGGGTCACCCCCTCAGGGCCCCCTCCACTAGGCTCATGCCCTCTTCACAGGGGTCACCCCCTCAGGGCCCCCTCCACTAGGGTCACCCCCTCTCCATGGGTGTCACCCCCTCGGCCCCCTGTCCATGGCTCCCTGGCTTACTCCTCAGTTCTCCAGCCAGAAGCCTGCAGCTGACGCCCTGCTTGCTGGGGGCTTCCCCGGCTGCAGGACAGTAGAGCGCCCTGAACTCACAGGCGTCTGCAGGCCCTGCTGCCACAGGCCTGGCTGGAGGACAGGGAGAGGGAGGGGGGTACGGTGGCTGTCTCCCCATCTCTCTGGAACCCAAACTGGGCAGCTCCTCGTGCAGCCCTCCTGGTTTGCACCTGGAGCCCATCTCTGGGTTCTGGCTGCGCTGGGAGCAGTCTGGGGAGGCTGGGGGAGGGGGAGGAGGAACAGGAGCCTCACTGCTCGTGTGGCTGTGCTGGCCGCTGTTTCCTCACGGCTGCTCCGTGCAGCCGTGCAGCCCTGCAGCCAGGGCGGTGGGCGAGCTGGGGCAGAGGGGGCTTATGCCTCTTTCCAGAAACAGAACTCAACCTCCAGGCATCTAGAGCGCGTCTGCATGGTGCTCTTTGGGAAGACAGTTGATTTCTATTTCCTCCCTTCCGAGGGTCTGTCGTTTTGGAGTTGCCTCCAGGGATGAGCACGTGTTACGTCTGAAATCAGCTGGCTTCTGGGTGGAGGACAGTGGGGGTCCTACAGTGGAGCACGGCTCACCTTCAAGGAGAAAGCAGGGGACCTACCTGTGTCTCCTCCTCCAACAGTTAAGTTAAAGTAAAAATGATTATTTTTAAACAGTCTCTGGAATGGGTTTCTTGTTCAGATGGTGAGACTTGTTCCCCCGACACGCATCTCCCTAGCTGTCACCAGTGCAGGCAGGATCTGAAGGCCGCAGGAGGCAGAAGAACTCCAGTGACTTGTAAAACGACCCAGAGCTGCTTCCTCCTTCCAAACACACCCCACCAGCTGGCGGAAGAGGTGCGGAGCACCCTTACCACCTGTGTCCCAGGTGCCCTCAAGGTGCTGACCATACCCTGCCCTTGTCTGGCCTTGTGACTCTGACACCCATCTGCCTTGTTTCTGGGCTCCTCGCTGGCACGGCCCCTTCCAAGGTCCTAAGGAGGGGCCCTTGGCGAAGCCATCTAGAAAGTTCGCACACATATTCCAATGGCAATTGACTGAGCCTGCTGCCCCTTCCACCCTGACCCTGCCTGCGTTCTCCTTCCCCACGTCACGTGGCTCAAGAGAGGATCCAGCTGCCTGCACAAGGAGCAGGAGACACGCTGAGTTCGGGTTTAACGGGACACGTTTCAGTTTTCACACCGAGCTTATCATCAGCCATCACGCCACAGGCCTGGCTCCGGGAGCGTCGCTGCCGCCCAGGGTGCTTGGGCCCGGGGCTGGGGAACCAAGTGCAGGCCGGACCCCGTGGCAACACTAACAGCCCCAGCAGCACCAGGGGCAGGGGCAGGGGCCTGGGAAGGAGCAAGGCTGGTAGTGCAGGGGCCAGACACCGGAGAGTCACCCCCAGGCACGTGAAAAGGCAAGCAGAGCTCGGCACTCAGCGGCCAAAACCGCACTGCCCGCCATCAGAAAAAAGAATTTACACTGCAGCAGTATACTTATAAATACGCCATAGATTTGCAACTTTTTTGAATGGAATTCTGCAAAACAGAATTTATCAGGACTCCTGCTGTTCCAAAACACAATCTGTAGCTGTGCTAGAAACAGCAAGCGTGAAACCGTGTTTTATATCTTAACAGTCAACAATAAAGGTTTCTGATCAACCATGCTAGAGGGGTCGCTGCACTCATTCTACTCTCTGTCACACTAATTAAAAAGTGCATGGCCAAATGAAAAGTGGTACAGAGGTGTGTCGAGGGCTCAAGACAACACCCAACTCTCATCTGCTGCTGCTGCTGTTAACTTGCTCAGTTGTGTCCGATTCTTTGTGACCCCATGGACTGTAGCCCACCAGGCTCCTCTGTTCATGGAATTTTCCACGCAAAACTTCTGGAGTGGGTTGCCATTTCCTTCTCCAAGGGACCTTCCTGGCCCAGGGATTGAACCTGGGTCTCCTGCATGGCAGGCGGGTTCTTTACCACTGAGCCGCTGGGAAACAGAGGTGTGTCAGGCAATTAGCAAATACACTATTTTTCTGGATTGTTCTGACTGTTGTATTAATGGTCAGTTTTCTCAACTCTGTAACATATTTACTTTTTCTCATTCTAAATAAATATTTGTACTCCAAGTTAATTTTTATTTCTAACATCATGTTTCTTAAAGAGGCCTCCTCCCCCACACTGGGTAAATCTCAGGTCCCATAAAAACTGCCATCCACTCTGCCCCGATGAAACCTGACTCGTCCAAATGTTCAGCAAGCACCTTGCTTCTGAACAGAGCAAGTCCAAGTTCCTAAAAGCACAGGAGCCTCTGAGAGGAGAAACCCTCCCCCGGCCCCCCACCACCCCCCCGCCCCATCACAGCGGGGAAGACACAGGAGCCAGTCTCCTAAGTGCTGGTAAGAGCCCGGAGGAGTGAAGCCAGAAGCCAGAAGCCGCTAGGGATCTGGTGGGTGGAGAGGGAGGGAGGAGGCCTCAGTGAAAGGCGGGTGTCTGCGTCAGACCCCTCAGGAGTCTTGAGTGGTCGCCAGGCCTGCCCCTGGCTCAAAACCCTTGCCACACAAAACAAGGAATCCAGGCTCAGAAAGGTTAGTGACTTGCAATGCATGTGACCTCAGCCTTTCCCCACCCCCGACCTCAGGGTGTGCCATCCCCTCTTGGGCTTAAGGAACCCCACGTGCCGAGTGTGGGATGAGCCAGAAGGGGGGACGCCTGTGGAAGTGGCCCGGACCACACTTGGGGAGCACTGAGGAGGGGCCGCGGCTGGCCTTGCCGGGCGGCTCTCCAGCACAGAGTGGAGCTGGGCCCACGGGGCAACGGAGGGCCGGCTGGGCAGAGCAGTGCACACCGGCAGGGCCCTGAGGGTGCCCACGGCTGGGCGGTGGGGGTCCTCAGAGCCCACCTTGGAGGCCTGGGTGGGATTTCACCACCTGGTACTCTGCAGCTAGGAGAGATGGGTGAAGGCAGGCTCATCACCGCATCTGACAGCGTCAGCGGGCCTTTCTGCTCTTGGATTTTAAGACGACTGTAAACTGGAGAACAGTCCTGTGACCCTAAAATAAAACTACTTTCATCACTCCACCTTCTCCTCCGATCCTTGTCCACATCCTCGCATATTTTTAAATCAGTGTAATTGCTGTGTACAAACTGCTTCGCTTTTTTGGTTAAGATGTCTTTTTGAACGTATTTCCAGGGATCATAATGGTTCAAATTTTGCTGGGCGGGGAGGGTGAGAAGGGGATTGCCGGGGCGCGTCTGTGGGCTGCGGAGCGCTCCACCACTCTTACACGCAGTGTGTACTCAAGTTTGTTTTCAAAACCGGGATTCCAAAATCAAAACGTTTTATCACTTATTGCTAGCTGCTCTCCATAAAGATTAAACCAATTTACAGAATCACCAGAAATCCATCACATTCTGGCCTCTGTCATCTTAAGCTCTGTGGAGCCCTCACCTTTGACACCCTGTTGCCAAGGTGAAGCCTGGAGCTGACAAGTATGCTGCAGCCCAATGATGCTCCACACACAGGATCTCAGAGAGCAGGACGGGGCGCCCTCGGCTCCGCACTCAGCTTTACAGGGCTCTTCCCGCACAGAATGCCAAGCCGTGTGCAGGAAACTTGCGACCCACTGAGCAAAAGGGGAGGTGGCTGGCTTACAAGAGTGGGTTCAGGAAAAGCAGGAACAGACCTGAGAGGAAAAGCGGCAGGAACAGCCATCCGCTACCTTCTCAGGACAGCGGATGCACTGCTGCGCCGAGAGGCAAGGTGTTTGGAAAGGAGAGGAGGGGCCTGATGGATTTAAAAGCACATGCACAGAACTATCCGTGCCTTCATCTTTGCTTTGTCAATGCAGGGCACACGCCCTTCTCCCAAACAGGACAACTCTGCTTAAATACTGCCTCCTTTTCTCTGGACTGTGCGCTCAGACTGCTCTTCTACCAGATAACATGATGGCTAACACCAATTAAGCACTTAGTGGGTTCCAGGCATCTAGCTACTGACGCCTGATCCTCACAACAAGTCTATGAGGCAGGTAAACTGCAACCTTATTGATAAGGAACTCGAGGAGAGATATGTGAATGTATCATATAAACTCCCCTTTTGGGAAAGGAATTAGTATAGAAGGAAGCAGGAAGCCTACCAGGAGGGGAGGTCCAAGCAGGTAACGAGCCAGCAAACTTCTGCAGCTCTTGCAGCTTCGGGTCCAGATCCTCAGTGCTCACCGAGCTCGGCAACAAAGCGGGAGTCCCGCCCCAGGAGGCGGGTCCGGGCGTGGTCCAGCACCGGCCACCCACTCCGCTTCCAACTGGGGCCTGGGCCTGGCCACGTCATCTCTGCAGATTTTGAGACAACTTGACTGCAGTCATGAAATTAAGACGCTTACTCCTTAGAAAGAAAGCTATGACAAACCTAGACAGCATATTAAAAAGCAGAGACACTACTTTGCTGACAAAGGTCTGCAAAGTCAAAGCTATGGTTTTTCCAGTAGTCATCTATGGATGTGAGAGATGGACCATAAAGAAGGCTGAGCGCTGAAGAATTGATGCTTCAAACTGTGGTGTTGGAGAAGACTCTTGAGAGTCCCTTAGGCTGAAAGGAGATCAAACCAGTCAATCCTAAAGGAAATCAACCCTGAATATTCATTGGAAGGACTGATGCTGAAGCTCCAATACTTTGGCCACCTGATGCGAAGAACCGACTCATTGGAAAGACTGAGAGGAGAAGGGCGCGAGAGGAAGAGACAGTTGGATGACAACAGTCCCTCAATGGACATGAGTTTGAGCAAACTCCAGGAGACAGTGGAGGACAGCGGAGCCTGGTGTGCCATGGTCCATGGGGTTGCAAAGAGACATGACTTAGTCTTAGAGACTGAACAACAACAAAACAAAATACAAACACCAGGTGTGAAGTGCTTCCCAACCCTCAGAGAGTTAAGTCTCGTGGTGTAAGGAGCTCACAGAACTTTCAAAGAGCAGCCCATACAGATGAGCATTAGATCTGCCTGCAGGCCAAGGCCGCTCCAGGCCTGCCCAGCTGCCAGGTGCGCCGCCGCCCCTCCACACCACCAGCCCTCTGGCGCTGTGCCCGACGGCCATCAAGCTCTCCAGAGTGCTCGGCCCAAAGCTCCCGCACAGAAACAGCAAAGGCACAGGGAAAAGCCAGCCCGAGATGTAAATCTTTCCTTTCACTATGGGCTCAGGCTGTTTCCTTCAGTGCCCTCCTGGGAATTTCTGTTTTCACGGCAATTACGATTGACCAACATGTGGAAGGCCTCCGGAGGCCGTGGCCACCACGGTGGGTGTGGACCCCGGCCTGAGCGATCACTGGGCATGGCCGGGTCCCAGCTATCAGGGCGGCCTTTGGAAGGCCCTCATTGCCTGAGGAGCCCTTCCAGGTTTCCCGGAGAAAAAGCATTAACACCTAATACCAGCCTCAAGATCATTTAAGCAAAGGCCAAAAAGGGCATGGCCACAAGTCGCCCGAGCTTCCACTTGTGGTTCTGCCCAGGCCTCACGAGGGGCCCTCACGCCCACCCGGGGCCCCCCCCGCCCACCCCGGGGCCCCCACGCGGAGCCCTCACGCGCACCCAGAGCCCCCACGCGGGGCCCTCACGCCCACCCGGGGCCCTCCCCGCCCACCCCGGGGCCCCCACGCGGGGCCCTCCCCGCCCACCCCGGGGCCCCCACGCGGAGCCCTCACGCCCACCCGGGGCCCCCAGCGGGCAGGCTCCCCATACAGCGCCCTCCTCACACGCGGCCCGCCGCCTGAAGGCCTTCCCAGGCCGGGAGCAGACTCCTCTGGCCGCTCACTGTCCGCAGGCGCCCGCCCTGCCTCGGGCTTCGGTCCGCGGCCTCCGCCGCCCGCCCCCGAGGCGTAGCCTGGCCCCTGCTCGCCCGCTGCCGCGCGGCCCCGCACCCTCACCGGCTGCCCGGCCTGAGCTGTAGCCCGCAGCTGCCTCCGAGTCCGCGCCGGCTCCGCCCGCTCCCTACTGCCCGCGGGCCGCCCCCACGCCCCGCGCCCCTTCCCCGCCCCCCCGGGGTCCCGCCCTCGCCCCGCGGATGCGCCGCCGATTGGTCTGACGGCCCCTGGGGCGGGGCCTTCGCGGCCGCAGCCTGGAAGCGCGGCACAGAACTCTGATTGGTGGATTTGTAGGGCGAGAAGGCACGCGCAGAGTCGGATGTAATTCGGCCAGCTCGGCTCGCAGAGCCGCGGGCGGTTCTGGGCGGGGCGTCAGATCAGTGCTCGGGGCGTGGTTACGGCTCGGGGGGGACGGGGGGCGTCGGCTTGGGGGGCGGGGCGCGACTCCGGCCTAGATCCGTCTGCAGCCTCGTGCTGCCCTGGACCGTGGCCGCCTGCGTTTGTTACTAGATCCTCTTCTGGGGGTACCGGGGTCGGCCTAGGGGCGCCGAGGGCCAGGCGAAGGTGTGCTGCAGAGGAAACGGGCCGTGCTGGGAGCCCAGCGGCCCCCTAGCCTTCGTGGCTCCCCACCGGGGAATGGAAACGTGGCACCATCTCCGGAGCCCCCAGGGCCACGATTTGCAGGAGCACACGCCCCTTCTTCGAACAGTTGAGTGAGCTCCTATGCATTCTTGGACACCCGGCTCAACTTGCCCCCGTCCTGCCCCCGCCGCGGCCCCCGTGAGCAGGCCAGGAGCGCCCCCGCGCGGCTATCCAGGGAATAAGTCCCAAACCATCCTGGAGAATCCTGGTTGGTTGGCCTCCGGGCACATCTCACACGAGGAGGAGGAATATCTGCTTTCCGCTGGGCTGCCTCAGAAGGGCACTCTTGCCCCCGTCGTTCCCGCCGGGTTTTTTCTCTTACCTGTCCCCAGCGCAGAACCCCGCATGCGTCCCCCCCCCCCCCCCCGAGGCACAGAACCCTCGACAAGTGCACACTGCCAGGGAAACTACGTAGGGAGACCCTGGTCAGAGCGGCGGGGGGCCCAGTAGAGGCTGTGGAGAGTAAGCTGGAAGGAACACCCGAGGGAGGGACGGGCCTGGGGAAGGAAAGGGGCCCAGGCGGTCTTGGGTGGAGGGGCCAGGGGACTGGCTGCCACCCCCAGGTCAGGTTTCCAGCATTCCTCCTGATCAGTCAGTCGTTGTCCCTACTGTGAATGAGACCTTGCTTCTCTCACGTCTTCTACCAGGTGGGCAGACATCATCGAGCTCCCATTAGAGCTCTTTTTTATCAGTTCCCCTGTAAATTCTTTCTTCCCAGGCTTCGTGGCTCCCTCTTTCCAGACGGGATGGCCAGTACAGAGCTGTTATGTACTGATGTTCATGCAAATAATTCCTCCCCATTTCTTATACACAGGAAATGCAGAACTTTCTCTGAATCTTTCCAAGAAGATCTTACACCTTTACCTTGTAAAGAGCCAATAATGAGAACTACTCACTTAATATCTAAACAATAGTGCTTTATTGGTAAAACGTTAGTTTCAGTGGATACAAAATTGCTGTGTAAAATAAGTTTTCGAAATGCATTTTTATAGGTAAAGTTTTATCTCTTAGTAACTAAAGAGCAATTATCTATTAGCAAAAGTATTTAGATTGGGGCAGCAAAACAAAAGGGGATTTGGAAGTGTAGGCCCACCCACAGCCATGCAGCCGCTGGGTGGCAGCTGGCACTAAGCAGACTGCACTAGGCTTATTACGTCCACCGCTTTCGAGTACTGCCACCCCACCCCCTTTTAAAAAACAGCTTTTACTAGCATAATTGATAAATGCCAAAATGGAACACTTCTTGGTGAAAAGTGTACAAGGCACCGAAACCTACAGCTCTTGACCGCTTGCAATCAGGCAGCAGTTAGGGCGGTCGGGAGAACGCCGGGCGGCCTTCTGCCGGCACCTGGCTAACGCTGTCCTCTCCCTTCCTGCCTGGGTGGCCTCAGCCCTGGAGCTCAGCGCTTCTCCACGTCAGCCCCCCGCTGCTCCAGTGGGATGCGAACGCTGAGCCAGCGCACACTCCCTCCAGTCTCCTTCCACGTCTTACTTCTGGGGACCGATCAACCGCAGGGCAAGGACACCAGCCAGTGTGGCACCACGGAGGCACCGTCAGCCAGCCCCAGAGCAAGTCTGGAAGAGCCTTCACTCTCAAGCCACCTGTGCACAAGTCTGTGTGACATGTAAGGAAGGAAACCATGGCGGCTAAAAATGGACGGGACAGGCCACACACTGCTATCTGCCTGAAAACCATTGAGAGTGGGATCAGTCCAAGTGAAGCCAAACCAGAATTCCGCCGCGAACCGTGATGGCACTGCCCAGACAGATTTCCACACTGCAGTCACAGAAAACACGCCAAGTGCAGTATAAAAAGGCAGACTTCCGCACAGCTCAACTGTTAATTTCCCTTAAAAAGTTATGCTATAAATCTAGTTGAGTACAAACAGTTTACTGACTCTCGCCACATAGGTAAGAATCTTAGCTGTGACATGGAAACTGCAGCTCATGGGTTTTCGTGGCAAACTCTATAGAATGTGGTTTGTGCTAAGTTCTCTGCATAGTGGTTTAAAAAAAATGACCTCACAATTCAAAGACTTGTTTAAAAACTCACCCCTAACAGCCTGTTTGTAAAAAAGCTATTTAAGTATAAACATGTATCTAATTAGATGTCTTTTCATTTGGTAAACAGATAATGTGCAGATGAATTAACAGTATGGAGTTATAGCAGCAAAACTGGTTTTGGATGCTGTGGTCAAACAAAAGTAAGGCAGGGAAGCAGGTGTCATGGCTTGGTGAGAACGGCCTGGTACCCGGGCAGCTCGTCCTTCTGTGCTCATGTCTCTACTGCTCAGGAACGTTCTCGGAAATCCGAATGTTCTAGAAGTAAATCACGATTAGTCGGTTAGGCCAGTCAAATGGAATTCCACTATTAACTATACGTGCTGACTGGTCCCTGGGAATCAGTTCTATCGTTAGTGGTTACTTGGAAGTGGAAGAAGAAGGAAAATGGACAGTTCACCCCACAGAATATAAAGTATAACATAACAATGAAATGCAAAGGTTAAGGTACTTCATACAAAATAGCACATTGAAAGTTTTTAAAAAATTAAATTCTCAGGCACAGGTACTGTGAAATGTGGACAGGCACCCCTCCAACAGTCTTGAAAACACGCAGCTGTGTTACTCATCGGAATATTCATCTTGCAAAGTGTTTCCTGGAAAAACAAAACACAAGACGTTTATGTGGGAGTCCTGCCCTGCCCACCGCTCAGACCACGACCAGCAGGATTTTTCTGTGTAATAACAAAGGGCAAAGGTTGAGCAGACGGTGGGCCCCGAGGACCACAGTGTCTACTAAAGGCAAAACCTCACTTACAAAGTTCTTGGAAACCGGGATGAAAAGTATGCAGAAATGTACTGGTTTTATACCCAAAGTGGAATTCTCATAATTCCGTAAAGCTTCAGGAAGAGGAGCAGCAGAACAGAGAAGTGAGCCAACGGCCATGGCTCCCTCCCGCCCCAGGGGAGCCCTGGCGCTCCGAGGCCCCTCTCCCTCCCACCGCTTCCCAGCATGCGCAAACCTGCCGGGGCAGCACTGCCCCTGGCGTCAGAAGGTCCACCAGCTGACAAGGGCCAGCATCCTCACTGCTGAAGCGGGACCTCCACACTCACTCAAAAAGGCCCCCGGGACCTTCTGACATGAGGACCAAGGAGAAGCGTCACCCCTGACCCAGGTGGGCTCCCTGGACGCTCCCTCTAAAAGTGAGTGCTTGTACCTTCCTACCTACTTGTGTCTTTCTCTGCAGCGATTTCACAACTAAAACCTCTCCCAATTAGCCACCAAGGGCAAGGGCTTTATTTGGTGACCAGCGCCCCCAGCCTGGCCCCGCCCAGGTCAGCTGTGTGTCGTGGAGACCTCTGACAGGTGCCCAGCCTCAGGGCCCCTGGCCTTCTGTCTTACTGCTTCAGCAATGTGGCAACTCAGCCCGCAGCTGCTCACGTCATCACAGCATGTGAGTGACGCCTCTACAGTCCCAGGCCCCTAATCACACTGGAGACCCCATGCCCAGATCCCGGCTTCTCCCTAGAGCTGGGCAGGCGGGCGCTGTCTGGCCCCAGGCAGCTCCTCCGGGGAGCAGGCCGGCCTCCACCCTGACCCCATGTTCTCCTCCTCCTCTGGGCTCTGACTTTACCTTCCGCTCCCTCCGCTTGGAGCTAGTTAGCCACTGCCTGGACAGCTCTGAGCGTCCCCTGTCCAAGGGGCAGGGAGAGGGCACTGCGGGGAGGCAGCACAGCCCGGCCCGACCCCCGGACCCGCCGAGGACGAGCAGTCAGGGCGGAGCTGCGCCGAGGGGCCAGACCAGCAGTCTCCCTCGAGGGGAACACTCAGCCCACCTCTACTTCTGCTCTGCCTGAGCCATTCCAATTACATTAAGCTCCCTTTGGTTCTTTCCTCCACCATCCTACGTGTGATTGAGTTTGCTCCTCACCATGTCTTCTCATAAAACTTTTAAGATCAAGAGATTCCTGGCCAAGAAACAAGAGCAGAGTTGTCCCATTCCTCAACGGATTCGAGTGAAAACTGCTAATAAACTTGGGTGCACCTCCGAGAACAGACCCTGGAGGAGAGCCAAGCTGGGTCCGTTAGGGCCTCACACGGGAGCTGCACGCTGCACGCGGTCACGACACCCGACTCAGCAGTGAGAGCGTCACTGCCGCTCAGCAGCTCACGGGAGGCGGGTGCTTGGCTCCTGGAGCTTCCTGTTTTCTCACTAGCGGTCCACGCGGCTCAGCGAGAAACACGGGAAAGCTTTTATTGGAAAAAATTCTCTCTGTAAAGATACTTTGAGCCTTAATAAATTTCAAATTGTATGACCAACAAAAGCTACTTTAATATACAATTTTTCTTCTATTGTTGAGATACTAAATCTCTAAAGTAGGAGTCTGGAGAGTTTTCGGGGGTGAATCCACCCCACCAGGAAGGTGACAGACCCAGCTCCTCGGGGACAGAAGCTCTGCACTCGTTTCGGGCCTCACCCTGTAGGGCTCATCATCTGTGTACTGTATCTTACCCTCAATAAATGTGATCTAGGAAGTCGGACGTTTTCCTGTAGGGGTGTGGGTGGCGTGGGAACCTCTAACTTCTGCCAGTCCGTCAGAGTGCAGTTGACAACCTCAACTTGTGACTGGCATCTGAAGTGGGGGCAGACTGGTAACCAGTCTGGGACTGAGCCCCATGCTGCAGGGTCAGACGTGAGCTCCAGGTGGCAGGTGTGGGGACCTGCATGCATCTGGGAGCAGGAGTGAGGTGTCCCAAGTGGGAGGAGACACAGGAGGGAAGAGCGGCCTTCTTCCCTACACAGGAAGGACCAGCTCGGCTTCCCACTCCAGCTGCGGACCACGCTTCCAGGCTGAGAAGCTGAGAAAACACGGCCGCCCTTCACTAGACGGGGGTGGGAAGCTGCGGTCTCCCGGGAGCCACCCTCCCCTCGGGGGCCCGTGGCCGCTCCCCAGGCCAGGTCTTACCTCACACGTGGTGCCCATGGACCCCGCCGTCGCCGTCGCCGCCCTGCAGCTGCAGCTGCATCTGCGCCTGCATCCGCGCAATCATCTCCTGCATGCGGCGGAGCTGCGGACACGAGAGGGGCACGTGAGCCCGGGGCCCTCACGGGGCCGTGACTGCGGCTCCACAAGCTGGCTCTCGCCGACTCTGACCAGCCAGTGAAAGGACCAAGGTCTCAATAGGACACCCAGCGGACGGTAAGACAAGGCCGTTCAAATGAAAGATAAAATGACCAAGAAACGGAAGAAACAAGAAAGCAAAGACAGCGTGAGCGAGTCTGACCTAGAGAGGCGGGAAACAGCTGCTGCCCTGCCGTGGGGGCTGCCCTCGAGGGGCCCGAGGCCTGGGCACTCCAGCGGTGACCGTCCCCGAGGGGCCCGAGGCCCAGCCGCTCCCGCAGTGACCATCCCCGTCCCCTCACAAGTGCCCTGCGCCTCCACACCCGGCTGGCCTCCAGGACGGCAGTGGCCCCGTCACGGGCCCTCAGGGGACTCGGCAGACAGGCTCTGCAGGGAGTATGCTGCGCTAGAGACCGCGGTCCTCGCCTGCACCCTGCCTCCTAGAGCTTCGTGTTGGTTCAAACTCTGAATGCACTTCTCAGGGCAGCTTTCTCTAGTTTCATACCCTGTGTAAGTCATACATATTCCTTAAATTTTTCTTAATGACAGTGATCAACAATTTCTGTCGTTATATTTTCATTGTGTATATGAAAACTGCTGATTTTTAAACCTTATAAAAATCAGCCATGTCATTAAACTCTATTTCCAATTTTTCCCATTAACTTGCTATTGAAGATTAAAAACATTGTTACAATACTTTTCTATTTACCTCAGCTTCCTTCTCCAGCAGTATCTGGTCTTTATTCATGTCCTCATTTTCCACTTTCCTAAGAGTTGAAAGAAATTACAAGTATAATATTACGACAAATTACGGCTGGTCTTTTCTGATGAGAGATACCCAAAGTAGTAAAATTTCACTTTACAACTTCTCAGAAATACAATTTCTGAAAAAAATCTATTGGAAATCATATAAACTTACTATTTTTCGGACTAACAACATGAATGAATAAGAAAATAAAAAATGATCAAAAAGAAAACACAAAATGGCAAATTCAAGACATTTTTCTTACTCTAAGCTGGGGGGGGTGGGTGGTCGTAACACTTCCAACTTTACTCAAAAAATAGCAGATTTTATCTGAAGAGTAGGTTTCTAAGGTAAGTTCTGAACAAAGACTACAGCCATCGTACTGTAAAGGGAACACGTCGTAAATGTCCAGGCAGAGAAGCGGGCGTGGAGGCCTCTGAGCCCGCAGACGCAGCTCCGCATGGCTGCTGCATGGCACCACGGCCTGACGGTCCATGGACAGCATGGTCTTGCTGCCTCTAAATCCCTTCTTAACGTCTGGTCCCCAATTAACAACACCTAAAGTAATCTCCAAAGTGCACCTTATAGGTGGGTACAAAAGACCTTGTATCGAAAAAGGACTCAACACAAGTCTGCGGCCTTTCTACTACAACTGTTCTTGATATAAACTATTAGAAACGCCTTTCAACAGGCAAAATGCATCAAAAACACACCCAGCCCCACGAGCGATTAAACTAGCAATAAGTATGTGGAGATAGCTCTAGGCAGGACACCGAACGCTGATGCTGGCGGCCAGCTGAGCTGGGCACAGGAGCAGAGGGGACGGCACGGCTTGGGCAATGACCTGCCGCCTCTCTTGAGCCTCTCGGACCGGAAGTTCTCATAGTGCAGGTCCTGGGTCACCTCCTGGAGATCCTGCATGTGAGTGCTGCAAGACAAGAGACGCACCGGGGTTGGGCGACATGCACCTGCCACTCGCGGGGGGACACCTGGTCATGCACACACAGCACACACCAGGAACGAGACCCGGGGCACCTCCCACAGGAGACCACCGCCCATGGTCAGAGGAAGAGCCACCAGGAGAGCCACCAAGGTGAGCGCCGCCTAAATCAGAACACGCTCCTCTGAAGGGACTTATGAGAACACGCAGTTCAGACATTCATGACTCCGCAAGCTTAACCTTTATACCAGAGGGAGCCCGTCACTGTCACCCGTGGAGAAAACCATCAGGGTGTCCGAGCCTGAGGAGGAGCACAAGCCCCAGCGGGAGCTTGTGCAGTCTGCCGCAGTCAGAAACGGGAGGGCCTCCGCACTGAGCTGGACCGCCCGCTGCAGGGGTGCAGGGAAGCCCCGCTTGGAAGCCCCGCTTTCCAGGCCGGGCACCACCACAGGGAACAGACGGTACTTACATGAGCATCGTCCTCAGCTTCAGAAAGTCGTTGTGCTCCGGGTTCTCCACCTCCACGACGCCCCAAGGGTAGAGGCGGCCTCTGACCTTCTTGCCTTTGGCTTCAATCAGCTGATTGGATCCAACCACAGAGAAAGGGATGCTGGCCTAGAAGGAGACACACGGGGTAGACTGGCTCTACACGGGGAACCCCAACTTTCACTGCAAACACAGGCACATGAGCAGAAAATGCGCACAGTGCCGCTGACCGCAGGGCTCACTGCAAAAGCGTAGGCACACATCCCACTCGCAGGTGGCGGCAGGAGGCAGCTGGGCCAAAACGCGCCGGAAGCAACAGCACCAGCGTAACTGCACCTGCCCGGGCAACCGCAGAGGCCAAGCCTCTAGACGGCTGGCCTCACCAGCTCTTTCCAAGTTAAATGCACCGACTGCAGGAAGCGGGGCTTCCCAGGTGGCACCAGCAGTAAAGAATCTGCCCGTCAATGCAGCAGACCCGGGTTCAACCCCGGGGTCGGGAAGATCCCCTGCAGGAGGAAGCGGCCACCCACTCCAGTATCTTGTCTGGGAAATCCCAAGGACAGAGGAGTCTGGTGGGCTACAGTCCAAGGGGTCACAAAAGAGTTGGACCCAACTTAGTGACTAAATAGCAACAGCCACATGAAAGGAAGAGTGACTGGCCCTGTGCATCTGCAGGCACAGCACCCACCTTGAGAAGTCTAGTCTGCTCTTTAAAATCTTCATCTTCGTCGGACTCTGCGTCAGGTAAATGATAGATTTTGATGTTATGTTCCTCAATTTCATCCAGAATCTGAAAGAATGACCACACCAGGACCAACTGTAGCAAACTGCATGCTGACTGTTTCAGCAAGTGTGACCCGTCATATTAGAAACACGCCAGAACTATCCAAGTGTCAATAAGGAATCCTACTGATTAAAACCATTTTCAAATGATCTTACAAACCACTCAAAAGGCTGGCGTGCACTCCAAGGGGTCCTCCAGCCAGAATAACAACAGGAATGCACCCCCCCGGCCCTGCTGAGGCCACGGACCAATGGCCGTCCCCGAGCAGCCGCAGAGGGCACTGCACGCAAACAGCCCAGCAAGGGGCCGCTCGGCAGGGCCAGGAGGGGCCAGGGGGACACCTGCCAGTGGCCGGAGGGCAACAAGGAATCCAGGAGGGCTGGGAGGCAGGGCCGAGCGTGACTGGGGCTGACAAGTGGACAGCTCCCCAATTCAGGAAGGGATCGAGGGTCTCAATTTCATCTAACAGGCCAAAAGTGCTGAACCAAGTGGCAGAGTTGCCTAGAGGGAAAAAAACTGGGCTGGAGTGGAAGCTAGCATGCATTCACCCGTCAGTCTACCAGAAACCCAGCCCCCAAGCCCCTACACGTGCTGGGCACTCCGCCAGGTCTGGGGCAGGCTGGCCCTCTGCTTACCCTCACGCTAGAATCTGGGCCCTCAACGGAAGAGAAAAGACAGGCCAAGGCAGCAGGAAGCAGCTCTGCTTCAAACCTGCTCCCAAACTTGCTCCTCCTTAATGTGACTAGGGCCTCGCGTGGTCAAAGATCTCGGATGAACTCACTGTCCACACTACGTCATGATCTAAGAAAAGGCCCTCCCTGCATCCTGGTCCTGGCAAGCTGACCTTGGTCTACTCAGGACTGCTCACTCCCTCCCTGCTGAGATGGAGAAGCTGAGCAGGGAGCAGGAAGCAGGAAGCTGCTCTGTCCCCTGCCCCACAAGACAAGGCTTACACTGGGGACAAGGACAGAGCAAAGTTAGTAACTAGGCCACCCAGAATTGGAAGAGAGGAGTAAGAAAGTGACAGATCAACTCTAATCGCGCGTGCTCAGTCTGGGTGACGACAAGAACCAAGGGATCATTCTGAGATGGAGGGAGGGGCGGACAGAGGTCTGGGGACAGACGTTCTTAGATGAGGAAAGGAGCGTGTGGACAGGCACAGGAGAGAAGCCAGATAAGAGGAAAGGCCCAAAATTTCATTTCATTTCAGACTCTGAGATCAAGAACTATGAACTCTGTACACGTAATCAGAGACTGATATAGAGCATTCTAACCCTGACAGCTCTCTCCACTGCATGTCTGAAATGTACCCTCTATTAAGGTGAAGTCCCCGTAAGTATGAGCTGCTCAACTGTTTCCTGTCAGGGAGAAAAGTGCCCAAGTTCTCAGGTGCTCTTCCAAGGGCCTGCATGTTTTCTAAAAAACTGGCAGCATTTACGACAATAAAGGAGAAGGCTGACAGAAGACATCAGGAGAAACACAAAACCACAAAGGTCACAGCAGGTGAAATCTTTTACACCATGGTAATCAGCGTCTAAAAATACAGCAGTATCCATGAGTCGGTAAAAACGCAGTCGAGCAGCAAGGCTCTAAAACCCGGAAAAACGCAGCAACGGGGTTCAAGTGCCTGGAAGAGACTCGGACCAGCGACCGGGCGAAGGCAGCCTGAGACGGGACGCCGTCCCCTACGCCTCAGAAGACGGCTACCCTAAACACGGCAAAGGTCCAGAGCTGGCCCGGGGTGGGGGGAGGCCCACACCCAGGCTCCAGAGAGGCAGACAGTTACCAACTCGTTTGAGGAAAACACAGGCTCTTTCAAAGTACGGTACACATCGACTTCCTCCTAAGCTTACACGACGGTGAGACACAGACACGCGCTGATGCTGGCAGCTCCAGCACGAGGGAGGCCTGCTCGGAGGCCCCTCCCCTCCCCTCCCAGGCCCGCCCCCCGGGAGCCCAGCACGCACCCTTTTCTTCAGGCGCTCCCGCTCCTTCAGGGTGAGCGTGTCGGCTTTCGCGATGACAGGCACGATATTCACCTTGTTGTGGATCGCCTTCATGAACGCAACATCCAGTGGCTTCAGTCTAAACATCGTGTTTAAGGGAAGAATTTTTGCTCAGAATCATTTCAGTTCTCACAGCGAAGCATGCAGATGTGGGGGACTGTAAGGCCGCAGGCGCAGCGGCCGCCCTCGCCCGCGTACCGGCCCGGGGCGCAGGCGCTCACCCGTGCCCGAAGGGGGAGATGAAGTAGAAGCAGCAGTGCACCCTGTTGTCGATGATGTGCCGCCTGTTCAGGCCGCTCTCGTCGTGCAGGTACCGCTCAAACTGCTCGTCGATGTAGCAGATGATGGTTTTAAAGCTGAGAGACACAAATACCAACCATCACGGGATACAAGAGGCAGCACCCCTGACTACAAAGACAAACAGGTTTCTCTAGCCCCCGCCCCTCTAGCAGATGGGATTTAATAACCCAACTGCAGGATGGAAACGGAAAACCGACTCCTAGGTTTGGCAACATGGTGGCTTTTGGAAACTGTGCCGAGAATCATTTCCTCTAAGTATTGAAGGTCGAAAGCCCGGATGCAATAGGTTACAAAGAGCCTGAGCTGACTGACAGGAGAGAGACAGGAGCGGGGGCGGGGAGCGGAGCAGGACTCCCACAGGTGAGCTGCCGCGGTGGCTGCAAGAGGGAGCCCAGGAGAAGGAGAAAGACAAGGGAAGCCCTCTGCCCCTCCACCCTCTCCCTGTGAGTGCTGGAAAGCTGCTGCCTTGGGTTTGTGGGTTTAGAACCCAGAAAGGCTGTACAGTGAAGTGGTGCTCTCTCCAGGGGGCACGGCCCAGACTGCACTCACAGTCCACCTCCTCACTTCCTCACTGTGCAAAGTCGCCAATAAGCAGCCAACGACAGACACTCGGTCTGGAGCAAGTCTCTTCAGAGACCTCATCTTCTTGAATACGCAAAGGAGGAAGACTACTGTGGTATCTTGTTCACTAGCCACGGTCCAAATCAAGGTGCTTTATTTATGTTAGCATTTGCTGTTTCGTTGGCTTTGTGATATCAGATCTCACTAGAGTGCTCTTAAAATACTCATTCCTTGTGAAATTCCTCATTAAAAACACTATAGTGAGAATGATTTAAATTGTCTTATCATTCTGTCACACACAGCTACCCCAGACCCAGCAATCATGAGTGACCATGACGGACTGAAACACACAGAGACACACTTGGCAGGGGCACAGCCTCGTCACTGAGGGCCCTGGGGACGTACCAGTCCCTGCAGTTGATGGCGTCCCCATAGCCCGGGGTGTCCACCACCGTCAGACGCAGCTTCACCCCGCGCTCTTCAATCTCAACAGTGGAAGCCTCAATCTGGACAGTTCTTTCAATTTTCTCTAAAACAGAAGCAACCTTGTTACTTTCTTCCTATTAAACAAGTGACTCAGAAGGAGCTATTTCTCTTTAAGGACAGTTCTCAGAAGTAACATGAAAATTGTGTAAAAATGATCCCAGGGTCAGCAAGAGAAACATTGTAGCTGAGATTAAAGGGCTGTTGCCAGGTAAAAAAATGTCAATATTGAAAATTGCAACTTCTCTTCCTGGGACAGGAAGAACAATGAATGAATCATTTAAAGACTATCCAGGGACTGCAGCCCTATTGTGGGGGCCTAGACATTACTTTGCCAACAAAGGTTTGTCTAATCAAGGCCATGGTTTTTCCTGTGGTCATGTATGGATGTGAGAGTTGGACTGTGAAGAAGGCTGAGCGCCAAAGAACTGATGCTTTTGAACTGTGGTGTTGGAGAAGACTCTTGAGAGTCCCTTGGACTGCAAGGAGATCCAACCAGTCCATTCTGAAGGACATCAGCCCTGGGTATTCTTTGGAAGGAATGATGCTAAAGCTGAAACTCCAGTACTTTGGCCACCTCCTGCGAAGAGTTGACTCATTGGAAAAGACTCTGATGCTGGGAGGGATTGGGGGCAGGAGGAGAAGGGGATGACAGAGGATGAGATGGCTGGATGGCATCACCGACTTGATGGACATGAGTCTGAGTGAACTCCTCGAGCTGGTGATGGATAGGGAGGCCTGGCGTGCTGCGATTCATGGGGTCACAAAGAGTTGGACACGACTGAGCGACTGAACTGATTGACTGAGGGCCCAGGCTGATGGATCACAGCCCACTCAGCGGCCTCATGAAGCCCAGTGGTCAGTGCTGGACACACACACCCAAGGGAAAGGGGTCAGATGATACCTATGCCCACAGTAACTTTCTCCGTATGCAGGTTTTTTTCATGAGCAAACATTTTCACTTGATCCTCATCAAACATATAATATAGGCAGGAACTATTACACCCTGTAGCCAAGGAAATCAAGCATGGGGAAGACGGGCCACGGGCCATCCAAGCACGCCAGGTGCGCACCCCTTTCCCTGCACGACAGCTGTGTCCTGTGTCCAGAGTCACACAAAACAAACAGCTTGGCTAAGGCACAAGATCCTGACTGCGCGCTGCAGTCCCGGCCACACTGAGCTGTCACCGCAGCGCGGGAACTTCGTACCTGCGGCTCCAGGGATGACTCTTTCTGGGTAGAGGTCGGTCAGGAAGAGGCTGTTGATGAGCGTCGATTTTCCGAGCCCCGATTCACCTTGAAATGAAAAGGAGTGTGATGTCATGGCGTTACCTGCACAACACAGTCAAGCCTGCTGAGTGCTGACGAGAGGCCTGGCCCTGGACTAAGCACCTCACAAGCATCCTTCTCTGCATCCCATGTGACCACAATGGATTTGGCACAACCCCCCTGGTCCCACTGATGGGAACAGGGGCTCTGAGGTCACTAGCCTGCATGCTCGGGCTGCTGTCCAGAGCAAGGCCTCAGCTGGAATCCAGAGAAATCTGGAGAAATCATAAGACCATAATTCGATATGTGGTGGTTTAGTCGCTAAGTTGTGTCCGAGCCCTGTAACCCTCACAGACTGTAGTCTTCCAGGCTCCTCTGTCCGTAGGATTTTCCAGACAAGAATACTGGAGTGGGTTGCCATTTCCATTTCCAGAGGATCTTCCCGATGCAGGAATCTAACCAGAGTCTCCTGCATTGCAGGCAGATTCTTTACTGACTGAGCTACGAGGGAAACCCAACTCCATCTGACCTCTTGCCAAATGTGTGGAATGGACTTGAGGTGGCTCCTTATTTTTTGATAAACAGAATGCACCATAGATTTTTAGGTATGGGCTCTGCTAACCTTTAGACTTACCACATTTCAGAAAGCTGAACAGACACAACATTGTCAAAGGCACCCAGCTTCCCGAGCTGTGGGGGCGGGGCGGGGATGCAGGGACACCCAAGACTCCCGTCACGTGACTGGTCGTGACCGGCCGGCCAGCAAGGCGGGAGCAGGCCCCCTCCCCCTTCACGTTTCCCTCACAGCCCCACACCCCCCCACTGGCGGCCTCCACAGGCAGGGCACACCCCATGGCAGGCAGCACATGTTCCCTCAAGCAGTTAGTGAGTTAGAAACTGCTCTTCAATACTATAAAGTAGCCTCCAATTAAAATAAATAAATTTAATAAAAAAAACATTAAAAAAATTCCTCTTCAACCACTAACTACGTATTCTGAATATTTGAAACTTCAAAGAAGATGCAGAGTACCAAAACACTGAAATGTATGTTCCAAGGAAGAACAGACAGACGCCATCACTTTGCTGGAGGTCGTCATCTAAGGCCTGCTTGCGCATGTGCTGGTCTGACTGCCCCTGGGCACCTCAGCTCCACCCCCTTTCTGTTATGTCCTGCACAGTCAGGGAAGGAGCACACATCTGACTTGAAAATTACCTCTGGGAATATCAAGAACAAAAAACTGAATCTGAAATTGGCAGACACGTAATTCGGACTGTACTTTAACTAGACTGCAGTTTTCATAGATGGGAAGTAGCATTAAAGGGGCAAAACCAGAATCACATATTGAACCTTTCCCAATATGAGAGTGAGAATATGACTAACACATGCTCTCGCGGTAAGCTGCCCTTTTAATAATAAGTGTCCAGCGGCGCCCGTCCACTACAGGTGCAGAGGCCTTGGCCAGTATGCGCCAAGCCCTCTCCAAGCGCCTGCACAGGCGCAGGTGGGGAAACAAGGGCGAGTCCCTGGCCCCGTGTGGCTCTGCAGTCCAGCAGGGGAGGTGATGGACAAACAAAGCCACCCTGTTACCAACTGAGTGGCGACGGCTCTGAGTGATCCAGCTGAAAGGGAACGCAGGCCAGAAGAGAACGCAGCAAAGGCGTCTGAGCGGAGACGGCCGATTCTAAGTCATGAGTCTCAGCTTTTAGGGTGTAAGTTACTGTTTCACTTGGAATCGCTTTTGGGTGACATGCACAACCTGCTCATTAGCTCAGCAGACAAGGCCGCCCGGGGCTGATTTCTGAGCACACCCAGCCCTGCTCTGCTCTGCGTTCACTAGCATCTCCACCTCCGCTGAGAGCTTCCCTAACAGGTACCTGGCGATGGGCAGACCAAACACACACATGAGGCGTGGGCCAGCGTGAATCCACTGCCACCTACACACCTGAACGCAAAGCACAGGACGCACTGCGCTGTCCGGCTTGCGCACAGCACACACTCGGCTCCGGAGGCTGCTTGTTGCCACCACCTCTACTCGCAGCCCATTTCTCTGCACTGTCGAGCAATGTTCCACGGGCGGATACAACCCACGTGGTGCTGGACAGACGCCTGCGTGTGTCCAGAGAAGCGGACACAAGCATTCACCCAGTCTGCAATGTGCCATCAGTCCTCTCGGGCACACACCTGGGAGCACGCGGCTGTGAGGAAAGCCCACGCTTGAGCACGGCACCTGCAGCGAGGCGGCTCCAGCTGCTCTGCCGCCCGCCCAGCGCAGCAGCCGTCTGGTGGGCGCGCGGTACCAGCCGGTTGTGGTTTTAGGGGCACTTTCCTGAGGACCTGAGAAGACGACACCCTCGTGTGTTTGCTGGCCATCTGCTTATTCCCCGTGAAGCTTCTGCTCACATCTTTTGACTCTTTGCAACTGGGCCACTTGTCTTCCTTCTTACTGAGCCTGCGGAAGTCTTTTATATTCCAGATACGAGTCCTGTGTCACATATGCTACCAGCGCTTTCTCGGTCCATGGCCCACTTTCTTATCCGTGCCCTTTGAGGAAAGCAAATTTTGAATGAAGCACAATGTATCATCTCCTTTTGTGATCTGTGTTCCTCATGTCCTAAGCAATCTGCTACTCCAAAGTCATAAACCTTTTTAAAGCTGTTTTCTTTAGACTTTGTTTTTAGACTTGTTTTCTTCTAGACTTTTCATAGCTTTCCAACTAGGTCAACAACTCGTTTTGAGTGGACAGGTGATGTTCAGTATGAAGGAGAGGTTGGAGTTCATTACCTCCCAATCATGCAGCCGTTGCAGCACTATTTGTGAAAAAGACTAACCTGTCCCCACGCCAAGTGACCTCGGCGCTGTGTCCACCGGGAGCTGAGCACCTGCGCCTGCCCCGCACACTGTGCGGATGCTGCTGGAAACCGGACGGTCTCTGTCATGCTCCGGGCCCTCTCATTTACAATTGCATTTCAGAGTGAAATGGCTAATTCCTGTTGTCAAAAGTTGCTGCAAATTTGGCTGGGACTGTACTGACTACGGATCCATCTGGGGAGGGTGGACACCCGCAGAGCCCAGCGCAGCAGGGCAGGGCTGAGGGTCCACAGCTCCTCGGCCTCGCCGGTTCCTCGCAGCAGCGCTTCCACACTGCCAGTGTAGGTCTTCACAGGCTGTTAGATCCTCCCTGAGCAGCGTGCTGGAGAAGGAAGTGGCACCCCACGCCAGTGTCCTCGCCTGGAGAGTCCCAGGGACGGGGGAGCCTGGTGGGCTGCTGTCTATGGGGTCGCACAGGTTGGACACAACTGAAGCGACTTAACAGCAGCACCATGTACCTCTTATGTTACTGTAAATGGTACTGTCTTTTAAAAATATTTTTTTAATGTAATTATCTTTGATATTATATTTTAAAGTTTGTTTTTAAACTACTTGTTGGTAACATACAGAAATAAAGCTGATTTTTGTACACTCACTGGGAACCTGCAACCTTGCTGAACTATTTTGATCTAATAGCTATGTAGTTTTCTTATGATTTTAATATACACAAATACGTCATTTGTAATTAAGGAGAGTTTACTTCCTTCTCTCAGTTTTTTATCAGTAAGAGTGCTGCTAACTACAGGTATTTCCCCTTCAGAACCAGTGACTGCTTTCCCATGTTAAACCACGCATTCCCACAATAAAACCCCCTTTGTTTAGGAAGTACAGTCAGTCTTGCTATATGACATTTGCTTTGAAACTGACAATCTGTTCCAACACAACGGATATATTAGGGAACAATTTCCACATAATACAAACCTCACAATTTCTTACAGGTGATGAGAAACCAAGTCCAGCCAGCAGAACCAGCCCGACGAGCACTCCCATGGCCCCCAGCCCAGCCGCCCACCACAGGCCACGGCCAGCCGCTTCCCGGGCCTCAGGCAGCACCACTCCTCACAGCAACACTCGAGCTGCACCCGGCCGAGGCCCACTTTCCCACCTCGGGCTCAGGCGCTCGTCTGGTGTGGTACTTTTGATGTCTTAGCCAGTTCACGTGTAAACGCAGGTGGTTTTCGCTATTGTTCTAATGTGCGGTAGAGGAAGGCTCTGAGTGGGCCCGCTTCCCCACGAGCTGCATGGCTGCACAGCGTGACGACTGCTGAAGAACACGCATGCGCTGCATCGCACTGGAGCTGAGTGCTGTGAGCCTTCCGTACCGCAGGACCTGCGGCCACCTTAGTCGACTGCTGAGGAACACGCATGTGCTGCATCGCACTGGAGCTGAGTGCTGTGAGCCTTCCGCACCGCAGGACCTGCGGCCGCCTTGGTGAGCCGTCAGGTCTGTGCTCCTGAGGGAGTCAGTCCACTTCTCCGGTCATCTGTGACAGGGCAGCGCTGGCCTGATACTCACCACAAGAGCGTCTCTGCTGAACGTTCCATGTGCATTCAAAGAATGTCTACCCTGCAGCTGTTCAGCATTCCTGGCAGCTGCGCCACAGTTTGATGGTACAATTTAAACATTCTACACGACCGACTTTCTATTTGCTTCCTCAGTTACTGTCAGGAGTGTTGGAAACTCTTGTTTGTATCTGTCTCGTCAGATCCTGCATCAGGCTTATTTAAGATGGTGCCGTTTTGAACAGACCCCTTACTCGTTAGGATATGACGTTCCTCACGTCTGGGATTACTCGGGGGCAGACTTAGAGTCTGCTTTGTCCAAAAGGAAGGCAGGCACCTCAGCTTTCTTGCGATTGGGGCGTGCGTGGAAAGGCCCCGTTCCTTTATGTCTCGCTCCTTTCTGCACAGAAGGGCCTTCCCGGGGCCGTGGGACTCCGCCCACGGCCCCGCCTCTCACTCGGCGTCCAGGTGCACACGCCGCCGGGGCTGCGCTCACACCCCTGGACGCCGTCCTGCTTCGTCTCATCTAGCGTTCATCCTTCTCCACTCTCTTTTGGACTAAATACTTGTTTACATTCTGTTTTAACAAACCTACTGGCTGCCAGCCAGATCTTCATTTTTCCAGTGGCTGCTCCGACGTTCACAGCACGCACGGTTGACTCAGCGTCTCCCTTTTGAGCACTTTCTGTCACCTCACCCATCGTGGAAGCTCACAGGCGCACGCGTTTATCCACTCCCTGCCCGCTGTGTGATCCTGCTCATCTGACCCGTGCACATTTCACACTATTGATTATCTCTGAAAGAAACAAAAAGCACATAGTCTTCTACTTACCAACCCCACCTGTCATGCCCAGCGCTCCCCTTCCTCCGCCAACCGGAAAACTTTATCTTTCTTATGATGTAGTTTAATACTCATCAACTCTTTCCACTAATTTACAAGAAAATGTCTTTATCTTCTCTTTCCCACTTCCATTTTTAAGGGTTATTTTTGATGAACACAGAATTCTTGGCTGTTTTTAAGAACTTTAAGCCGTCCTTCTACAGGGCTTACATTACTCCGGATGAACCGTCACTGACCTCTCTTACCTCTGGTCCTCTGTATGTGCTGGTTTTCTTTTTTCTGGCTACCTGTGAGATTGTCCCATCTATCAGTGGTTCTCACCTTCTGATCCTGGGTCCTGGTGCACTTTTGTATTTATTCTGCTTGGTTCTTTGGATGCTTTCCATTACCCCCTTTCTTCTGCAGTGAATAATCGGTTAAGCCCATCAAAAAATTTTTCATCTCAGGTGCTGTATATATTTTAATCTTTACAAGTTCCATTTTCTTCTTTTCTGGATCTATTTCCACTGCGTGATCTCTCTCCTGGTTCCGGGCTACTTTCTTCTCCCTTCTCTGCAGATCCAACAACTTTTTGCCGGATGCTCAGCACTGTGAGTCATACTGCAGGTGTGTAGACATCGATGTCCTTCTTTTGAAGTCATAGGCTTTGTCCTAGCAAGTAGTTGGATCATTTATAAATAAACTTGATCCTTTTAAGGTTCATTTAGAAGTTTTGATAGGGAGGGTGTAGACCAGCCTTTACATGAGTTTACCCCTGCTCCCACGCAAGGACTCTCCTCACTGTCGTGGGCGCCCTCACCCCTGCAAGGGCTCTCCCTCACTGTCACGGGCGTCCTCGCCCCTGCCAAGGCTCTCCTCAGCGTCGCAGGCGCTCTCGCCCCGGTTGGCTGAACTCCACTGCCTCCTGATGCCCCTCCAGGCAGCCTCCAGCTCTGCTCTGCTCCCTCCTGGCGGCTCTGTTCTGCCGGACTTCCTGGAAGCTCCCCACCCTCTACCCGCACGCGGACCACCGTGCAGCCCCAGGCGAGAGGGAGCCCCGCGCAGACACGCGGCGGGAAGCAGTCTTGCCTCGGAACTCTGCCTGGGCCTCAGCCCCTGAACGGTGGTCTTCCTCCACCGAGACCACTTGCTCTGCGAGGTTCACTCCCCTGGGAAGGGCAGGTAGCCAGCAGCAAGTTGGGGTAACTTTACACTTCATATAATTTTTTCCTTCTCTCAAGGATCCAAGTCCTGCATTCCTGTTCAAAGTCTTACAAGGGCTGTTTCATACATCTTGCCCAGCCATCTGGTTATTCACACCAGGAGGACTGGTCTGGTATAGTCATTTCAGGGTTCAGCAAACTACAGTGCTCTGGCAAATCCAGCCCACTAGCTCGAAAACAAAACAGCTTCACCAAAAGCTGTAAGGCTCACAGTGCCTTAAATACTCACTATCTGACCCTTTGCAGAAAGTCTGTCAACCCCTGAGTTATTCCATCAGGGCTGGAAATACAAGTAATGGCTTGTATGAAGCAAAGGAACCATGTCGCAGGCTGCACTGCATCTTTCTTCCTGCTAGAGACCCGAGTCTGCACAATCATCATCATCAGGTAATTACGCTCCTCAAACGTGGCACTAGTCACTTCTCTGGGCCCAGGGTCCCACACTTCTTTTTCCATCTCAGATTGGTGAACTGTTTATCCCAGGAAACAACTGCTGGCCCCATTCACGCATGACCACCCCATCAAGCTCTTCCAGTGGCATCTTAGCATTTGGGGAGAATTCTGCAGCTATTGAGATTGTAATAAAATGTGATACAGTAAGGAGAATTAACTGTTCATCAACTTAACTTTGTTATGGACACACTAGAATTAACTGTTCATCAACTTAACTTTGTTATGGACACACTAACCCGATACACATGCCATAACCATGATAAAAATGCGTCTGACGTAATAGGAAGACATTTCAGGGAAGCGCTCGATTTCAAAGGACTATAAGCACTCATTTAAAAATATGTGTGCAGTAAGGATTGTCCCTTGTTTAAAATATATCTACAAAAAACTAAAGAGTTAATTTTATGAGTATTAAATAAACACACTTCTAGTTAAATATATGTTACCTTTAACGTACAACAAATTACTGTAAAATTCAGAAGCCTACACCAACCACAGACATTCATCATCTCACGGACTCTCTGGGTTGGAAGTTCAGGCGTATCTAAGGTGGGTCCTTATGGCTTGAGGGTCTCTCTGTGGTCACAGTGATGTCAGCTAGGAATGGCGGTCACCAGCAGGCCTAACTGGGGCGAGGACGTTTCTGAGATGGGAGCCTCAGTGCCTTGCCTGTGGACTTCTCCATAAGGTACTGACTGTCCCCCCGAGGACTGCTTCAGAGAAAGCGAGGCACAGGCCACAGTCTCTCTAGTGTCTTCATCTGGCAACGACCCACTGGCTGCCCGGGGAAGTCCTGCCCCGTGGGGGAGGGACCAGAAACGCCTTGGGCACCAGGCAGCAAGGATGGGGGCGGGGGCACCTCAGAGGCTGTCACGGCGAGCTCACCCTCTTATCGCACAAGCAAGGAAATGACAGGCCAGCTTTCCCGTTGTGCTCCAGGAGAGTCCTCTAGAGAACTCCCCAAATTCGCGAGGTGTGTGCCTCTGCCCACAGAGGAATCCCGTGGCTCTGGAGCCCACACTGTCACATCCAAGGGTGGGAAAGGGAGGCACCCACAGATTCAACAACCCGAGGGCACAAGTGAGTCTCTTACCAACCACCATCAGTGTGAATTCAAAACCTTTTTTCACTGATTTTCGGTGAACTTGATTGGGAAGATTTGCAAATCCAACATATCCAGGAGTTTCTGGATTTATAAACTGAGTTTGTTGTTGCTAAAAAAAGAACAATTAAACACCTTATTAGTTGCTTTTAACATATTATTAAACCTGTGACAAACATAGATATCATTAGTTTTCACAAATCAAAAAAGTATACACATAAATCAATACTTCCAAAAAGTCACTACGATCAGAAAGCTTAAAACCATTTAAAATACCAATCCAATATCATTTCATGCCTACACGCCGACCTAAAATAACATTTCTGTTAAGCAATTAAGCAACACACCGAAGACACATTAACTCATCTCAGTACAATTTCAATCTTGACGTGAGAAACTGTCTATAGAGTGAAAGGAAAGTCAGTCAAACTTACAAAGTAAGGCCCAACTGATAGTGGTTCCATCCATCAAACTCAGCTAAAGAGCAGCTTCAGGAGAAGCAGGACCAGCCCTGCCTCCTGCGGTGGCCCAGCTCCTCAGAGTGGAGCCCTGGGTGAGGCAGGCCGCCGAGGGGCGCCATGCTGGGAATCCCACCTCCCAGACCGAGAGAAAGAAGACGGAGAGCCCCTCGACAGCCTAACACGAGGGGACGCCACACCGTGAGGGCTCTAACACTGAGGAGTCTAGGCTCTGGCTTACTGAACGTGGCACGAAATCAAGACACAGCAAGAGAGACTTATTAAAAGTAAAATGCAAGATTTAGAATGGTATTTCCTTTGAGACATATTAACATATTCACATGTGCATGCACACAGGTATAAAAACAATATTCACAAATGTTACAAGTGGTTATTCTGAATAAAGGAATTATGGCTAATTTTTATTTTCTTTTTCGCTTATCAAAGATCCACACTGATGCCTATATAAAAAATTAAAATTACTATGATGTTTCTGTATCGCAGTAACAAACACCCAAAGACTTAAAAATAAAAGGCAAAGAGAAACAATAATCTTGCAACTGTAACCACAAACTCTGCTTTTCTCAGCATGTCTTTTAGAATCCACTTCTTTCAGGGCTCTGGGCTAATTTGTAAGAGCTGACATAAGCCAATTTATCAAGTTTGAGAACCCAATCAATTTCATCATGATAAATTATTGCAATTTTAAAATGATTATTTTAATGGTCTGCTAGGTATAATCTCAGGAGGCTAAACAGATCATCATTAATGCTGTTAGAAACAAACTGAAAATCTAAAGAAAGAAACCTCAAACCTTTTAGGATGACAGTTAAACTATGAATCAAATATTAGTTATACAATGACTATAAAAGGTTTGAAAACAAAGCAGTTTCTCCTTATACTGTGGATACATGATGAAGTACGATCTCTTACCTTAGACATCTTTAGTGAAGTTTCGCCAATCTGTTAAAAAAAAAAAAAGTACATTCATACATACACACACATATTTAATACAGTATGAACTGATATGCAATTACACGTGAGGCGCCAACAGCTTCTGTTTCACTCAGCTTCTTATAACATCAAATACTTCCCCAGAAATGATGAGATTTTCACCTCTCATTATATAAACCAGGTATAAAAAATTAAGCTAACGAAAGTGACCACTTACATGCACGTATACATAAATATATATATATTCCACATTCCCAACAATACCTTTTTTAGTACTGCTTATACATTAGGCACTAGATATGCAGTAGGAAAAAAAGACAAATTCCCACAACCTCTGGAATTGTGTAATTTCCTTTCTCTCCCTGAAAACTTTGCACACGGAAGAGATTCCTGTAGGAGCCTATCTGTCTGCTGCCTGCTGGGGAGGGTGCCTGAGCTCCGCAGACAAGACTCTGACCCTGGGGCACACAGAGCCAGCAGCTACGCTTATAGAAGGAGAAAGGACCGAAGGTGCCTGAGGGTTTGAACCCTGGGAGACATGGAGTGTGCTGGCCAGCCTTGGTAAAAAGTCAGAGATGTGAATGCCTTCACATCTGATTCTTTTCAGCACTTAGAAAACTCCTTTCACTTTCCTGACTCTCCATATCCCCCAGATGGATACATTCATTCCTGAATACTGCACAAAGTTTCCTTTTTGAATGGAAATAGTCCTAACCAGCCCCGAAAAAATGGTTAAGCGAGGTTAAGGCAGTTAGAATTTGTAACTCTAATTCCCTGGCAGGATGTCATAGAAGACAAGGGCAGAGCCTGGCTTCTCCCTTCCAGGTGCCTTGAAAAGCCAACCAGAGGGGAGGAGGGGGCTGGAAGGTGCTTCTTCCTGGGGCAGATCATCACTGAGAGTGGGGGGAGTGCTGGGTGAACTGAGCACAGGAAGGGCCACTACTGACCAAGGAGACAGGTAAAGCTCCATCCAGGCTGCCCAAAACACGTCAGCCAAGGCAGCGCAACTAACGAAAGCTACAAGACAGCAGGAATGCTGGGCAACCCGAGAAGCCAGAGATGAAGGGCTCCTTGGAAGCAAGAACCAGAAAGGAATCGTCGAAGAGCCTGGGAACAGATCGTGGCTGTGAGGACTCCGCGGTAAGAAGACGGGGCCCCCGTAAGTGTGCCCTCTTTCCCGGCCTCCAGGATGAGCTTAACAGGGAGGAGAACGATCTGAACCGAGAAAGCTGCAGCACTGTGATGAAGACGCAAGTTGTCGTTCAGTCACTACATCATATCCGACTCTCTGCCTCCCTGTGTGGACTGCAGCACGCCAGGCTCCTCCGTCTCCCGGAGCCTGCTCCAACTCCTGTCCATCGAGTCGGGGATGCCATCCCACCACCTTATCCTGTTGCCCACTTCTCCTCCTGCCCTCAGTCTCTTCAGTCTTCCCCAGTATCAGTGTCTTTTCCACTGAATCAGCTCCTTCATCTGCTGGCCAAAGTTTTGGAGCTTCAAATTACAGTATTCCAAATAACACTTTCTGGACCTAAAATCCATGATTTTCAAACTCGAACTGTGGTAGCTGAAAGGTCACAGTAGAGACTTGAAACGTGACACGGAAGACCAGGTATAAGACACCTTAGTGCACGAGGCAAACGAGAGAGAGAGAAAGAGAGAGAGAGAGAGAGAGATTGTGGGTAGAGGACAGCCTCAGAGGAAACAGCAAGGAAATGTACTTGTTAGCAGCAAGACTTCCTTCTGACTCTAAAAGGGACTGACAGAGGAAAAGAATACAGTAGTAACAGAAGAAAAGCTTCCCAAGAAGAGCAAGCCCAGGGTCTACCTGGAGTTGTGTAACACAGGAGTGAATTAAGATCTCTTGAATAAAAGGGGCATCCTAGGGGAATACTGTTCATAGTCCAGAATTTTAAATATGAAACTTCTGCAGCAAAACCTAAGAGTTGGGGGCAGGAGTAAGACCGGAGAGCTGAAATCTTTAAGGGGGAGAAGGGAGCAGTCAGATGGAATTCAGATGGTCCTGGCAGAAGAAGCAGCGGACACCTTGCTTTAGATAATAAAGAGATAAGCATCTGACAATGAAAGAAAAGGGAAGACAGCCATTAAAAAAAACTTACTTCCAAATTAAGAGAAAAATATGAAAGAGCAACTTGATCAAACCAGTAAAAATACGGAAAAGAAACAGAAAAATTCAAGAGTATCAGTCATCAGTTTAAATGTGAATTCTCTCCTTAAAAGAGGAGACAGGTTGAGGTGGGGTGGTGGGGAGGGACACCAGAAAACCAGGATACATTACATGGAAAAAACCCGCTTCAAAAAAAGTAGCTTAAAAAAAAAAGGTTGAAAACAAAGAAAGAGATACGAAGCTAGTGCAAACACAAAGAACAGGGAGAGATACTCTTAGTATTAACCAGGGTGGGATTTAAAGGCAATTGTGGCATTTATAACAGGAACAGTTTATAAAAATAAAACATTCATAAACCTGTACCCATGAACACTTACATCAGATAAATACGTAGAACAAAGACTAGGAACAATACTATGCGAACTGAATGGAAGTGCAGTTCAGGTGGAAGGCCTTAGCAGCTTCCCCCAGACTTGGACAGACTCCAGAAGCACAGTGCAAGCAGGGCGAGGACTGTCCCTTTTGGTCAGTGTTCACAGGTCACCCTCCGCTAAAACAGGGACAAAAGGGACTCCTAGTTATTCAGAACATTCCTGGATAACCCTTGGGTCAAAGAGGTTAACAAAAGCAAAGCCCTAAGTCATCTAGAAAGCCATGGAAAGAAGATAAACGCAAAAGGAACGGGACACAGCACAGGCTTTCACCGGCTCAGATGAGATTTGGGTTTTATGTATTTTCATTATTGAAGAACAATGAAAATAAAGAACTGGAAAATAACCCAAAAGAACAGTAAACAAATCCAAAGTTGGTTCTCTGAAACAAATTCCTCACAAGTTCCATTAAGGAAAAAAAAATTACTGCAAAGAAGGTATAATCACAGTCACAGGGACCACAGGTATGAAGATGGCCACAAACTTGAAAATCCAAAGAAACGCGTGATTTCTTGGACACTGTAAATGACCGAAACCGAGCCAAGGACTGAAAACCTGACGAGACAAATATCACTGAACAGCAGAATAAAGACTCTACCAATGAAAAAGGGGCCACGACCGGACAGAACTAGCGCTCAATTTCATCCACACCTGAACAGATAGACGCCTACGTGACCTAGACCCAAGCCACCATGGAAGAGGAGGAAGCATTCCAATTTATTTACGAAGACAGCACAACTCCAGTAACAGACCCAGATGAAGAAACGGTGAGCAAGTGGGCTGGCTGCCGGTCATTCTCACTCAAGAATATGAATGCAAATCCTCTGTGGAATACTTGCTAGCAATTATAACCCAGAAATGGACCCAAAGCAGCTATCAGTGCAAGCTGTTACAACAGATTAGAGAAAACCATATGTGAATACGTGCTGAAGGCTCAGCAACCGACTCTAATGAAAACACTAAGCGAGGAAGCTGCTTCAACACCTTTCAGAAACCAATGGCAAATGTTATTCTCTAAACACTAGACGCTAAATTATTTAAATTACAGCCACTGATTAGGAAGGGACGGCCTCACCACCACAGCTGTTACCACCACAGTTATCTTAAAACGCCTATGAAAAACTCCAAACATCCACAAAATAGAACAAATCCCCACGCAACACCCTCACATATCCCCTCAGCCACTGCTCCCACCCTTGATTATGAATACTAGATAGTTCTAAAAAGTTCTATTCTGTACTAGCGAGGAATACCAGGAAATGGAAATGGTAGGGGGAGGGGAATGCCATTTATAATTGAGCAGAAACAAAAGAAATGTAGGGACAACTAGGGAGAAAACAGGCCTCGCAAAATTCATTCATTTCTATTTTCCTAAATTAGTACGTAAACATGGTCTAACCCCAGACGGACTTCCTAATGACGTTTTTTTCCTTTAAGGACTGGATACAATGACTTGCAAGTTCACCTGAAGAATAAATGCAGATAGGAAGACCAGCTGTCACAGACGTCTGCTTCAAGCCAGCCCGGAGTGGCCGAGGACTGTGCCCAGTCTCTCTGGAGCTTCTGCATGCCCGCCCTCACTGAACTCGGGGCCCCTGCCCGTGCTCTGACCAGCTTCAAGGGAGCACCCTGATAACAATGGATCTGGAGCACACGCGCGCCCAGGACTGGGGCTGCCCACAGGCAAGAAGGGGACCATCACCCCTACCGGCTACCTCCCACTAAGACCCATCTTGATGGACACACATGGGGAAAACGAGACGACCACTATCTGGAACAGGACGTGAATTCTTAAAAAACAGTTGTCTAATTTTTAATCCTACCAAGTTTCTCTTATCACAATGCATTTCTTTCATACAATACTAAGGATGTTTTTCCCCTGAAATATAATTTGGATGCACTATGATTTTCCAACAGTTTAAGTTATTAACTGATCACTCTAAGATGAAAGAAATTCAACATTATTCTGTTGAACTTAACTACCTGCTTATCAGTCAGAAAGTCTCAATCCAGAAACACAAAAAATGCCAAGCACTGTGATTAATTTAAACCTTGGAAGAAGATCAATCAGATCCCCAAATCTCAGAAATTCGGTTAAAGGAAAACTTTATGCACTCAGGTTGTACTCATTCTAAATAACAGAAATGGCTTAAAGTTCTCTCCTGGACCCACGGCTTCCTTCTTCCAGACAGCAATAGCATGCCAAAACACAGAAGAAGTCAACTCTTCTAAAGCAAACAGAGACAGAGAACAGATGGCTAAAGCTCGATTCCTGGCAACATAAACTTGCTTTGCTTAGTGGCATTTGTGTGTGTCACTGGACCGCCACAAACCTCCCTTCACTGATATGTCATCCTTGGAGCTCCATACAGTATCCTAACGTACAAACGATCCTGCAGTGTAGGACCTCAGGGTCTGTGATCCCTCACGCAGAGCCTCTGGAACACTTAGCGTTCAGCCTTTGGGTCTGACAGGACACCACAAATGCTCCTCACAGCACAACGGCAGCACCCCACCATCAAATGTCCTTTCTCTAGTGACAGTGTGACTATCAGCACAAAACCAGACAACTAAGACTATAAAAATGGCTTCATCCCAATTCTGCCTCCAAATGACTTTTCACATTCTTTTCTCTCTGGGGAAAAAAAAAAAAAAAAAAAAACACCCAACTTTTTCTTTTCCAGCAGTTTTTGGTTTTCGAGTTGGGTACAAAAAGGGCCTGAATCACATTTATTAAAGACCACACAGAGAGGTTCGTGCCTATGGGTCCTATCCCATTTCCGTAGGTCACTCTCCTAGTTTAAGAACTGTCAGAATGCAAATTGGACAGAAAAATGAAAAAAATAAAATAAAAATTAGGATAAAGTTAATGTGGAGAAGATCACTGCCAAGGTTCATGGAGAGTTAGGAGGCTGCATGATGCAAAGAAAGCCTGAGTGGGAGCTACCAAACCCGGAAAGAACAGAACCTCAGACTACAAACAGGAGGAGAGAGCCTGCACGACCCCACACCATTGCCATCATCTCCCCTAAGGACGGGTCGGGGGGGGGGGGCGGGGGAGAGGGGCTACTTTGGGCCCTGGCTTGGTCTGGAGGTATCGTGAGGATCTGAGTAGTTCGAAAGAGCTCCGAAAGTCGGCTACATGTGGGTCACCATGCCAAGCAACGAGTAATGCTGGGCAGGTCCGCGCCCCTGCCCCCTCGCAAGACGGCGACCACACGGAGCAGCAGAGGCTGACATCGGGCCAACACCTCCTTCGGGGAAAGTCTAATCCGGGCCGAGTCCGGGGCAACAAAGCCAGTAACCAGGCAGCGAACGCTGGAGACAAGCGGCCCCAGACTCGAGGCAAGCTCTGGACCAGGGCAGACAAGGACCACCGCAACTGGAACTAACAACTCAGCGTGGAGGGGCCCGTGTCCACGTCTGGGGGACCCAGACAAGGTGGGGGAGACGAAAACTGGGCAGAAAGCCAACCGGGGGTCCTTGGGCCTTACGGAGACACAGGTCGGCCCCACCTAGGGCCTGCAGGAGAACGGACACCCCCCCTCCGCCCCGGCGCTCCCGCCCGCCCCCGGGGTCAGCGCTGCACGAGCCTCCTCCCCACCCCGAGTCCTGTCCACCGCCGAGAGGAGGGGCGGCCGGGGCCCCGCGCGCTTCCTCTCGGCCGGGGCGGGCAGGAGGGGGAAGCGCCCACGTCGGCCCGACCCGCACCGTCCCTTCCGGACCACGTCCGCCTGCGAGCGCCCGGCGCCCCGGCCCCACTGCTGACCACGCCCCGCACAATTCCCCCGAGGTTAGCCAGGGCCACTCGGCTTCCCCGCGGACACACCCCGCCGCCTCCGCCCGCGCCAGGGCCCCGGGGGCGGGAAGGGCCGGGGACTCGCACCGGCTAGGGGAGAGGTGAGCGGGGAGGCCCGGGGAGCGGGAGAGGGCCGGGGAGGGGGGAAGACCCGAGAGTGGGGAAGGCCTGGGGAGATCCGGGGAGCGGGGGGAGGCCCAGGGAGATCCGGGGAGCGTGGGGAGGCCCGGGGGGGGGGATCCAGGAAGCGGGGGGAGATACAGGGAGGCCCGGGAAGGTGGGCGGAGGCCGGGGGGTCGAGAGGGCCCAGGAGCCCAGGCCGGCCGCCCCTCCTCGGCCCGCGTGTCTCCCGGAGCGATCACGGTCCGGAGCGGGCGCCGGCCCAGTGCCGTCGGCCCCCAGCTCGCGCCTCCAAGGCAGCCGGGCCCCACGGGGACATACTCACCGCCGACTTGCCGAAGAACTGAGACCAACCGACCGCCCTGCCGACCCGCCCAGCGCCAGCCGCGCGCTCGCGCCCCGCCCCGCCCCGCCCCGCCGCGCGCGCGGGCGGATTGAGTCATCACGCCGCCCCGCCTCCTTGCCAACGCTTTCCTCCCCGCCCCTCCCCGCCAGCTCCCAAGTGCGCAGGCGCAGCCTCGGCGCCCCGCCGTTTCCGCCTCTGCGCAGGCGCTGTGCCCCTCCCACGGCGGTTGGCCATATAGAGGCTGGGGGGGTGGGGGGGAGGTCAAGCGTAGCCTCTTCTCCTTTACCAAGATGGCGGCTCGTCCCTGTTTCGCCACAGTTCCTACCTTATGAGCTTGATTTCCTTACACTGATAAGAGAGGAACAGGTAATGTAACACTTTGCCTTGTGGATAACTAGAATGAGGGGAAGAGAGTTTCTTTAGATGGAGCTTAATGACCAGGGAGGAGGAGAGAGGCGGACGGGGGGAGGGCAGGTGGCAGTAAGAGTTCGGAACGACCACGGGGAGGGGGGACATTTCGCATCTGAGTCTCTCCTCCAGGAAGATGGCGGCAGCACCGAGCAAGGAATGCCGGAGCTGGGCCAGGGAGGGACGGCGAGCGGCCCGGCGGGGCTGCTCTATCCCCGGGCCGCCGTCGTCTCGGTGGTCGGGCCCTCGTCTCCATTGGCTGCCGCGGGTCACGTGGGCCTGCGGCTCCTACGCGGACCATAGAGTTGGGCGCCCGTCCCCGGGGACGTGGCCTTCTTGAGCCCAGGGCTGGGGCCCCCGTCTTGCGCTAGGTGAGGCCTGGGGGCTCCTCCAAGCCCACTGCGGCTGCGCGGCTCGGGGCGGGAGGGCCACGTGCCGGCGGGGGCCGGCCGTGTCTGGCCGGTTTGCCCCGGCTCCCGCGACCTGTAGGCCCGGCACCTGGCCGGGAAGCTGGGCGCGAATGCGTCGACTGTCAGTAAACACGACTCTGGAGTTTCCACTAGGCGACCGCGCGGTGCGGGGAGCCGGAAGGTGCTTGTGCCCGAAGGGCGTCCTGACGAGGCGCCTTTGGAAAGTGAAGAGCTCAGGGCCGGGCGTCCCCTCCCGGTCCACCCAGGGGACGGGAAGGGCAGCCCCTGCGTGGCGTCCTGGCGCCACGTAAAGCCGGTGGAAGGCCGGCCTCTGTATCTTACTAAGCACCGTCCGAAGGAATGTAGATGAGTCCTAGCGGAATCCTCAGGAACAGGGTGGTTTACCCTTGAGGTCCTCGATTCGTGTCCTCGGCTGCCCTCAGGATCGCCTGCACCCGCGGCGGTGTCCGCAGCAGGACACGACGGGACGGGCGCTTCCTCTGCAGGTGGTTTCTGAGGCCCTGTTACGACGGGGTGCGTCACAGTTAGGATTTTGTCTGAGGCAGCTGGTAGTGCTCTTCTGCAGAACAAGCTCCATGTGGGTTTCTGGGAGCAACCTGGGCTAATGAGACATTGGACGAAGTCTAGTGCTCAGGGTGGTGGTTGATGCTTCTGAGCACGAAGCACCCCCACGCTAAGCTCAATAAGTACGGTTTATATTAGAGTCCTTAAGTAGTTGAGAAGGTATTTGGTTCAGAATGGCTTCCGTTGTTTGAACTCCCAGTTCTCTGGATCTGAGACATCAGCCACCCTCTTATCAGGAGAGTTTTAGGTTTGGAGAAAACTGAGCGTACCCCCTCAAGTCTTGAAGGACATTTGAAAGCCATTGGAAACACTGAAGAGGAAACTTGCCTGTAACTGCTGTTAGTTCCACTCTGTGTCACGCCCTTTCGGGGCTTGCTGCTGCTGCTAAGTCACTTCAGTCGTGTCCGACTCTGTGCGACCCCATAGACGGCAGCCCACCAGGCTCCGCCATCCCTGGGATTCTCCAGGCAAGAACACTGGAGTGGGTTGCCATTTCCTTCCCCCTTTCGGGGCTTATCTCCTCTCTCATCAGGCTGAGGTCACCTGAGTGAAGGAAAGCGCTCCTAAGATGTCGCTGGCCCTCATTGCTGGGCACTCGAGACCCCGCTGGATCCTTGTAACAGCGTGCCCTCCAAGGGACCAGGCTGACCTCTCAGTGTCCTGACGGGAGAATTTCTTCTTGAATCATCAAGTATTTTGTTTCTCCTTGGGTTTTGTTGTTTGGGGTTTCTGGTGGTCTGACTTTCACTTCATGACTACTTCAAGGGTAGAAAATATTTTAAGAAAACTTACTGGAAATGGCACTGTGCCATACTCTTAAGGTTTCTGAGGATGCGTAGGTAAGGACGACATAGACCTTTTGTTTTTTCCTTTTCCTCAGGCAGTTTGTGGTCTAATAGGGGAGACGGCCTTGTAAAGGAGTAGGTTACCGTGTTTTAAGTGCAGCAACGCAAGTATGTACAAGGTACGGAATAGGAAAGGGGCTTCCCTGCTGGCTCAGACAGTAAAGAATCTGCCTGCGATGCAGGAGAGCCGGGTTCTATCCCTGGGTCAGGAAGATCCCCTGGAGGAGGGCATGGCAACCCACTCCAGTATTCTTGCCTGGAGAATTGCATAGACAGTGCAGTCCATATAGGGTCATAAAGAGTTGGACACAAGGGAGCAGCAAGTACTTTCACTTTTGTGGAGTAGGAAAAGGGGGCAGGGATTGCCTGTTGGAAAATCTTCACAAAGAACCTTGTCCTGACACTGGGGTTTAGAAAATGAATAGGAGTTTTTCCAGGTGAACTTGCTAGAAGGGTTAGCTTATGCAAAGGGGACAAGCAGCTGGTATTCGAGGTGGCATACTCTCAAGAGGTTGAGAATGTGGTATACTGCTGGTTTTAACACTCTGACTTGGTGTCACAGGGTTGGTGAACACTCTGACTTGGACAGGATTTCAACTGATTAGTGTCCACCAAGATGACCTGGTGATGTTCAGTCACAAGTGGATCACATAGATTCACTGTTAATGACGGAGAACCCTTTATAGTCCTTATATATTTGGTGTGGCCCATTCTGCACACATTCATCTCACAGGGCTAATGATCAGAGAAAGGTTCTTCCTTTTCCTATGAAGAAATAACCCTGGCTCCTGGAAGAAGCAGAGCACACAGCTCAAGTCCAGTTGCTGACTTTTGGTAGCACAAAGTCCAAGGTGCATGTTGTAAAACTTTTTGATTAAGTATAGAAAGAACCTTAATGTATCTTTTCTCTTGAATTATAAAAGTGCCACAACATCGAACATTTGAAGACCAAGAAAAGAACTAAACTTTTTTATGTATATGCCATTTAAAAACTTGATTATATAAGTTGTTTCGATTTCTTTTTACCCTTTTGTGTTTTAATATCAGATATTTTAGGGATGATACTTCTTGTCAGCTGCCGTGTACCAGGCGAGTTAACGGTCCTTGATAGCACTGGACGAGCCAGACTCGTCTGGGCATACTGTTGTGTTAGTCGTCCTGTTGATGCCTGCTCTTGGTTCGACAGTAGTGCATTGGCCTTTCATGCTCTCCCTTAATGCTGTTTATTGGCACTCATGGTGTTTAAAGTTAAAAATTAATTTTACTTCAAACCAGGATTATATCTTCATGCACCTTTTAAAGGATCAAATAAACCTGGAAAGACTTGAAAGAAAGAAAAACGATCATTTTCGTTCCTCTGATCACGTGTCCTCCCTGCAGAACACCTGTCTTTTCATTTTTTTAATTGATTTTTATTTGGAGGATAATTGCTTTACAGTGTTGTTGGTTTCTGCCGTACAATAGCAGCAGCGTGAGTCAGTCATAAGGGAGTATACCTGTAACCCCTGCCTCTTGAGCCTCCCTCCCCTGCCCTCATGCACCCCTCCAGGTTGTCACATAGCACAGGGTTGAGCTCCCTGTGTCACACAGCAACTTCCCACGAGCTATTTTTGTTGTTCAGTCGCTCGGTCACGTCCAACTCTTAGTGAACCTCATGGACTGCAGCACGCCCGGCTTCCCTGTCCTTCACCATCTCCCGGAGCTTCCTCAAACTCATGTCCATGGAATTGGTGATGCCATCCAACCATCTCATCCTCTGTCGTCCCCTTCTCCTCCTACCTACAGTCGTTCCTGGCATCAGGGTCTTATCTAATGAGTCGGCTCTTCACATCAGGTGGCCAAAGTATTGGAACTTCAGCTTTAGCATCAGTCCTTTCCGTGAATATTCAGGTTTCTTTTCTTTAGGATTGACTTGTTTGATCTCCTTGCAGTCCAATGGACTCTCAAGAGTCTTCTCCAACACCACAGTTCCAAAGCATCAATTCATCAGCTTTCTTTATGGTCCAACTCTCACATCCATACATGACTAATGGAAAAACCATAACTTTGACTATACGGACCTCTGTTGGCAAATTAATGTTGGCAAACTAGCTGTCTAACATATAGTGTATATCTCAGCGCTTCTCTCTGCCCTGCCTACTCCTCCCCACCCCCAGTGCCCACAAGCCTATTCTCTACCTCTGTGTGTCTGTTCCTGCCCTGCAAATAGGCTCATTAGAACCGTTTTCCTAGATTCTATATATGTGTGTGTAAATATAAAATATATGTTTTTCTCTTTCTGACTTGATGTTACTGTGTATAACAGGCTCTAGATTCATCTACCTCATTTCAACTGCCTCATATTCCAGGACATCTGTCTTTGATGCCATCTCACATCCGTGCCTGACTTGCTCGCTCGCTCCTCTTCCCTCCCCGTCCCACACATCGTCTCTTCACTTGACAGGAGATGCAGCATTTCTTGTTCTCACTCACCCCTCTGCCTTTGCTGCACAAATGCCCACAGGAGGTGTGCCTTTAGTTTGCTTGTTGGCTATTAGCATTGGTGACTACTGGTATGCTGTTAGCAGCTGTGCCAGATGGTATGATGGGACTTCTGGAGTTTTTGTTTTCCCTAAAGTTCATATGAGTAGTTTTGGTTGTTTTCTTAGTTTTCTAGGTATTTGCTGCTAAAATTCAATCCCCAGTTCACCAGTTGTCTAAATCTCCTTCAAGAGACTCCGTCTGTGATCTCATCAGGCTCTGTTGGCCCAGGCCTCCTACCTGCTGGAACCTCACTGCAGGCCTCACTGCTTTGGGTTTCCTGGAACCCCTGTCTTTCTCATTCTTGATTTTTTCCCCCCCTCTCATTTTGATGGAGCACTTCCTCAAGGAATTGCCTGGCAAATAAAATTTTGAGAGCCTGGATATCTGGAGTGCATTGTTCAGCCCTTGTACTCGAGGGAGAGGTTGAACATCGGTCGCCCCCAGTTTCCGTTTCTCAGTGTTATCCTTGACATGTCAGCAGTTCTGATTCTTGAGCCTTTATGTCTGACTGTGTTTTCTTTTTTGAGGCTCACAGGATTTTGTGTGAAATGCAAAATACCCAGTGCAGTGATATCCCTTGGAGTCTGTTTTCATCCAATGTCTTGCCGGCCCTTTGGGCTCCTTTATTTTGGAAACTTGCGATCTTCGGTGCTGGGTGTTTTTCTTGATGTATTTGATTTCTTTCCATTCTCTCACCTCTTTCTAGAATTCAACTATTGGACCTTCTGGATTGGCAGTCTGATTTCTTTAGGCTTCCCACTTCTTTCTGGAAACATTCTTGTAGCCCTCCTGTTGAGCTCTTCTGGCTTTCTTTCTTTGCGCTTCTCTCCATCTTTCTGTGTCTTACAGCCCCTCCTGTGTTTGCTTTCTGGATGTACTGTCTCCTCTGATCTCTCTGAGGACGTTGGAGAGTTTTCCCTGAAGTCACCGCTTGCTTCTGGTTGCTTTTTGTGTTGGGGTTCTGGCTTTCAGGGAGTCAGAGCCTTTTCTGGGCTCTCCAGTGAAGCTTGCTTGCCTGCTTACATGTCAGAGGGAGCCTGGCCTCGTGCTTGGTTGGGGCCTGCCCGCTGTGACACTGTGCAGGCGCCTGGCTGGGCCATTCTGTACAGCGCCCTTTTGGCTTCTTCGGGTCTCTTTGGAGTCTCCAGAAGAATGCCTCCCAGACTCTTGCCTGGCTTCCTGTCTCTGAGGGGGCCTCCAGTGAGAGGAGAAGGCCAGGACCTTAGCAGTGGCTGTGCAGGAACTACGTTCCGCTGCCTGCAGAGTGGCTTCCCAACACTCGGCTGGTACTGGCGTCCCCAGGACAGGACTTCAGGTTCCCTTTTCCAGAGGGGGAAAAACCACTGCCTTCGTCCAAGAGGCCTGACTGGCAAAACAAAACAAAAAATGGTCTTTTTTGATAGTGTTTTCTTACTACTGCTTTTGTCTGGGCGCACTTGAGCAACGTTATTTTAGCTTACAACTTGAGTTTTGTTTACATTCCTTATTCTTCTGTTCGCTCCATTGTTTGTAGCCCAGCTTGCATTTTACTTTGTCTTAAATGTGTGCTCCAGCACCCTGGTAGGAAGTGGATGGAGGCTGTGAACAGGTCGGTCTTCACAGTAGAGAAGTTCACGTGTGCAGTGTGCAGAGCGAGAGTTCAGTTGCTCATGATCGAAGATGACGTTAAAATCATACTTCCCCTACGGATGGGGAAAATAAACCTGGACATTTTAGTTGATGAGGGTGAGGGGTACAGGTACACCCAGATGTCATGGGGTGCTTCTGTAGCTCGGTTCAGTTCAGTCGCTCAGTTGTGTCCAACTCTCTGCGACCCCATGGACTGCAGCATACCAGGCCTCCCTGTCCATCACCAACTCCCGGAGCTTGCTCAAACCCATGTTCATCGAGTCGGTGATGCCATCCAACCATCTCATCCTCTGTCGTTCCCTTCTCCTCCCTCCTTCAGTCTTTCCCAGCATCAGGGTCTTTTCCAGTGAGTCAGTTCTTCACATCAGGTGGCCAAAGTATTGGAGTTTCAGCTTCAGCATCAGTCCTTCCAATGAACACCCAGGACTGATCTCCTTTAGGATGGACTGGTTGGATCTCCTTGCAGTCCAAGGGACTCTCAAGAGTCTTCTCCAACACCACAGTTCAAAAGCATCAACTCTTCGGTGTTCAGCCTTCTTTATGGTCCAACTCTCACATCCAGACATGACCACTGGGAAAACCACAGCGTTGACTGTACGGACCTTTGTTGGCAAAATGATGTCTCTGCTTTTTAATGTGCTGTCAGGTTTTTCAGTCGAGGAGAGAGGAGCCTGGGGGTTGAAGCCCCTGGCAAGAGTGACTGAATTAAAAAAAAAAAAAAGATTAAAAAAATAAAAAGAAATTAGAAAAAAGAAGACGGAAGCGTGGCTGAGTTAAGGCCACACCGTGTGCTCGGCCGGAGTCCTGCTGTCCCCGCCAGCAAGGAGGCCCTGGTACCAGAAAATCCACCAGCTTGCTCTGCCAGGCCGGGTTAAGTGTTCCATGCGTGAGCACCCGTCATCCTCGCAGTGACACCAGAGGCGGGTACTGGTTCCACTCCCTGTGCAGGCCAGGGATGGTCACACCGCAGGGATTCGGGGTCTGCCCTGGTCTTCACTCTCAGAAGTTTGCACGCTTAAACATTCACCCTTGACAACTTACCTGGTGTTTCCTCTCAGGGTCTCCAGAGGTGATAGAGCGTTCAGGGCTGGGGCCAGCCAGGCCTCTGCATCGAGGTAGCCATTCTACCTCGAAGGAGACACTGGGAAATTGTCCTGTGCCCTATCATCGAGTCCGTTGTCAGGCATTTATTTTTCACAAAGTGCATACCCGTCAGTAGATTTTCTGGGAGGAGGTGAACAAGTCAGGGTGCCCAGGCCTGAAGCCACTGAGCGCACAGGGCCCGTGCCTGCAGTGACACGCAGTCCCGTCGGGCCAGCTCGCTCTCTCTCTGCTGCACTCGTCTTCCCACCGCCCGTGGCTGCCGCCCGGCTCCACCACTCGTGGCTGCCCCGCAGCGTCACCTTAGGACCCCACAGACTCCGGGGTTGCCTCCTCTTGGTCCCCCCCCCCCCCGCCTCATCTGGGCTGCAGGAGAAGCTGCTGCTAGGCTTGTGCTAGTTGTGGATCCCCGGCGGTGGCTGGCACCCGTGTGTTCGGAGGGGTGACCTGATGGAGGACAGTGTGGCTTCTGCACCATGTCCGTGACTCATTTTGCTGAGCTGCAGGGGCTGCTGCAGCCGTGGCAGCTTTCTAGGCTCGCAGGCACCACCGCCCCTGGTGGCGCTGGCGTGGGCTCTGCCTGCACAGAAGGGTTCGGAGCAGCCTCCTCGGCCTTCTGTGTGGCGGGTCAGCTCATGCCCGGGCCACTGGAGCCCGGGAAGCTGAGTGTCCTGCAGCCTGATTTCTGTGCTTCCCACCTTTATCTTTCTCTCCGTTTCTGGCAGCTGGTTGGGGTGGGGCTGAGCGTGGGGACCAAGCTCCCGAGGTGGGGCAGTAGCCTCAGCCCAAATGGGCAGGGAGGGCCCTGTGTCTCAGCAGCGGCCACTCTCTCGGCGGGCAGGGTACACTGTCTGCTCGCCTCAGCTCAGCAGCCCTGCTCACAGCTTCTGGACAGGATGGACTGGCCCAGGCTACTTCTGGTTTCTTTGTGGAGGGAGGAAACGACTTTGGTCAGAGGCTGTCTGCGTGCAGCGTTGGCTCTGCTGCATAAACGGGTGTGTGCCCCGGGGAAGTTCCGTTGCACAGACGCGGAGGTGGGCCCCTCCCGCCCCCCGGGTATCGTGTGGGTTGGGCGGCTGGGGTTAGAAGGGGCCTGGGAGGGAGGGCTCTGCCCCGGCCCCCTGCGCCTGTCCTGCAGACCCTGGGCGTGTGCTCCTGGAGTGAGCAGACCGCTCGCAGGTGCCTGGGGAGCACCGCCTGCCTGGCAACCTCCCTGCCCCTCAGGAGGCCCCCCGGGCCCCTGGAGAGCGCTGCTGTCGGGGTTGCCACAGCAGACAGCCTGAGGGACATGGCCCAGCGTAGCACTTGCTGTCCCCAGAAGGGCCCGGCCCCTCAGCGCCAGGAGAGGCCAGAGGGGGAGAGCCAGCCATGCAAGTGTAGAGTTAGAAACCAGTTTTGAAAAGGTGGTGTGCGTTGGCAGTTTCTGCTGCTCTTGAGACTCTGGTTGAGGTGAGTGACGTCTGAGAAGCGGTTCTGCCCCTCAGGGCTCCCTTCTTAGCAGACGGGGTGTGGGTTCTGATGCCTTGAGAACGCATCATCCTTGCTTTAACTCTCTCTCTTTAAATTAAGGAAGAATAGAGGAGAATAAGGTGTTCTGCTCTTTCTGCCTTTCTGATGCGCTCTCCTGACAGTTAGGAGCCATGCTTCCCTCGGTGGTGTCCTGTCGCTTATAACAGGAGGCCATGGACTTTGTTGGGACTGTAAACTCACCCTTCACCGCTGTCAGGTGGCGCCCTGAGCCTTGGACGTAAGGTGTGAGGTGATGCCAGTTTGGGGTGGACCCCAAGCTTTTGCTGGCCACTGTGAGCAAAATCAGTGCGTTAACCTAATCAGTTTTATTGTGTATGTGTTACTGCTTTCCTGGTGGCTCAGTGGTAGAGAATCTGCCTGCCAGTACAGAAGATGCAGGTTTGATCCATGGTCTGAGAAGATCCCTTGGAGAAGGAAATGGCAACCCACTCCAGTATTCTTGCCAGAAGAGCCCCTTGGACGGAGGAGCCTGGAGGGCTACAGGCCATGTGGTTGCGGAGAGTCAGACACAACTTAGTGACTCAACAGCAGCTATTCATTTCACTGTTACGTGGTAGCTTTCTCATTTCATTAGTACTTAGCTCATTTATAAATATCTTTCAGATGGAATTGCTGATTTATATTGGCAGTTTTGACTTTTTCTCCTGAGTATGAGATTAGTTAGGTGGTCCTGTCGCCCTGGCTTGAATCAGTGTGTGTGAGATCAACTTGAAGAATAATTTTTTCCTTTAGAAACAAGGCTTCTATTTTGACACGTTTGCTTTTGCTTGGAGCTGACTCTCCCGCCCCTGAGACCAAAGTTCTGTGTTGGCTTTGTCACCGCAGCAGTGAGCTCAGCAGAGCTGCCAGGCTGCCTGTGACCCAGGCCCCTGGGCCGCTCCACTCAGCCTGGCAGTTTCTGCAGCGTCCAGGCCGGATCCCACTGCAGGCAGAGTGACCTCAGACTTGCTGCTGCTGGGGGCCGTCCCGTCATTTCACAGGTGCTGGAGATGAGCTCCGTGTTCCCTTGCGATTGGTGCGTGCGGCTCTATCTGAAAGATGGGGCAGAGGCGATAGGACGGTGCTGCTGGGAGAGGCAGCCTCCTGTGGTCTTTGAAGGCACACTCGGCTCCCCGGCCCGGGAGGTGCGTCGCTGCTGGAGCGGCGAGGCGTGGCGGCCTCTCGCGCTCGGCCGCTGGGCTTCAGCTGTGCCGCCTGCCGGCGCGCTGTGGGCTGGAGCGCCAGGGCGCGAGCCGCAGCCCTGACTCCTGGACGGCTCCACACTGTGTGCGTCGTGTCGGGACTGGACCTCCAAGCGAGACGTGGCATGGGAGGGCTTCCTGTCCAGTCTCACGTGGATAGTTACTAGGTTACTGTTATCAGTTAGTCTGTGGCTTCGCTGAAGGTGTATGGTTTTTGTTTCAGCCTATTAGGAACTTCCTCATATGCATTAGGAGGCTTCTTACAGAGTGCTTTTAATTCCAGTGTCCCTTTTCTTGCCTCCCCGTCTCCTCACCCCAGTCCTGCGGTGGTGGTGCCGTGTGTCTCCTCTCTTTTAGCCGTTGCTGATGGGGTGGCAGCCTCCTAGCCCAGCCTGAAGCCCGCGCTCTCCCTGGGCGGTGTTCGCTTCATGCAGCCTGGCTGGCCCGGTGCTGCCTGCTCAGTTCTGCTTCTTGGTCAGAGAGCAGCCTGTCGAGGCTGGCTCCGAGGCCGCAGCCTTCCTGGACGTGGTATCTGAAAAGCTCTGAGAGCGCCTCCGGACTCCGTCAGGCCTCCTGCCGCGTCTGGAGGCGCGCCGGGAGCACCCGTGGGGACCCTGGCGCTGTCTGAAGGGTGCTGCTCAGCAGCTGGGGATGCACTGCCCCAGCCTCCTTGGTGCTTCCGGTGGTTTAAAGGTCGGCTTTCAGGAACTCTGCGCAGATAGTGTGTACCAGGCTCGAGCATTGTCATGGTGTATCGCGTTCAGCTAGAAACGCTGTTATGCGACATAGACTGTGGGTGAAAAGTGTGCGACTGTGGGTGAAAAGTGTGCGACCTAAATAGTGAACTCCATTGTTGTTCAGTCACTGTGGTGTCCGACTCTCTGCCACCCCGTGGACTGCAGCTCACCAGGCTCCTCTGTCCTCCACTGTCCCCCGGACCTTGCTCAAATTCATGTCCATCGAGTCAGTGATGCCATCCAACCATCTCATCCTCTGTTGCCCCCTTCTCCCCCTGCCCTCAGTCTTTCCCAGCATCAAGGTCTTTTCCAGTGAGTTGGCTCTTCGCATCAGGTGGCCAAGGTATTGGAGTTTCAGCTTTAGCATCATTCCTTCCAAAGAAATCGCAGGGCTGATCTCCTTCAGAATGGACTGGTTGGATCTCCTTGCAGTCCAAGGGACTCTCGAGAGTCTGCTCCAGCACCACAGTCTGAAAGCATCAATTGTTTGGCGCTCAGCCTTCTTTATGTTTCAACCCTCACATCCGTACATGACCACTGGAAAAACCACAGCCTTGCCTAGATGGACCTTTGTTGGTGGAGTGAACGCAGAGTTCACCGTATGTGATTAGAATTGGGCTTCGACTCTGAGTTGAATGGTCAGTGTCATGTGCAGCCCTGTCCTCCGTCAGTGTGTTTTTTTCCAAATGAAGTGGTTTATTTTTTCTAATCACAAGGTAGTGCTATCCTCCATTTAGATATTTAAGAAAAAAAATTCTAGCGCGTACTTTCCAAGCAGTTGCAGCCACAGTGCAGGGCAGATGTTTGTGCACCGCCGGCAGGTGGCTGCGGCCGTGAAGCCCTGGCAGTGCTAGTGTGTGTCCTGCAGACGGGACACTCGGCACAGCCGCCGTGCGTCCTTAGCACCTGCAGGCCAGTTCACGTTGGCTCTGCCTTACCGTGGCTTTCCTGGCTGTGACGCTTAATGGTCACAGGCAGTTCTTTAGCTAGTATCTCTGAGTGGGCTTGTGGGTTTTCTTTGGGTTAGATCAGGTTTCGGGCCTCTGGCTGGAATGGCACAGGGGTGCTGGGCCTTCTTGGCCTTGGGCCCCCCAGGACACAGTTTCAGTTTGTCCGCTCCGGGATGGGTCACTTGAAGGTGGTGGAGTCTGCACACTTCGCAGCTGTGAAGTCTTTGTGGTTAAGGACTGTGTGGGGGGAGGTGGTTTTGAAACTAAGTATCTGTTCTTTCAGTTCCTCTCAGTCACCCTAGGCTAACAGTTTCCCATTTTATTCAGCTGGTTGTCATTTTTTATTGTTATTTATTTTGGTGTTCCTGTGGTCCTGGGTTTGGCCACTGGAAGCCCCTTAAGGTGGTCCCGTGTCCTGGCTCGGGGGAGTCCCCACCGCTCGCGTGCAGCCCGAGCTGTGTGGTGAGCCCCGCACGCCCTCACATGGACCCGGCCCCGCTTTGAAGGCAGCCTTCTGTGCTCTCCGTGCGCCCTCCTGAGGCTGCTCCTGAGCCCGCTTCATGGGCGGTGACGCCTGCCCTGCGGCGTCGGCGCAGCACTGTGCAGTCGTGACCACCTTCCCTCTGGTGCACACGTGTCTTTCCCGTTGTCGGCGTGTCACGGCGCTCCTGTGAGCCTCCTTACACCTGTGTGCGGTGCTGCTGCTTCTGGTGAGCCGCTTCTTTGGATGTTACCACTGAATTGGATTGTGTGTGTTTGTTGTTTGTTATATGTTTTTAAATTGCTTCTAATGTTACACATCCTCAGTGATCAGGAGCCTGTTTTCCTCACCGTTTCAGAACTGATTGCATCACTTTTGCTCATCTTTGTTGACCTCATAGTATGAGGACTAAATGAGGATGAACACACGAATTCATGTGTTTATGCAGTGTGTGTTAGTTTCCTATGAACTATGTGTTCAGATGTTTTCCAGCCAGAGGAGAACTCTGTGTGCCCTGACTTCTGCGTCAGGTCGCCTTCAGTGTGTGACATGGAAGCTCTTGTAGACTTGAGTGCGTCTGTATCTTCCTTGGTGGCCTCTAGTCTGGATCATCAGTAGGCTCTCCTCCCCAGTCTTCCTGTTTCTTCACCCTCAGGTTTCTAACCTAGCTGAAATTTACTTTGGTGTCTGTTGTGAGGTGGGGATCAGTCTTTAAATGTTTTTCAAAATGGCTTGCAAATGGGCCCAGTTCTGTTGATGGTCTAGTCCCTCCTTCCTTGCTGACTTGAAGTGGCGTTTGTTTCAAATGCTAAACTCACAGATACACCTGAGTTTGTTTCCTTTATCCATTTTCCTCTTCCTTAGTCGAAACCCCAAGTACTAATGACTTGCTTTATGGTGTGCTTTGCTAATTTTAGGTTGAATCCCCCACTTTTTTTCTTTTTTTCAAATAACCTAGGACAGTTTTATTTTTAGGTGAATCTAGGAAAACCACCCCCCACCTTTTTTTTTTTAACAGTACACATATATATTTTTTAAAAACCTACTGGGACCTTGTGTTACGTTTCCTATGGCTACCAAAATAAATTATGACAAATTTAATAGCTTAAAACAACAGAAATTTCTTCTCTCAGTTCTGGAGCTGGAATCTGACACCTGGCCGTCTGCTCTCCCTCTGGGGCTCCTGCCTCCAGCCTCTCGTGGCTGCTCCTGTGTCCCGCCTCTGCCTCCACCTTCGTGTCACCCTGACCTCTGTGTGGTCTCTTCCTCTCTTTCAGAAGGATCCACTCAGATAATTCAGGGTAGTCTTCACTCACTTCTGGAAAGACTTTTTTTCCAGGTAGAATAATGTTTAAATTCCAAATAGCAGGACCTGGTATCCTTGGGTGGCTGTAGCTCCGCTGACCACAGATGTCATTCGGCATTTCTCTGAGGCTGTAGGTGGACTTAGGGGAAGACAGACATCTCGGAGGTCAGTCTCCCTGAGAGTGGCGCTGCTCCGAGACTCGGGCGTCTCGAGTGGGCTTTGTTTTGGCAACACCGAGCCTCCCTTCAGCTTCCTAACTCTTCACTGTAACAGAGAGGTTTTCTAAACAGAGGGCCATCTGCAGGTACTGGCGTTTGTCTCTTAGCTTCATTATTTCTCCTTAAGCTGCATGTTTGACAGTCTTTGACCATGGTATCAATAGACATCTTTGCTGGTTTGTTACTTAATAGGATAATTTTGGCTTTTCACTAAATGTGGTATGGTTTTCTTCTGGGAAATGTTCTTCATGTGGCCATTTCCTTCTGTTCCTGAAATTATATTCCATAGGAAGCAAGGAATAGATGCTGAGTTTCATCAGCCAGATGGGCTTTTTTAAATGGCATCTTTCAGTTCTGTATATATGTTTGTGCACCTTCTCTGGGCTCTGCGTGTGAGATTACATTACCTAATAACGAGTCCTCACTGCGTCCCTCGCACAGACCTGCTTACTCATGGTGCCTTGTTCTCTGAGTTCAGAGTGGATTTATTGGGCTGGTGTTTTAAGTTTTATGTTTGTAAACTAGTTTGTAGTTGATCGTCTTTTCTCTGCAGCTCCCTCGCATTGTTTGGGGAGCCACCCTTTCCACCATGTGCAGGCCGTGTGTTGGGGATGAAGCGGCCCAGCTTGTGGGAGCACCCTGATTAACTGTGGCTAACAGACATGCTCCATCACTGTGGCCCCTGACGGGCTCAGAACCCAGCCAGTGCCAGTGAGACTCAAAATAATCCCTGGAGCTCTCATGGGGCAAAGAAGCTCTTACGTCTTTGGGAGCTACCAGAAGATGAATTACTGCATTTATCACCCCGTTCTTACTTCGGCATCAGGTGCCCAGAGCCCCATCCCTGCGAGCTTGTGTCTTCCATGTGCTCTTCCCTTGTCCGACAGGCTTGAAAGAGTTAATTGCTTTTTTTAGAGAAATTGATTTTAGTTTGTTTTTTTTTTTCTGATTTTGGTTTTGATTTACCAAATCAGCTGTATTTTGCTTGTTTTTGTTTTCTATTTCACCAATTCTTTATTTATTCCATGTACTTTCTTTGATTTTTCTGTTTTCCATCTTAAATGCTTATTGGCTCGTTTATCTTCATTTCTCCTTGTAAAATTTATAAAATTTGCAAGTTTGATTCATTCTCCAAGGATAGCTTTGTACACCCTGCTAAGCAGTGCTCTTTGATCTTTTCCTTTTCTGAACCCCTTATTGTTAGAAAAACCTTCAAACATACCCAGATAGGAGAGGATATGGATACTTCATATACCTGTCACATAGCTCCAACAGTGGTCAGCGTTTCGCCATTTTTATTCATCTTCCCTGCTTGTTCCACACTTGTCATACTTTGAACGTTGAGTATTTTAAGGCAAAGCCCACTTTTCATGTCACTTGTAAATACTTTAGCATGTATCTTCAGTAGGTGAGGGCTTTAAAGAAATTACACCTAACAAAATTAGCGACATTTTGTTACTGTCACCCAGTATCTATTCTGCATTCAGTTTTCTCCAAATGTCAGAGGGTATGTTTTTACAAGTCTCCACAGTCTGGACTGGGTCAGTTGTTTGTGATGGTGGCGTGTCCACTGATCCTCATTATTTTCTGTAAACTGGTAGCTACATCTGGATGCTTAGTTCGTTGGGGAGGGGTGTTTCGGGTTTGGGGGTTTTGTTTGTTTTTGCCAAGAAGGAGTAGGGAGGGTGTCAAGAACACGGCCTAGATTGTGCTGGGTAGGGCCTGTGCATTCTGCCAGGAGTCGCGGTGTCTGGCTGTCTTGCTGTTGGCTATGTTACAATTGATCAGTGAATGTAGTGTCAGCAGGCTGCCTCTGCCCCTTATAAAGTTTTTTATCACCCATTATCTCATGGGCTCAGCAGCCCTTTTGCTTGTTTCCCCTGTGTGGTTGGTGTATTAGTTTCCTGTTGCTGAGGTAAGTCACCAGGAACCTGGCTGAAGTCAGCCTCCGTGGGGTCAGGTTGAGGTGTCAGCAGGACTCCCTTCGGGGGTTCTGGAGAGAATCCATTTCTTGCTTTTCACAGCTTCTTGCACCCCCTGCGAGCGTGAGTGCCCCTGTTACATGTCTTCCCATCTTGTGGTCTGACCTAGTTCACGGTTCACGCGCACAGGCTCCAGGGCTGCGCACACGGATGCCTTTGGGGCCATGATTTAGCCTACAGTGGACAGTTGCAAAATGAGGATTTCTCTAGTTTTGTTTCTACATTTACTTATTGGCATTTTTGTATGAAGTTTTCTCTTACTAATTCTGATTACTTTGAAATACAGTTCCTATTGGAGAGAAAAGAGAAATTATTTCTTTTCATTTATTCATGTTTAGATTATATTTGGACTAGCAACTTCTGAAGCAACAATGCATTTTTGTTACTCCCCCCCCCCCCAGTACTATGAACTTGTAGATAGATATATATGTATAATATATATAGTTGTCTTTCAACCCCCTGAAGCAGTTTTTTCTGGAATTATCTTTCATTGTGCCAGGTCCTCGGTGTTGTCCAGGGGTTTTCTCTGGTGAGGCACACAGGCTTAGTTGCTTTGCACATATGGGATCTTGCTGGCTGCTGCTGCTGCTAAGTTGCTTCAGTCGTGTCTGACTCTGTGCAACCCCATAGACGGCAGCCCACCAAGCTCCTCTGTCCCTGGGATTCTGCAGGCAAGGACACTGGAGTGGGTTGCCATTTCCTGCTCCAGTGCATGAAAGTGAAAAGTGAAAGGGAAGTCGCTCAGTCTTGTCTGACTCTTAGCGACCCCGTGGACTGCAGCCTACTGAGCTCCTCCATCCATGGGATTTTCCAGACAAGAGTACTGGAGTGGGGTGCCGTTTTCTTCTCCAGTGCATGCATGCATGCATGCTAAGTCGCTTCAGCTGTGTCCGACTGTGCACCCCTATGGACAGCAGCCCTCCAGGCTCCTCTGGCCGCAGGATTTTCCAAGCAAGAATACTGGAGTGGGTTGCCATTTCCTTCTCCCAGGATCTTGCCAGACCAGGGATCAAACCCGTGTCCCCTGCATTTCCCACTGTACTACCAGCAAAGTCCTGAAACAGTTCTTTTGATGTCCAGATTGTTCCTGCAAGTTGACTTCTGCATTCTTTGGAGGTGACCCCTTTGGCCTGTGACTGCATCCTTGCTCCCTGCTGCAACACGACATCCCATCTTGTGGCCGGGGTGCAGCCGTCTTCTCTCATGGTGGGGAGTGGTGTCCACGGCCACGGTCTGCGTGCTCAGGCAACACATTGCTTTCCTAGCAGATAGGCCTGGGAAGCAGCCGTGAATATCAGATCAGATCAGATCAGATCAGTCGCTCAGTCGTGTCCGACTCTTTGCGACCCCATGAATCGCAGCACGCCAGGCCTCCCTGTCCATCACCAGCGCCCGGAGTTCACTGAGACTCCTGTCTATCGAGTCAGCGATGCCATCCAGCCATCTCATCCTCTGTCGTCCCCTTCTCCTCCTGCCCCCAATCCCTCCCAGCATCAGAGTCTTTTCCAATGAGTCAACTCTTCGCATGAGGTGGCCAAAGTACTGGAGTTTCAGCTTTAGCATCATTCCTTCCAAAGAAATCCCAGGGCTGATCTCCTTCAGAATGGACTGGTTGGATCTCCTTGCAGTCCAAGGGACTCTCAAGAGTCTTCTCCGACACCACAGTTCAAAAGCATCAATTCTTCGGCGGTCAGCCTTCTTCACGGTCCAACTCTCACATCCATACATGACCACAGGAAAAGCCATAGCCTTGACTAGACAAACCTTTGTTGGCAAAGTAATGTCTCTGCTTTTGAATATGGTATCTAGGTTGGGCATAACTTTCCTTCCAAGGAGTAAGCATCTTTTAATTTCATGGCTATGAATATAGGTGTTTCCAATTCAGGTACGATCTGCATTACTTATGCTGAAAATTGGTTTTTAAGGATGATAACCTGATCCAACAACGTAGAATAGTTTTAGAATGACAGTAACTGATGTTTCTAGGTTTACCCCACTTGGAATACACCATCCAGTCACTGTGTTTTAAAGTGTTTTCTCTGATGCTTATGCCATGTTGTGACATTTTTATTTAGGTTGCTTTCCAATTTTTTTACTAAAACTGTTAATGAGGTATAGTAAACATATAGAGAACTATGCAAATCCTTAGTGAAGATTCATTGAGCCATAAACAGTAACTGAACCTCCCATATAACCAGCATCAAGATAAAGAAGCAGGACTTAATTGTTTTTAGAGTTTATTTTTCTCTGATTTATATGGTTCTAGAGGCAAAGGGTCCATACAGTCACAGCTATAGTTCTTCCACTAGTCATGTACGGATGTGAGAGTTGGACCGTAAAGAAGGCTGAGCACCAAAGAATTAATGCTATCAAATGGTGGTGTTGGAGAAGACTCTTGAGAGTCCCTTGGACAGCAAGGGGATCAAACCAGTCAATCCTAAAGGAAATCAGTCCTGAATAGTCATTGGAAGGACTGATGCTGAAGCTGAAGCTCCAGTACTTTGGACACCTGGTATGAAGAGCTGACTCTGGAAAGAACCCTGATGCTGGGAAAGATTGAGGGCAAGAAGAGAAGAGGGATGACAGAGAATGAGATGGTTGGATGGCATCACCAAGTCAGTGGACATGAATTTGAGCCGACTCTGGGAGATAGTGAAAGACAGGGAAGCCTGGTGTGCCGCAGTCCATGGGGCTGCAAGGGGTCGGACACAACTGAGCTGCTGAACAACAGCAGAGGCAAAGGGAACCATGGAGCTGGGTTGGCCAAACAGTCGGCTCGCTGTTCCCGTGTGATGACTCGAGCAGCGCGTAGCTGTCTTCAGCTTCATTTGGAGCAACTGTCAGGTTCTACTGGGACAGCTGTCCTTTCAATGTGCATTTAAAAAACCAAAATTGGTGAATTTCTGTGTAGTCGTTTTAATATTGAAGATGGAAGAAAAACAATATTTTTGCCATATTATGCTTTATTATTTAAAGAAATGGTAAAAACACAACTGAAATACAAAAAAAGATTTGTGCAGTGTATGGAGAAGGTGCTGTCACTAATGAAATGTATCAAAGTGGTTTTTGAAATTTTGTGCTGGAGACTCTCTCTGGACGATGCTCCATGGTCGAGTAAACCAGTTGAAGTTGACAGCAGTCAAATCAAGACATTAATTGAAAACAGTCAATGTTATACCACACTGGAGATGGCTGACATACTTAAACATCCAAATCAAGCATTGAAAATCATTTGCACCATTTGATGTTTTGGGTTCGCTATAAGTTAAGTGGGGAAAAAAAACCCACCTTTTTCATCATACTGCTGCAGGCAGTTCTCTACTTAAATGTAACAAAAATTCTCCATTTTTGAAACACACTGTGAAGGGCAGTGAAAAGTAGATATGCTACAATAATGTGGAACGGAAGAGCTCGAGGGCAAGTTAGAAGGACCACCAGCCATGCCACAGGCCGACCCTCGTCCAGTGAAGGTGGTGTGTGTGTGGTCGGATTGGAAGCTGCCAAGTCGCTCAGTCATGTCTGACTCTGCGACCCCATGGACTGCAGCCTACCAGGCTCCTGCGTCCATGGGATTTTCCGGGCAACAGTACTGGAGTGGGTGCCATCGCCTGCTCCTAGGGATTGGAAGGGAGCCTTTATTATGAGCTGCTTCTGGAAAACCAAACGATTAATTCCAAGTCCTGCTCCAAGTAAACCAGCTGAAAGCACCACCTGATGAGAAGCGTCCAGCATAAATCTTCCATCAGGATAACCAAGACCGCACGCTCCTTTGATGACCAGGCAGTAACTGTTTCAGCCTGACTGGGAAGTTCTGATTCATCCACGTATCCACCAGACATTGCACCTTCAGATTTCCATTTATTTCAGGTTTGACAGAATTCTCCATCTCCTCCTGACAGAGAGGAAACATGGCCTTTGAAGAGGTGGATGCGCCCAGGGTCGCCAAGCAGACAAAGTCCACCGAGGCTACTGCTGGAGAGAAGAAAATCTGAAGACCAGGTGTTTCTGCTCCTTCCTCTGTAGAAAAGCATTCCGTTTCTGTTCGGACAGGACTGGTTCTAATTCTTAAATATTCAAGTGTAGGTTTACCTAGCTCTATATTCATAGCAAAGTTTCTTATAAACTTGAGCTAAGCTCATTCTAACTCGTGGAACTTTTGTATGTAAATTGTAGGAAGAAAAACATCTCCAAGTATATTGCCCTAGGTCAGATTTGAGGTTATTTTGTTTCTTGTGGGTTAATCGCAGGCCTCAGGGGGAGCCTGCCCGAGCCCTCCTGATGCCGCCTTCCTCCTCCTGCTTTTCCAGACAGTCCCCAAGCCTGTGTGTGGAGGGCTGCTCTGAAGCGTGGCCTGCACCTGGAAGCAGGTGTTGCTTTCTCTAATGACACAATCAAAGACAGAGCGCGGAGGAGTCCTCTGATGGAGACGGCCGCCCAGTGAGGCGCGGGGAGGCTTCCCGGTCTCCGGTGAGAAGGGCTCTGCCCCGGTTTCCAAGGCGCGAGGCCCCGAGGGCGTGGCCCGAGGCGGAGGGAGTCAGTGCTCCCCGGTTGTGCTGCTGGCAGGGCTCAGCCTCTGCGTCTTCCAGACACCGAGAGACTGTGCGCCGGTGCCTCTCGATCCCGAGGCTTCACGCGGTTAGGGGAGAGCCATGTCCTCTCTAGCCCGTCACTCAGACACCACCGCAGAGAAGACTTGTTGCTGTAAACGTGGTCTAAGACCACATGAGAAAGGCCTGTGACCCTGGCTTCTGCTCGTCGTAGCCGACCGGCTTCAGACGAAGAGCCCCTCCGTCTTCTCCAGGCGGGGGTCTGCGCTGGAGAGAGGCGCGCAGTGTGGTCTCGCCTGCGTGCTCAGCCCGGCCCGCCCACCATCTGTAAGAGGCGTGTGGACTGCGCGCTTTTCTGTGCGCTCCGCTCCCAGAGCCGTAAACCTGCTGTCCCTTCACGTCAGTGAGAGCGCTCCTCCGTCGCTCGGGCGCTGCCACCGCTCGGTGTCCGACCGTGCGCCGGGCCTGGTCTCCCTGGCCCAGGTGTCCTAGAGGTGCTTCATGCGGACAGACGTGTCTCTGACACAGCTGGGCACGTAGCATCAGCACAGTGGAAAGCGGCCCCTCTGCTGCACGGACGCTGACCAGGCCTCTGACGCAGGACGGCGCTGCCTGACGCCTGCGGACGGTCTCTCCATAACCCAGTCCTACACAACCAGACTCCCGACGCATCGTCTAGGACAGTCACCGTCAGTGTGGGAAACAGTGTTCAGGTGTTCAAGAAACGTTTCTCTTTGCTTTTATTTCCTTGTTTGGTGTTATTTTTACGTTACCTGATTAAATGAGAAGCAAGCCTTGCGTGAGCGTGGTGGGGGGGCGGGGGCGTGCGTGCAGTGTCGCAGGCGGGGCTGGGGTCAGGGCGTCCGTGGGCACAGTGGCGTCAGGCATAGCTGCTGGTAGAACGGAGACTTGGACGTGTGTGGACGTCGGTCAGGAGGGTACACTTCTCTTCCTGCTAGGAACAACACAGGCGGCCAGCCTTTCGCTCCTACGAGAATGCAGACAGTACCTCTATCTTCGGGTATGTTGAAAATTCTGAAAGAGATGGGAATACCAGACCACCTGACCTGCCTCTTGAAAAACCTATATGCAGGTCAGGAAGCAACAGTTAGAACTGGACATGGAACAACAGACTGGTTCCAAATAGGAAAAGGAGAACGTCAAGGCTGTATATTGTCACCCTGCTTATTTAACTTCTATGCAGAGTACATCATGAGAAACGCTGGGCTGGAAGAAGCACAAGCTGGAATCAAGATTGCCAGGAGAAATATCAATAACCTCAGATATGCAGATGACACCACCCTTATGGCAGAAAGTGAAGAGGAACTAAAAAGCCTCGATGAAAGTGAAGGTGGAGAGTGAAAAAGTTGGCTTAAAGCTCAACATTCAGAAAACTAAGATCATGGCATCTGGTCCCATCACTTCATGGCAAATAGATGGGGAAACAGTGTCAGACTTTATTTTGGGGGCTCCAAAATCACTGCAGATGGTGACTGCAGCCATGAAATTAAAAGACGCTTGCTCCTTGGAAGAAAAGCTATGACCAACCTAGATAGCATATTCAAAAGCAGAGACATTATTTTGCCAACAAAGGCCCGTCTAGTCAAGGCTATGGTTTTTCCAGTAGTCATGTATGGATGTGAGAGTTGGACTCTAAAGAAAGCTGAGCGCAGAAGAATTGATGCTTTTGAACTGTGGTGTTGGAGAAGACTCTTGCGAGTCCCTTGGACTGCAAGGAGATCCAACCAGTCCATTCTGAAGGAGATCAGCCCTGGGATTTCTTTGGAAGGAATGATGCTAAAGCTGAAACTCCAGTACTGTGGCCACCTCATGCAAAGAGTTGACTCATTAGAAAAGACCCTGATGCTGGGAGGGATTGGGGGCAGGAGGAGAAGGGGACGACAGAGGATGAGATGGCTGGATGGCATCACTGACTCAATGGACATGAGTTTGGATGAACTCCGGGAGTTGGTGATGAACACGGAGGCTTGGCGTGCTGCAATTCATGGGGTTGCAAAGAGTCGGACACGACTCAGCAACTGAACTGAACTGAATGAGTATATATGTGGAAGCTCTAAGAAGAAGGGAAATTGTATCTAAAGTACAATGTATAATCAGACTGGTCCTCAGAGAGGCCACTCAGTCCTCCTCCCAGCCACAGCAGCATGCTCACACCATTGCTGTCCTCAAGGTTTTTTTTCTCCTTGCCAATTTGAGAGGTGAAATATAGACTCTCATCCTACCTTCAAACCTTTTTTTAAATTACAAATGTTTCCTGCATGTCTGTGAAAGATCTTTGTATCTTTTGCCTTTTTTTTTAAATGGGTTTATTAGAGTGGAAGAAATACTGTGCACCACGTGGTCACTTCTCTCTAAGATCTTTGAGACTATGTCCTCTGCCCTCAGGTGCTTGTGGTAGAGGAGAGATTTTCATGACTGAGACAAATACTCATGTTGTATTTTATGAAGTTTATTAATAAGGTTACGTTTCTTTCTGGCTTGGTTTGGAAAAACCACTGTGCAGCACTGCTGTTGAGGAAGAGCTACAGGCATAATTTAAAATTTTCTAGTACCCACTCTAAAAATGTAAAAAGAAGCAAGTGAAATTTAAGTTTGATAATGTATTGTTTAACCTAATGCAAAATACTATCATTTCCACATGTAATCAACATAAAGTCATTAATAAGATGTTTTACACTGTGTTTATTGTACTGAGTCCAAAAAACTGTATTTTAGACTTTGCAAAATTGTATATATGTACATATTTTATGGTAGTTATAAAATATTTATGTACATATATATAGAAATACTGTATAAATGAAAATTATATAAACTCTGATTACAGAATTATACACACATGCACATACATGGCCCTCTTGGGATTTAAGTAGGGTTTGCACTGAATTTCTATGCAAAAAAATAGAAATTATTTTTCTAGTTATTCTACTTAACTAGAGAATTGCAGTCTGTATGTTTAATTTAGCTTTACTGTATAGATGAGTTGGTCATTTCTCCATTTTGTTTTTTTCTGTATTTTGACAAAGGTTTTTACAGTATTCTCCATAAAACCTACTTTCTTACTAGATTTATTCCTAACAGTCTGTTGGTGACGTTTTAGAACATGATTGATTTTGTGTGCTGATCTTGTTTCCAGAAAATTTACTGAGTTCCTGGTTTAATTCTAACAGTGTGTTCATATAGACCCTCCTGGATCTTGTACTGGACGGCTGTACTGTCTGGCACTGGCAGCCTTACGTCCAGTCATGCCTGCCGTCTTCCTGTCTTACTGCCCTGGTTAGATTCCCTCTGCAGGCTTGCATAGAAAAAACTCAACAGCCTGTCTCCTCGTGACCCCAGGACGAGCGCCTCTGCTGAGGTGCCCATCGCTGAGTTGGGGAATGGGTCCCTGTCTCCTCGTGACCCCAGGACGAGCGCCTCTGCCGAGGTGCCCATCGCTGAGTTGGGGAATGGGTCCCTGTCCTCGTGACTCCAGGACGAGCGCCTCTGCCGAGGTGCCCATCGCTGAGTTGGGGAATGGGTCCTTGCATTCCTAGTTGGTATCAGGAGCGGGCAGACTGTCTCTTTATTCTTTATCCTCAAGTAAACCACATTCTTTATTTGAATGGTTTGAGATGATCAAATCATTCCTGCTTCAGTGCTAATAATGTGGTGAATTATTTTAATCTATTTTCCTGATACTTAGCACCTTGCATAATTGGATTAAACGTGACTTTATCATTATATATTACACATTTGTTTTTACATCTTTGAATCCGTTGGCTAGATTATTTTAGGCTTTTGTTTTTAAGTACCTAATGAAATTCACACATTTTCTCTCCTCACCTGGGAGGTATTGAAGCTCCCTGGCTTCGTGAGTAAGTTGGGAAAACAATTTCTTGGGGCTTCCTTACGGAAGCACCTGGATCTGCCTTTTTGTTGTGACTTTTATGTTTGTTTCTTCAAATATTGGAGAGTGTTATTTAAACTTTCTTTTCCTTACAGATTCAGTTTGGGTAACTTATTTTCCTAAAAATTACCCATTTAATGTAAGTTTTTGATATTTCAGAGTCTCTATTGTAGTTGCAGCTTTTGCCACCCCCCTCCCCCTTTGAATTCTTCCACCAGCTTCCCTGGTGGCTCAGATGGTAAAGCGTCTGCCTGCAATGTGGGAGATCCAGGTTCAGTCCCTGAGTTGGGACAATCCCCTGGAGAAGGAAATGGCAACCCACTCCAGTATTCTTGCCTGGAAAATCCCATGGACAGAGAAGCCTGGTAGGCTACAGCCCATAGGGCCACAAAGAGTCGGACACGACTGAGCGACTTCACTTTGAATTCTTCAGTCACTTCAGTTCACTCAGTCGCTCAGTGGTGTCTGACTCTGTGGCCCCATGGACTGCAGCACCCCAGGCCTGCCTGTCCATCACCACCTCCCGGAATTTACTCAAACTCAAGTCCATTGAGTCGGTGATGCCATCCAACCATCTCATCCTCTGTCGTCCCCTTCTCTTCCTGCCCTCAATCTTTCCCAGCACCAGGGTCTTTTCCAGCGAGTCAGCTCTTCGCATCAGGTGGCCAAAGTATTGGAGTTTCAGCTTCAGCATCAGTCCTTCCAATGAACACCCAGGACTGATCTCCTTTAGGATGGACTGGCTGGGTCTGCTTGCAGTCCAAGGAACTCTCGAGTCTTCTCCAACACCACAGTTCAAAAGTATCAGTTGTTTGGCACTTAGCTTTCTATATAGTCCAAGTTTCACATCCATACGTGAATACTGGAAAAACCATAGCTTTGACTAGATGGGCCTTTGTTGGCAAAGTAATCTCTGCTTTTTAATATGCTGTCTAGGTTGGTCATACGTCTTTTAATTTCATGGCTTCAGTCACCATCTGCAGTGATTCTGGAACCCCAAAAAAACAGTCTCTCACTGTTTCCACTGTTTGCCCATCTATTTGCCATGAAGTGATGGGACTGGACGCCATGATCTGAGTTTTCTGAATGTTGAGTTTTAAGCCAGCTTTTTCATTCTCCTCTTTCACTTTCATCAAGAGTCTCTTTCGTTTTTATTTGCTAGAATAATCTAGCAAACTGAATTCTTTGAATTCTTAGTGTCACCTATTCTGTTTTTTCCACTGATTGTTTTTGCTGGAGATCCAACGAGTTCTTTTAGATTTAGCTCAGTCTATTCTCGGTGCTGTGTGTCCTTAACTTCATTGATTTCTTTATTTCTATTTCCTTTAGGTTTATTGTTTTTCTAATTTTAGAAGAGGTTAACTAGCTAGTTTTTACATTTTCCTCTTCACTAGTATGATGGCTAAGATACTATTTTCAGATCTTCTTTGATCCATGAGTTATTTAGGAGCAAGTTTTTAAAACTTCTAGGCTTTCAAACATTTTAACTTCTAATTAATTGTGTTGTGGTCACAGAATATCTAATTTTTTGGCCATTTGTTGAAAAAAAAAAAGTTGGCCTTAGCTCCTGGTCAATTTTGTCAAAATGAAATGTATTCTTGGAAAGAATGTGCTTTCTAATCATTGGGCAAAGGATTATATAAGTCCAATAAAGTAGGTTTTAACTGCATTGTTTTAACTTTCTGTGCATTTTTAATCTCCATAATCTGTTACCAAGAGTTGTCAGTCTTCCTTTATAATCTTGGCTGTATCAATTTATAATAAGCTTCAGCTTTTACTTAATATACTTTGTAGCTACAATTGGATACATACAGAATCAGAGTTGACTTTATTCTTGAGCGTCTTTGTTGTCAATACTGCTTATCCTACAGTCTGTTGTATCTGAAAACGACACAGGTTGCCCAGCTTTAGTGTGGTCAGTAGTTGCCTGGAGCACTTCTTCCACTTCCAGCTTTTTACGTTAAGTGTCTGTGTCCTTGTAGCTTGGGGTTCTTAAATAGCGTATAGCTGGACTTTGTAACTGGGTAGTTAGTATATACTAACATCAGATTATTTCCACATCTGGATTCATTTCTTCCACTGCATTTTGTGCCTTATTTATCTTGCTTTTAAATTGCTTCTTTTTTTTTACTTCTCTTGCTTCCCAGTGTTGTGTTTTTTCTCTTTTACTTGGTAATTAGTAATACAAAATAACAACCAGTAAATAATAACATATGGCTATTTCTGAATGTACAGTCTGATACAAGTTCTAGAACATTGCCAGTGACTTCCTGGTGCCTCAAATGGTGAAGAATCTGCCTACAATGCAGGGGATGCAGGTTCAATCCTTGGGTGGGGATGATTCCCTGGTGTAGGAAATGGCAACCCCTCCATGCATTGGAGAAGGAAATGGCAACCCACTCCAGTGTTCTTGCCTGGAGAATCCCAGGGAACGGGGGAGCCTGGTGGGCTGCCATCTTTGGGGTCGCACAGAGTCGGACATGACTGAAGCGACTTAGCAGCAGCAGCAGCCAGTACTCTTGCCAGAAGAATTCCATGGATAGAGGAGCCTGGCGGTCTGCAGTCCATGGGGCCATAAAGAGTCAGACACGACTGAAGCTACTTAGCAGCAGCAGCAGCAGCTTTCTTTATAGTCCAACTCTCATATCCATACATGACTACTGGAAAAACCACAGCTTTGACTAGATGGACCTTTGGCAAAGTAATGTCTCCGCTTTTTAATATGCTATCTAGGAGAAGGCAATGGCACCCCACTCCAGTACTGTTGCCCAGAAAATCCCATGGATGGAGGAGCCTGGTAGGCTGCAGTCCATGGTGTCGCTAAGAGTCAGACACAACTGAGCGACTTCACTTTCACTTTCCACTTTCATGCATTGGAGAAGGAAATGGCAACCCACTCCAGTGTTCTTGCCTGGAGAATCCCATGGATGGAGAAGCCTGGTAGGCTGCAGTCCATGGGGTCGCACAGAGTCGGACACGACTGAAGCGACTTAGCAGCAGCAGCAGCAGGTTGGTCATAGCTTTTCTTCCAAGGAGTAAGCGTCTTTTAATTTCATGGCTGCAGTCACCATCTGCAGTGATTTTGGAGCCCCCCAAAAATAAAGTCTCTCACTGTTTCCCCATCTATTTGCCGTGAAGTGATGGGACTGGATGCCATGATCTGAGTTTTTTGAATGTTGAGTTTTAAGCCAAGTTTTTACTCTCCTCTTTCACTTGCATCAAGAGGCTCTTTAGTTCTTCGCTTTCTGCCGTAAGGGTGGTGTCATATGAGTATCTGAGGTTATTGATATTTCTCTCTGGTTGCTTTTAAAATCTACTCTTGTTTTGGGCATTTTTGAGGTTTCACTGTTCTATACCAAAACACTGCTGGCCCCCTGTTCTCTTTTGAGGAGGGAAGGGACATATAATACCTTTACATTCTCGATTTGTTGCCAAATATTTTTCAATATTTCTTTGTCCTTTGTATTTTCCTCTTGTGAACTGCGTATTAGACATGTGTTGGACTTCCTCATCCTCTTATCTGAAGTTCTTAACCTCTTTGATTTGTTCCATCTTTTGATTTTTTTTTTTAACTTGCAGTCTTCTACCTGCGGCCCAGGCGCTATCCCGGTGACTCAGGGTGCAGCTCCAGGGACCGTGCCCTCAGCTCTGTGGCTCTTCCCCTGTGATGTCCCGCAGTGCCACAGGGTGCTGTCAGCCATGCTGGCTTTCTCCCTGGCCTTCGCCTTGCATATGCGGTTGCCTACTTAGGTCCCCACTTGGCCCTCCAGTGGGCATGTCAGACATTGTATCCAAGTTTTTGCATCACAGTTCCCCTTACCAGTGTAGACATTCAGGCTCTCCATCTCAGTGAGTGCACCCAAGAGCCTCCCTGCCTTTCTTGACTTCTGTTGATGGCCTTCTCCAGTTAATAGGGAATTTCTGGTGCTGTTGTCCAAATCTGTCCGCTCAGTGCATTCTCCATTGCCAGTGATAATGGAAAGCCGTAGTCACCTTTAGACTGAACGAACAACTGCTGTGAGGACCCCGCCCCATTCTGTATATACTGACAGAGTTCCATGGGAAAAAGTACCTCTGGGCCTGCCTGCCCCTCCTCAGCCACAGGCTTCCCTCGTCCTGAGCAGCACCTGTGTCTTGCCTGCTGAGGAGGGCCCTGGCCCAGGGCCGAGGGCACTGACCTGCCTCCCCTGCCCTGCCCCCGGTGCTGGTGGTGCCTTCCCTCCTCTCCGGGAGGATTTTGCTTGATCTCCTTGCATGTCCCTCCCTCTAGGCCTGGAGTGAAAGTGTCTCAGTCGTGTCCAACTCTTTGCGACCCCATGGATTATAGAGTCCATGGAATTCTCCAGGCCAAAATACTGGAGTGGGTAGCCTCTCCTTCTCCAGGGGATCTTCCCAACCCAGGTCTTATGCGTTGCAGGCAGATTCTTTACCATCTGAGCCACGAGGGAAGCCAGAGCCTTGACTAAAAGAAGCCGTTGTGGAGGCATATTACAGAGGAGTGCAGACCTGGCTGCTCCCTCAGCCCCTGAGTGGAAGCCCCCGAAGGGAGGGACTCTGTTCTCCTGTTTGTTGTTGAGGGCTGGGCGCCTCGCAGGCAGGCCCCTTCTTACCTGTGAGACGGCCGAGATACCTGGGGGTAGAGTCCTTTAAAGGAAAGACGGTCTGCATTTCTGTAGGGAATTAAATGAGTAGCCAAAGAACTGAGGAGGAATATTTTATACAAGTGCAGGACAGAGGAAGAGTGTTTGGGCCCCAGGCTTCAGGGCAGTGGGCTGTTCTCGGGAGTTGGTCAGGCTCGCCCGCGCTCCAGCCTTCGGAAGTTGTGAATGGCTGCGGCCGGCGGCTCATTCCCTTTGTGTTGTCCCTCGAGGTGTCCTGTTTCTTTCTTGGGTGTGGGGGCGGTGTTGGGGGCCCCGCTGCCAGAGCGGCTGCCCGTGCCCGCGCTTTGCGCAGGTGGCGGCCGTGCCCGACCCCGACGCCCCTCCGGAGCGGTGCAGCCTCCGGGCGCGGAGCGCGGCGGGCGGGGCGGAGCTGGCCGGCGGCGGGCGGGGCAGCCGCGGTCTGACGTGTCCAGGCGGGATTGGAGCCGCCGCCCTATATAGCCGTGGGGGCCCGGGCGCCGGCCGGAGGAGCCTGCCTGCGGGAGCGGCGAGCGAGAGGGGGTCCCGGCCTCTCCCGAGGCGAGCAGACGGACACACGGACGGACGGGCAGGCGCCGCGCAGGGTGAGCAGGCCGGGCGTGTGGCCGGGGCTGCGCGGGGACGTTGGGACGCCCGGCTGCCGACGTGGAGCACCGGGCGGGGGAGGCGGGGGACCGTGGCAGCGGCCGCACAGTGGGCGCCCCCCCACGCCCGGCTCGGCCCCGGGCCCCGCGGGGCGCCCCCCTGCCGGCCGGGGAGGGGCGGCTACGTGTCACCAGTGCGCATGGGCCGCAGCGCTGGCACCGGCCGAGCAAGAAAGTTTCCCGAGTCCCGCGGCGCCAGCCCGCTGCCCCCCGCCCGCCGTCCACCCCCCGCGCGTGTGGTCCGGTCTGGTCCCTGCGTCCCGGCCCGGGAGCCGCGGGGCGCCCCGACCTGCGCCAGGCCGGTGACGTGGGCGGCCCGCCGCCCCCTCCCCCGCCGCTCGCGGCCGGCGCGCCCCTCCCCCAGCCCGGCGGCGGCGGCGGGGGCGGCAGGCCGGGGCCGGGGCGCGCCGCCTCACCTCCACCTGCGGCCGCCGGCCTGCTCGGCCGGGCGCACCGCTCCCCTGGCGGCCGGAGCGCCGCTCGGACGCGCCCCGGGGCCCGCGGACGAGAAGGACCGCACGGAAAAGTACCGAACCCGGGCGGGATTCAGGGCGGCCGGCGCGCTGCCCCTTTAAGCCTGTCCCCGCCCGCGGGCCCGCGTGGCCGGTGGGAGGGCCGTGCTGAGGTGGCATATGCGAGTCCCTCCCGCGGCCGTGCGAGCCGGGCTGCTTCCTCTCAAGTTTGCTCTGTCTCCTGAAAGCGTTCTGAAAAGCCTCGTCCTTACAAGCTTGCTGTGGGGATCAGAGCAAAGAATCGTAACTTTGCAGGAGGAGGACCGAAGTCCTGGGTGTCCCGGGTTTCCTGGTGCCTCCGCTTCTCAGTCCTGCCCAGGAGGTACAGGAAGCGCTGAGGTCGCATTCGCTGGCTGAGAAAAAGTTCTTTCTGGACTACCGCTCCTGAGTTCCCTTTGCAGAAGACTTTCTTTTGAATGTGTAATTGAAAATATACAAGGGGATCAGCTTATATTTTCTTGGTTACAAGCAAAAAACAAAATCCTTCTCTTAAAGATTTGTCTGTTGTACCTTCGTTAGGACCAAACCTATGTGACATCTTCACATATGCCATTACTTCCCGTGGGGAGGTGGGTGCCTGACCATCCATCCTGTGGGAGCACCAGCCCACTCTGGGCAGGGGGTAGCAGAGAGAGGAATCTGCTTCTGTCTAGCCTTCTTTCTTTGGCTCTAGTTCTGCTTCTTACAAAGTTCCATTTTGAAATGTGGCTTTTTGCTGTGGGTCTTTATACTCTGAGAAACAAGACTAAAGTCCAGGCTAAGGGTGGTTTGAGATCTGCATTGGGTGGGCCTGAATGCTTCCCGTGGGGAAAGTCATTGAGAGCACCCACAGTGATGAATGGAGTTGCGGCTGGGTAGTGAACTGGCTTCCCGTGCCTGAAGGAGTCTGGTGGGGAAGGTGGGCCTGTTCTCTGGGGGAAGAAGCAGCAGACGGAGTGTTCTGACAGCTCAAGGCGGGGCCCAGCGGCCCAGCCGCCCCCAGCATTGCTCAGATACGAGGGTCCATTTCAGTCCTGATTGGAGTGGCAGCATCCAGCCCAGTGAGGAGCTGCAACAGCCATGTTTGGCTTCTGCGCCTCATTAAGGTCTCCTTGGACTTGAGATGGCCAGTGAGGGCACCCAGCTAGAGGCGTCACCCGCCAGGAAGGCTCAGAGGGGGTTGAAAGACCTCCGGGGATGGGCATCGTTTTGCAGGGGACAGTTTCTTGGGAGGAGGCACAGCAGGAGGGCTAGTGATGGCCAGCGCCTCAGGGCTGAGGCTGCACACGGCTCATCAGGTCGGCTCTCAGGTGAATTCTTTAAAGACGGGATCTTGAGACGTTTATAAGAAAAACAACAGCCTGCTTTGTTGAGATCAGACCTGATGTTCACCTGAGGCTCACTGTGGTTCATTCACCGCCAGCTGTGACAACCACCGCTCGAAATGCGCAGACTAGAGACCAGTGTATCCTGTCAAACCAGCTTGGAGTTTCCTGTGGGTCCACTCTGTGCGCTTGACTGCCCGAGGGCCTGTGCACATGTGAGGGCGTTAGGGGCTCTGACAGGCTGTCCCTCCTTGAGCCTCGTGGACTGAGGGTCAGTAGGGCAGCTGGCTGGGACGAGCACGAGCGGCCTCCGCAGCGAGCCGCGGGAGTGGCCTGGTGTGTGACCCCAGGTGTGGGGTGGGGCTGGCGCAGCCCTGTGGCTCGAGCGGACGTGGCGGTGGCCACCCCGCTGCGCGGCCTGCCCTGTCCGGGAAGGCAGGGGCTGGTCGGCGGCAGGCCAGGAGGCTGGCCTGGTGTCGGGGCGGTCTCGGGGGCGAACCCGCCTCTCAGAGGGCAGGTGTGAGTGGGTTTTGAGACGCTGTCGGCGCCGGGCGTGGGAGGCTCTTCAGGTGGAAGGTCAGGAGGCGCGGGGCTGCCTGGAGAGTGGGTGGGCCCCCCGGTCCCAGAGTCAGTGGCGCTTCCCAGAGCACCCGCGTCCTGGTCTGGGTGGGCTATGCGTAGGCTGACAGGGCCCGGGGGACCCAGGGCAGCTCACCTTTCACCTCTGCCAGAGGCCGGTGTGGATGAGCGTCCCTGTCAGTGTGATTTAATGGAAAGGTTTTCTTTCTTCCTTGCCTTAGTCATTGAGACCTGCCGGTTAGAATTTGTCTGTAAATAAAATGGCCTCGGTCATTTTGTATCCACCCTCTCCCCTTGAGGGCCACGTGTCGTGTGTGTCTGATGGGACTGGGCCTGCAGAGAGGGACTGGCCTCTGGCTCACAGAACTTCCCCCATGTGACTCAAGTCCTTACGTTTAGAGGATTTTTGGTTTTTGTAGTTTTTAAATCCTGAAATACCACAGGTCTGTGTCCCCAGCTGGGACATTGAGACTTTAAAATACACAGTCACTGGTGCAACCCCAGCGGCTGTACACCGGCCTCCTCGCTCCTGAGCACACCTGTGTTATGAGTGAGGTTGGAGGTGCTCCTCTCCAGCTCGGCGGGCACTCTTGTCACTGCTGTTAACTCCACCGTTCTGGACCGTGCCCACCCACGCCATAAAGGCCACCTTGTCAAGTGAACGCAGCCTGCGTAGAGCGGCCAGCCACCTACCTGGCAGCCTCTCCATCTTGAAGTCCCCCGCGGCAAGGTGACCCACACCCTCCTTCCTCACTGAGCAGTTTTGGGTCCTCCCAGGATGGCCTTTAAAGGTTCTTTCCAGCCCTGCTGTTTTATGGCCCGGTTTCTAAATCCCCAGTGGATTATAAGGGACTGAAGGACTTTTACAGGGTAACAGCAAGAACAAAGTAACCACCAAAGACACCTGCGCCCTTAGATAGTAAGCCCTCGGTCTCCCTGAGGAGCGCCGCGGCCCGGCACACTCACTCCATCAGGACAGTGTTGCAGATCCTTTCCCTTCTGGCTCAGTGGAGCCAAGCAAGAGGAGGACAGGAAAAAACGCTCACCCCCAGGGGAACAAACAGCAATTTTGTGAGAGTTTTACTTCGAAATGGTTACATGTAAAAGTTGAGGTACTAAAGGGATCACTCCCTGGGTCCTGGGAAGTCACCTCTGCAGCTCTAGCTCAGGCTTCACTCCTGTGTCTGTCTGAAGCGCGTGGCCTAATGGAAGGGCTTCTTCCTTTTTTTTTTTTTTGGTGCCCCAAGAAATTTTCCTAGTATTGGTTAGTAGCCAAAGTGCAAATAAATAACACCTCGACCTATTCTGGTTGAGAGGAAAGGATCTGGGTTGTCGGATGCAGATCAGTAACTTGTCTCGGGTTTTCTCCTTGCCGTCTCCCCCTTCCTGCCCCACACCAGCAGAAGCTGGCAGGCTGACAGAGGCGGCCTCAGGACGGACCTCCTGGCTACCGACCGTTTTGCTGGTGAGTGTGTCCTGCCTCCAGGCCTCCTGGCCCTGGGCTGTGTGTGTGCCCTTTCACTGTGTATCGTCCTGAAGTTTCCAGCCTTCATCAGAGAGGAGCCCTGTTGCTCACCTCCCAGTGTAGAGCGGAGCGTACACTTGTGCCCTTCTGGTGGATGGGCCATCTGGTTTCCATCGACTTTCAATCTTTTCTCCTTTTGGGTTTGCTGAGAGTATCTGATTTTGAGCTTGCTTCCAGAGCTTAATTTTTTTTAATTTGGGGAGGGGTCTTACTGAATTGTAAAAAGGATGGGAAAAAACTCACTAAAAATGACTTGACCCTCTTACATTTTTTTGCCTCAGTGGCGCAGAAACCCTGGGGGCGTGATTTGTGAGCAAGGGTGCTCCTCTCTGTGCATTAGTGTTGGGGGCGCAGCTGGAGTTTGGGAGGGGCTCCCCCACGCCAACTGAGCCCCTGTTCCGCGCAGGCGCTGTGGCTCTGAGAGCCGTGCGCCCAGGTCCCGGGGCCGCTCCAGGTGGGGTCTGGAGGCCGACTGCGGGGCTCCTGCCCGACAGCAGAGCCGTGTGCCCTCGGCTGGCCTCTCCGCCGCCGCCTGAGCCCCCCCACGGCTGGGAGGTGTCCGCGCTGCCACCCCGCGCTGTCACACTTGTCCCCAGAGCAGGGAGGCTGCGCTCTCGCGGCTCCTTGTAGCTCCTGTCCTACCGTGCATCTCATAAGCGTCAGGAGGTGTGGCGACAGCAGATTAACCAAGTAACTGAGACTGCTGTTAGCAGAGCCCCTGGGGTGGATCTGGGGCTGAGGCCGGGGGGCCCCATGTGGGGCGGGGGTTCAGACGGGGTCTCTGCGGCCCCCGGGGTCCCGTGATGAACCTGTCAGCCGGAGCCTGCGTCTGCTCCATCCCGGGCAGGGAGCCAGTTCTCCATTCCGTCCCCCGGTCGTAGTCTGGGAGCCCCTCAGGTTGGCCGTGCTGGCGCAGGAAGCTGGGTGTCCCCTGCCGGTGAAGCGATGCTGTCCTTGGCTGCGCACGCCCCTGGGTGGACGCCCCAGGCCTGCCTCTGACCCCCCTCCCCCCGCAGTGGCTCACCCGGATCAAGTGGCGGCCTGAGACCAACCATGAGCTCCGTTGCAGTTCTGACCCAGGAGAGCTTTGCTGAACACCGCAGTGGACTGGTTCCGCAACAAATCAAAGGTGAGGCGGCTCCTCACTGTGCTGGTAACGTGGGGCCTCTGCAGAGGTGTTTTGCGCCCCGTGCTGTGGGCGGGCCTGGGCCCAGCAGTGAGGTGGGCTCCATTTGCACTGCCCTTGTCTGCAGTGTGAGATGGCCACAGGTGGTGGACGGACCGACGCCAGATTCCAAACGTGGCCAGTGTGGCAGCCAGGGGTCTGCCCTTCGTGACTGACGGGTGCTCTTTCAGCATTCTTCTCGCCCTCGTGTTGAGCTGGACCCGGGACGGCGGCAGAGATGGACGCCGGGCTGTCAGGAGACGCGGACGCGACACACGGGCCGCGTCGTCTCAGTGTCTCTAGTGTAGCCACGCAAACGCCTGCCTGACGGTCTTTTCTGTCCCTTCAGAATCTGATGCGTATTTATGGCTGCAGGACAACTTGATTGAGGGCTCCGTGTTCATTCAAAGCCCTTCATCTGGACTTAGTTTTTATAAAATTTTCAGTTGAAAGAGTAGTTTGTTCCACTCTTTGTTGTTCCTGCTGCTGCTGCTAAGTTGCTTCAGTGGTGTCTGACTCTGTGCAACCCTGTAGATGGCAGCCCACCAGGCTCCCCCGTCCCTGGGATTCTCCAGGCAAGAGCACTGGAGTGGGGTGCCCTTTCCTTCTACAAAGCATGAAAGTGAAAAGTGAAAGTGAAGTTTCTCAGTCGTGTCCTACTCTTAGCAACCCCATGGACTGCAGCCCACCAGGCTTCTCCATCCATGGGATTTTCCAGGCAAGAGTACTGGAGTGGGGTGCCATTGCCTTCTCCGTTGTTGTTCCTAACACTCCTTAAAAGTTTTCCAGTAATGGAATTGAGTATCAGTTCTAAGGTTTAATTAAAATTAAAGATGTATTTCGTTAGTCACAGCAACTGCATTTCGAGCAGCTCGTCTCCAGGCAGTGGAGACCAGAACTGGCCGCTTGCTTTGGTCCTTGGTGCCTGCAGGCTGGGTCTGCCATGTGATCAAAGACCCTATGGGGTCCGAATCCACCCGGGGAGGGAGCAGGCCCTGCCGGGCTCCAGCAGCTGCTCACATGGAGCCTTTCCTGGCCTTCAGGGCAGCCTGGCCACATGGCCAGGAGTGGTGACCTCAGAGTCAGACACAGGCCTGCCCGACCCCAGAGGTCGTCCCTCTGCTGTTGGCCCCTGCCGTTGCCAGACACCGCCCAGCCCGGGACCTCCGGGCGTCACCCATGCAGGCACAGTCCTGCTGCGTGGAGGTGTTGGTGGGGCAGCGTGTGGACGGGGGCCTGTGGTGGAGCGGGTGGTGCAGGGGCCCTGACTCCCCCCGGGTGTTCGCTGTGGGCGGCGGGGTCGTGGAGACAGCCGCTCCCGCGAGGGCCCTCCCAGCACCGCCTGCGGCGCCGGGTGCTGGCTGGAGGCGGCCTCGGGGTCCTCGCGGGCAGCCCGGGCTGCAGACTGATTTTCTTCTGCAGGTTTAAGAGCTGGCCATGTGCCAGGTGTTGGGGGGCATGGGATTTGTTTTTAAGCATACAAGATTAGAACACTCTTGAGGGATGAAAAATCTGTGCCAAGGCCTGCCTTCCAGGAGCTCACCCCACAGGGAGTTGTGGGGCCCAGGGTCTGAGCTGAGACTCCCGGGGAGGCTGTGCAGGGGCGGGGCTGCCCTCAGGTTCAGAGCGGCCTGGCCAGTGCACACGCTGGCCTTGAGGGCGCTGAGCCTGCCGGCCTTGGGCGCCTGCCCTGTGGCTGAGTGAGGGGTCGTTGTCAGCCGCTAGTGCTGTCTCTCATTGGCATTAAAGCGCTCCTGGTGTTTTCTCCATCTAATACTTGTGATCTGTGTTGGCCGGTCCAGTTGCCACTTTAACTTCCGAAGAGGAGAGCGATCCTCCAACCTACAAGGATGCCTTCCCCCCACTGCCCGAGAAAGCAGCCTGCCTGGAAAATGCCCAGGAGCCTGCTGGCGCCTGGAGTAACAAGATCCGGCCCATCAAGGCTTCCGTCATCACTCAGGTAGATGCTCTATCCCGCTTCACCTGCTGCTCCAAGTAGGAAGCCATAGCAGCTGAGGGGAAGCAGTTTGGTTGGTTTTGGTTTTGGCCAAGAGGCTTGCAGCTTCCTCATTCCCTGACCAGGGTTGAACCTGGGCCTTTGGCAGTGAAAGCAGAGAAGCCTGACCGCTGGACCACCAGAGAGATCCTGAGAGGGTTCTTGAACATCAAATATGAGATTGCTTTGGGTGTGAAAAGGGGCCTCTGGGTTCAGTCAGTCTCCCCCAGCCCTGCGCCCAGCCCGGGACGTGGGTCAGAACATGTCCTCCTGCGGAGCCTGTGCCGTCTTCTCGTCCCACCCCAGGGTGGGCGGGGGCCCGCGCCCGCTGTCCCCGCTGCTCCCCCACTGCACATGCCCCTCCTCCACTTGGCGCTCCCCGACGTGGCCGGCCAGGCCCTCCCTGTCGCCCACGCTCCTCGCCTGCCCACCTCCCAGTTCACTGCCTCCGCTGACCTTGCCCCCTGCTGCGTGATGTCCCCTGTCTTTATTTGTACTTGGGGTGGGGGGTTTCCACTTCACTAAGACAGCAGCCCCCCACCCTTGGGCACTTCCTGCTGGTCTCTTAACTGTCCTCTTAGACCTTGGAGCAGTAAGGAGGGGTTACAGTGACTAAGCAGACCCGTGCTCTTTACTCCATATATGTGGTTCCTAGACACTTTTTCTGTCCCCTCTTAACCTTCCCTCTTTGACCTTTTCTGAGCAGGTGTTCCATGTACCGCTGGAGGAGAGGAAATACAAGGACATGAACCAGTTTGGAGAAGGTGAACAAGCAAAAATCTGCCTTGAGATCATGCAGAGAACTGGCGCTCACCTGGAGCTGTCTCTCGCCAAAGACCAGGGCCTCTCCATCATGGTTTCAGGGAAGCTGGACGCTGTTATGAAAGCCCGGAAAGACATTGTGGCCCGACTACAGACTCAGGTGCGTGCTCCCGGCCGGCTTCCCCAGAAGGGCATCTGGCCTGTGGATACGGCTCCGACCCATCATACTCTCTCCCCCGCTGGGCAGGGCTGGAGGGGTTGGGGTAGGACAGCAGCATTCGGAGCCTCCTGACTCTGCTGGTGGAAAAGCAGTGGCTCGCTCGGGCCCAGGACGCCACCGGCGCACTGTGCAGGTGCAGGAGCCAACAGCTAAAGGCCAGACGGGGGGTGAGGACACGCGTGTGTAGATGAGCCAGGTGAGCCAGTTCTGGCTCCGAGGGCCAGCAAATACGTGTGCTGCTTAAACACACACTCCCCACCCCGGGCTTGGGAGATCACCAGTGCCGTAGTCCTTGGCCATCTGATACCAGAACTTTAATTGATTGGAGAACTGTTGTCATAAAGAAGTAACTCAGTGATTGATGAGTTTTTCCCTTAACACTGAGGTGAATGCAGAGAATGTGTATTACAGTGTATGATGGCACTTTGGGTGGGCTCAGTTAGAAATGAGGGTTCTTCCTACCTGTTGCTGAGTCTCTTGAGCTTTGGGGGAGCTGGTCTCAGTGTAGGGGTTCAGAGATGGGAGGCTGATGCATGGGGGGCTTAGTGGGGGCGCTGCGCTATGGGACCCCGGGCTCTCACACTCAAAGCTGAAAGGCACCTTCAGGGAGTCTGTCAGCTGTTCAGTGTAGGGAGTGGAAAATGTGTCTGCGTTGCTGCACGTCGTGGCTGGTGCCGGCGGCTCTGCTGGCTGGGGAGTGTTGAGGTGGGTTTTGATTGAGCATCTGAGGTGTTCCTCCCGCTCTGCTCCCTCCCACCCCCTACTTTTACTTTACAGCAGATCTTCTGTGTAGGCTCCCTCTCTTCTTGTGTTTCACTGAATATAACACATGTCGTTAACTCACTTCTAAAAGTTGATGGTAGTTTCCTGATGTCCCCACGTCAGCCCTGGCGGTGCAAGCGCTTCCCGCTTCCCGCTTCATCTCAGACGCTCCTTCCCCGCTGGGTTTTTCCTCCGTGTCCAGCTGAGGCTGCCCGCGTGCTCATACCTCAGCAGGCCCTCCTCACCTCTTCTTCGTGCCGCTGGTTTGTTTTGGGGGGCCGCACAGATGTTGTTCCACTGCCCCCCGTTTTTCCTGTGCAGTGGGGGAAGATCTGGGGGCTTGGCTGCTTCCGTGTGCACCCTGTACGGCGAGAAAGTGCGTGGGTGGTGCCTCTGTGCCCCTGCCAGTCCTCAGATGGCCTGGCGTCCTCTCGTCTAGTCGTTCTGCCAGCCTTGCTCATTGCTGCCCAGCTTCACGCAGCTCAGAGACCTTGGATCCCAAATCGTTAGGACAGGACTTTGAGTGGGACAGGCACGACCTGTCGTTGGTCCTGTTCCCCTTGGTCTTAGACCACCGTGGCGCCCCGGCGTCAGCACCGGTGGCCTGTGCGTCTTTGTGGCGTCATGGTGAACCTCTGGTGTGTTGATTAGCTGTGTTTTCTGCAGGACTTGCCTCGTCTCTGACCTGTGGGAACTCCTTCAATGGGCACCCTGCCGCTTTCTGACGTATCCATTCATCTGAACCACTTCCTTATTTCTAACCCAGAAAGATGTGTGACCCGATCTTCACTGCCGCTCCCACAGGCCTGAATATCCCAGAGCCCTGGAGCTTCACAATGGGAAGCTGCAGGAGCTCAAACTCAAGTGTCTATTTAAGATGGAAGATGTTTGGGCCTTGAGATCACTGGAGTAATTCTCTATCAAGGTCATGCTATCATCTTGATACATAGGTTGTGCTTTTATCTTGATACATAGTTAGGTTCATTTGTTTTTAGTTTATTTTCATTTTTTAAGCGTGTATGCTCAGTTGTGCCTGACTCTCTGGCCTCATGGATTGTAGCCAGCCAGGCTCCTCTGTCCATGGGATTCTCCAGGCAAGAGTCCTGGAGTGGGCTGCTGTTTGCTACTCCAGGGGATCGCCCAACCCAAGGATTGAATTCACGTCTCCTGGGTCTTCTGCATTGGCGGGCAGATTTTTTTTTCTTTACCCATTGAGCCACCTGGGAAGCTTTCAGTTTTTTCTAAAGTACTTAAACCTGTGATTGCCAGGTCAGCACCGTATAAGGCCCTCTGGCCCTGTTCTCCCTGCTGGGTGGCCATGCTTGGTCTTTGCAGGTGTGTCCTTCCACTGAGGCAGGAGGCCGCTTCCCAGTGCAACGGGTCCGTGGCGCTCACAGCGGCGGGCCGTGGCTCCTGCCCCCAGACTGCTGCCGGGCCCGGGTGTGCTGGGGCGCGCGCGGGCGCGTGCGGGCGTGTGGCGCTGGGTCCCAGTCAAGCACTGCGTGCACGTGCGGTTTGCTGTTTTGCCCAGCGTATCTCGGGGGCGCTTTCCCCGCAGTGAGAGGCCAGTGCAGAGGGCACCTGCATCTGGACTTTGCTGAGGAAGCCAGACGCCCCCCCCTCGGCGCTGTGTGCGCGTCCTCTGTTGGCCTCCCCACAGCCTTGCCAGGGCCGCCCGGTGCTCCGGCTTTGGGCGCTGAAGGGAGGCTGCGAGTGCTCTTAGTTCCCCTTTTCTCTGTGCGCGGTCTGTCCTCGTCCCCCTGCCGTCAAGTTCGAGTTGTCCGTCTGGCCGGGCGTGCTCCGGAAGCCCTTCATCAGGAATGTGTGTTACCAGTGGTGTCCTGTTTGCCGTCTGTGTTTTGATCTTGGTATGTTTTGCTGTGTGAGTTTCATTCTTATGTGGTCAAATGCATTATGTTTTTTTTTTTTTTTAGTTGTTGCTAGGAAGGTTTCCCGGAGACGGCAATGGCACCCCACTCCAGTACTCTTGCCTGGAAAATCCCACAGACGGAGGAGCCTGGTGGGCTGCAGTCCATGGGGTCGCTACAAGTCGGACATGACTAAGCAACTTCACTTTCACTTTTCACTTTCATGCATTGGAGAAGGAAATGGCAAACCACTCCAGTGTTCTTGCCTGGAGAATCCCAGGGACAGGGAAGCCTGGTGGGCTGCCGTCTGTGGGGTCGCAGAGTCGGACACGACTGAAGCGACTTAGCAGAAGCAGGAAGGTTTCCTTTTACTTTAGGGTTGTAAGGAAGTTTATCCTTATTTTTTAGATGATTATAAAGACGTTGCTATGTTTCCTTTCCTGATCTGTCTGGAATTTGTGTGGATTAACAGCTCTCCCACAGTGGCAGGTCTCATCGCGCCCTGCGCTTCCGCGCTGCCCTGGGCCTGTCCCTGGATCTTGCGCTGGCCAGTCTCTCCGTGCGCTGGCGGTGTTTGCGTTAAGTGTTGGTGGTCGTAGACGGCAGCGTTGGGGGCAGCTACTGGGTGCTTCCAGGATGTCCTGTCCTTTCTGTCCCCTTCTGTTCTGCCCTGCGAGCGTGCCCATCAGCTCTCTGCTCCAAGCGGCGCTAGACTCCCCAGGGCTGTGCCCTGACCTGGAGGGCACGCATCCCGCCGCCTCTGTTCTATGTCGGCCGCTGAGACGAGTGGTCTTCCTGTCGGGTCTTCTAACCACGTATTGTCAGTGTGAGTTAGAGCTATTTTTCTTCCTGTCCCAGCCAGTCAGGTGAGGTCGTGGTTCCTTCCGCTTTCCCTCGTGTGCAGTCTTGCACCTCTTCCTGTCCAGCCTGCATCTGCTCCGCTTTCTCATGTCTCCTTTCGAGGGAAACATTGGGCAGAGGGCGGGCGTGCAGGGCCTTGACACACGTCTCCCCCAAGCACAGCTTCAGGGTTGAGCGTGCGTGTGTGCTTTGTGTTAAAAATAGATATTCTTTGGTTTCTGTTTTTATGCAAATTTTTGTCACGGAAGGATTTAAATTTTACAGAGTTGATTGTTTGGTTTTTCTCTTCTTAGATCTAGAAACACAATGAATTATATAAATTGATTTCCTAATATTGAGCCGTTTTTAGAATAAACCTCATTTGCTCACTACCTTCTGTGCCATTTGCGAAGTGAGTATCTTGTTATTGCCTGTGATAGAGTCTGATGCTCCTTTTGCGAGTGCTGCACACTCTGCTCTGAGATGCAGTCCCTGGAGGAGCAGGAAGGCTGGCTGCTCTGGGGTTTCCTGCTGCTCTAGTGTCGGGAACCCTACACCGTGCTTTTCCTTCTTTCTTTTTCACAGTCCTCTTGATTGATGACTGCTTTCAGTATAGATTGGGAAAGAGTGGCCACCTCTGTCTCTTCCCAGAGTTTCCCTTGACCTCAGAAAGCTGCTAAACTTCTGGCAGTTTGAGGATTTCGATTATTTTCGTTTTCTTTCCCCACATGAGTTGTCTGTTTTAACCGGTTGTGAGAGAGAGGGAGGAAGAGTTTATAACTACATGCAGGGCTCACGTCTGACAGAAAGAGCGTCCTGCTGCAGAAACAGCAGCTAACCTGGTTAGTCAGCATGTGCCTGCTCTCCGGCCGCGTCCTGCCTGGCGTGTGGCGCCACTGTGACGGGAACAGGCTCGGGGCTGGGCCGGGTAGAGAATCAACAGCTGAAGCTGGGAGGCCGGTTGTGTTCACACTCCCTGGGGCCCGCTGCCCAGAGGCGACACTTCAGCTGAGCCTGTTCTCAAGCAGGGCCTGGGGCCGGGGAGGCGGGAGGTGGTGGGACGGGCATCCCTACACGGGAGAGTGCCGTGGAAAAGCGGCTTTTCCGGAGCCTCCAAGTGTTTTCTTCCTTTGGTCCTTTTCCTGCCGTAGGCTTCAGCAACCGTTGCCATTCCCAAAGAGCATCATCGCTTTGTAATTGGCAAAAATGGAGAGAAACTGCAAGACTTGGAGCTAAAAACTGCAACCAAGATCCAGATCCCGCGCCCGGATGATGCCAGCAATCAGATCAGGATCACGGGCACCAAGGAGGGCATCGAGAAAGCACGCCACGAGGTGCTGCTCATCTCCGCGGAGCAGGTGAGGCCGGCCTGTGCGTGCGCTGCACGTGTATCAGTGTGGGTGTGATCCCAGCGACCCCTCGCCGGGTGCTCACTCCTGCCCTTCCCGCCTGTGTGTGAGCAGTCCGTGTTATCAGTGTGGGTGTGATCCCAGTGACCGCTAGCCGTGTGCTCACGCCTGCCCTTCCCTCCTGCATGTGTGGTGTGTGTGTATCACGGTGTGGGCATGATCCCAGTGACCCCTAGCTGGGTGCTCACGCCTGCCCTTCCCGCCTGTGCGTGTTAGAGAGAGACCCCACCCCCCCAACTCCCAGGCGGGCCCTCATGTCTGCCCCTCCCACCCAGGACAAGCGTGCTGTGGAGCGGCTCGAGGTGGAGAAGGCCTTCCACCCCTTCATCGCGGGGCCTTACAACCGGCTGGTGAGCGAGATCATGCAGGAGACGGGGACACGCATCAACATCCCGCCGCCCAGCGTCAGCCGCACCGAGATCGTCTTCACGGGCGAGAAGGAGCAGCTGGCTCAGGCCGTGGCTCGCGTCAAGAAGATTTACGAGGAGAAGGTAGCCGGCCGGGCAGGGAGAGACCAGCCCCGCCCTGTCCGTGGCCGTTTCGAGATGCCCCGCTTCCCAGGGGCGAGCTCCGCCTGTGCTCCCCTGCTCTGCGTGCGGCGGGCACCCTGCCCCCAGCTGACTGGGCCTCTGAGGGAGCAGGGAGCCTGGGACGGTAGGCTCTGGGGTCTGAAACTGGCTCCTTGCTTTGGAAAGAGGACGTGGCCTATTGGTCTCTGCCTGGTTGCTGTGGTTAGTCAGCTTGACGTAAACTCTGCAGCCACCTTCCCGAGGCGAGGACCCGGGCGGTGACGAGCAGCTCCCGGGGCTGGGCTGGCGCCACCCTCGCACAGGGCTCAGTCGCTGCACTCGGGGCCCTGTGTCCTGTCCACTGCACTGACACCCTTGTGCACACTGCTCCTCCTCAGAAAAAGAAGACCACGACCATCGCGGTGGAGGTGAAGAAGTCCCAGCACAAGTACGTCATCGGTCCAAAGGGCAACTCCCTGCAGGAGATCCTGGAGAGAACCGGGGTCTCCGTGGAGATCCCGCCCTCGGACAGCGCCTCCGAGACGGTGATACTGAGAGGCGAGCCCGAGAAGCTGGGGCAGGCGCTGACTGAAGTCTACGCCAAGGTGACCTCCCGGGGGTCAGAGGACCAGGGCGGGAAGGGGGCGCTCACCCTGGCAAGCCCCCCGGCCTGGTGCGCATGGGAGCAGACTCCGCAGACTCATGGCTTTGTTTCCTGGTTCCCTAGGCCAACAGTTTCACCGTCTCCTCCGTCTCTGCTCCCTCCTGGCTCCACCGTTTCATCATCGGCAAGAAAGGGCAGAACCTGGCCAAAATCACTCAGCAGATGCCAAAGGTGAGGGGGGCTGGTCTCTGCTGTGCCAGGTGGATGGGGTTGTCCCCTCTCCGGCACTCGTTTTGTCCTGGGGGTGCCTCTGAAGACCACTGGCGGGTTTTAGAGATGAGCTGTTGTGTGATTGTCAGCTGGTCCACGGTCAGCAGGGAGAACACAACACATTTTTTTCAAATATCCATGTTCCTTTGGGAGAGTGTCTCAAGAAGCATCTCATTTAGCTGTGACAGTGTTGTGATTTGTGAGTAGTTACGTCTGAGAAGCCTGTGGCGCAGAGCAGGTGCTTGGGCTGTGGAGGGGGCGGAGGAGGCCCCTCCGTCCCCCAGTCCCAGTGCTCAGAGGGGGCCTCTCCATCCCCCAGTGCCCGGGGAGGCTCCTCTTCCCCCAGTCCTAGTGCCCAGGGAGGCCCCTCTGTCCCCCAGTACCCGGGGAGGCCCCTTCTCCCCCAGTCCCCAGTGCTCGGGAAGGCCCCTCCTCCCCCAGTCCCAGTGTCCAGGGAGGCCCCTCCTTTCGCAGTGCCCGGGGAAGCCGCTCAGTGCTCCAGTCCCAGTGCTCCGGGGGCTGCAGTAGGTCTAATGACCCTGGCAGGGACCCTGTGCGTGGTGTCTCGTTCCTGTCTTGCTCAGAGCCCTGGTCCCCGCGGGCCAGGGGGCGCGGGTGGGGTGCTTGAGCAGTGCGGTGTTGGGGTGCTTCTGCAGTGGTTCTGGTGGCACGCAGGGGGCCTCACTGTTGGTACAGGGTGGTTCCTGCCAAAGCCACGGTGGTCCCCACACCCCCCCTCACCTGTTCTGGAGCCTGTGGGTGGGCCATGGACCCCGAGGGCAGCCTGGGCTCCGGAGGGGCTGCTGCGCCGCGCTGTCCTCACAGCTGGACGCGTGTTGGTGCGGCAGGTCCACATCGAGTTCACGGAGGGCGAGGACAGGATCACACTGGAAGGCCCCACGGAGGATGTCAGCGTGGCCCAGGAGCAGATCGAGGCCATGGTCAAGGACCTGGTAAGGGATCCCCAGCCGCACCCCGAGCGCCAGCCGAGCAGGCACAGCCATCAAGGCCTCGGGGGGCTGGGGAAGGCCCAGAGTTCAGGACGGCCCAGGGAGAGGGCCCGCGCCCAGAAGGAGGGTCTGTCGGGGGCCCTGCAGCTGAGGGAGCAGGGCAGTGGCAGCCACTGGCCTCCAGACTTCGGTCATGGCGGCCTGCCTATCTGTGGGGAGATCTGGGCGCGTGTCATGGACTCGTCTCCACAGCCTTGCTCTGTGCCCCCCCCGCAGATTAACCGGATGGATTACGTGGAGATCAACATCGACCACAAGTTCCACAGACACCTCATTGGGAAGAGCGGAGCCAACAGTGAGTGAGGGGGCGTTCCAGGTCGCCAGGGGGTCCCGTGCAGAGCCTTGGACAGGGCCCCCCCGAGGCTAGCGCTGAAGGTGCCCGGGGCCGTGTGCTCACGTTGAGCCAGACCTGCAGGGCTGGGCTCTGCCCGCCAGAGCCCTCACAGGCGCCACTTGACCACACGCCTGCTGGGCGGGCGGCCTCAGCTGAGGACCGAGCCCTGAGCGGGCCAGCAGGGAGCCGCAGAGAGCACGGTCTGCCCGCGTCCACGGGTGTTGGGCATGGTTCAAAACCCACGCCTCCCCTCAGTGTGACTGCGCGGCCCCACGGTGCTCTCCAGCCCTGAGCAGCCTGCCCCTGGCTGTGGCCCCTGCTGCAGGTGAAGGGGGGGCACCCCATGAACCTGCCCTCCTGAACTCTGCCCTGTGTGGACCTGGCTTGCTCAGAGTCCGCAGGGGCGAGTCGCTGCTGCCCGGCCCATGCGGTCACCTTCACAGAAGGTGCGGGCAGGTCCTGACTCCCACTCCTGGTTTCTGTTCCCAGAAGGACAGGCCACTGCGGTGTCTGCCCTGCTTTCTCCTGGTTCACTTGCTCGCCTTGATTTTACTTCATGTAAACTCTGCTGCTTGTCTGCTGTGTTCTTGGTCCTTGTCCTGCGAGGACCAGCCTAGAGCAGCCCCGCCCCACAGAGACCGCCCCGAGCGGGCAGCTCCCAGCGGTGTCTGCGTGTGCACAGCCCCTCCTTGGCGCCCCTCTGAGGAGCTTGGTTCCCCTTGACTATCCAGTGTGCAGAACGCTGACCCCGTTTCCTGGTGGGCGAGCCTGGGCCTCTGTTGACCGGGTGACAGGAGGGCTGAACAATCCACTGGTTTTGCAGACAGTGAGGGCTGAAGTCTGTCTAGACAGCGTGGCCCCCATGGGGCTCCATGGGGATCAGTGGGGGTGCTCTTATCTTCAGGTACTGTGGACTCCTCTGGGTTTCATGGCTTGTTTTTTACTGTGTCTTTTTGAGAGTAATTATTTCTAAGCTAGAGCATGAGCTGCCACAGTGGTCTCTGTCCACATTAGCAACGCCCCAGCCACGCCCAGCCCAGCATGCTTGGGTGCTGGGCGGCCCTCGCCCTGGGCGTGGAGCGCTCTCAGGGAGGCAGCAGCGTGTGGTCCCTGTGGGTGGTGGCCAGCCGGGGCTCCTCGTGGGGCGCGGGACGGCCTCCAGCCCTTGTGCCTGTGGATGGTGGCTTGGGTCGGGGCAGGGTGGCTCCGCGCCCAGCGGTGTCTGCCATGTCCCCAGTAAACAGGATCAAGGACCAGTGCAAGGTGTCCGTGCGCATCCCTCCCGACAGCGAGAAGAGCAGCCTGATCCGCATCGAGGGCGACCCGCAGGGCGTGCGGCAGGCCAAGCGGGAGCTGCTGGAGCTCGCCTCCCGCATGGTAAGCCCGGCCGGCCTGCGCTGCGCCCCTGTGGCAGGTCCATGGCCTTCCCTGATGCAGTGCCCAACGGCAGGGGTGTGTTGGCACCCCAGTGGTTCCCACGTGCTGCTGCTGTTGAGGCTCACGGCCTGCGTTGTCTGCACAGCAGGCAGGGGAGAACGTCTCTCCCCTCCCCCAGACCAAGCTGTGGCCTCCACGCGGGAGCAGACAGGTGTCTCGTGCTCTACATGTCTGATCCGGAACCCCGGTGTTGTGGACGGGCTGCTTGGCTGGTGGCGTGTCCCCATGTCCCAGCTCTGCTCGCTCCTCTGTGCAGTGTTTCCCCTGACGGGGGAGCCGGCCCCTAGAGGAGGCTGTGGGCCGCGGGGCTTGCAGCCTCTCCCATGCTTGTCCATGCACGGGAACATCTGAGCCACTCTCTGCAGGAGGCCCGGCTCCTGACCACAGGCAGACGCGCTGGATGAGTGCTGCAGGCTCGCTGCCGGGTAGAGGGCCCCGCTCAGCTTTGCGCTGTGCCTGGCTCCCGCAAGAGTGTGCGCTGTGGCCACTGGTGGAGACCACGGGGGCTCTGTGGGGCGCTCTGCCCGGGGCTGCACCTGGGCCCCTCAGTGTGCTCTCTCGTGTGTTTAGGAGAACGAGCGTACCAAGGACCTAATCATCGAGCAGAGATTTCATCGCACAATCATCGGGCAGAAGGGTGAACGGATCCGTGAAATTCGGGACAAATTCCCAGAGGTAAAGTGTCCCCAGCGGCACCCTTTACCACCGTCTAATCGGCAGTTGGAAAAGGGGCTCCGTATTGTGGGGTCCAGTCCTTGCTGATTATCGAACTTGACCTCCCGATCATTTGTTCTAGGTTATCATCAATTTTCCAGACCCAGCACAAAAAAGCGATATTGTTCAACTCAGAGGGCCCAAGAATGAGGTGGAGAAATGCACAAAATACATGCAGAAGATGGTGGCAGACCTGGTAAGGGGGCACTTCCGTCTTTTGTCGGAACAGCGTCTCGGGTGGTGTAGGGCGGGGGTCCCCCGAACCCGCTACAGGGAGCACGCTTGGGCACTGGGGCGGCCTGCCCTCAGCGTTCAGACCGGCAGAAAGGGTTGTGACCTCCGTGTCCGGTGGGGTCAGAGTTGGGGACCACCTTGCCGTGCAGGTTACTTTGTTTCCTGGGGGGTCCTCGGATACCTGGTGAGAGAAACTTTCCCACCCAGTAAGCAGAGGGGTCTGCTTAATTGCACGAGGCATCGTTGACTGATTGGTCGTTTTTCTGAAAACTTCGGCTGTGAGGAAGTGGTTTGGAAAGTGCCGAGGGGGCGGGCGGCCAGTGCCCGGGGGCTCCCGGCGGTTTTCTGGGGCTCAGCTTGACCCCCTCAGGAGGCACTGCCGGGTGGCGGGAAGTCCCGCAACCCTCCTGTGTGTGTGCCGTGCTCACACCTGGGCTGGAGTTGCGGCCTCTGGGCGTGTCCAGGCTGTGAGCCCTGGGTGTGAGGGCTCCATCCCCGGGCGTGGGGGCCTCTGACCGGGCCCTGCGGCAGCCAGACAGGCACACTGGTTAGTCAGTCGGCTGTGGGCTCAGTTACCTCCTGGCAGACCTCGGGGTCGGACAGGGAGGGCGTGGGCCTCGCCTGTCCGCGTCACAGGAGCCTGTCCTCAGGCCTTCAGGCCTGGGAGGGTCGCTTCACTCAACCTGTTGTGCCATCCTTGGTTTTTAAGGTGGAAAACAGCTACTCGATTTCTGTTCCGATCTTCAAGCAGTTCCACAAGAACATCATCGGGAAGGGAGGCGCAAACATTAAAAAGGTGACCGCAGGCGCGTCTGCCCACGCCTCGCCTCTGCCCGCCCTGCCCTGAGCCGTGCCCTGAGCTGGCCTAGGTTTTAATGTGGGACCAGGGGGGAGGTGGCGTCAGCTCCTCACAGGCTTCTCTCCTTGCAGATTCGGGAAGAAAGCAACACCAAAATCGACCTTCCAGCAGAGAACAGCAACTCGGAGACCATCGTCATCACTGGCAAGCGGGCCAACTGCGAGGCCGCCCGCAGCCGCATCCTGTCTATCCAGAAGGACCTGGTAAGGGGCGGGGGCGGGCAGGCCAGCAGCCTGCCGCCTGTCCCCGGCACTGGGAAGCCCACGCTTTCTTTCTCTTTGGGGGTTTTTTGAGAGAGTGAAAGGCAAGAAAAGGCCGGTGTAGAGAGTGCAGTTTGAGTTTTACCATGTGTCTGCTCCTCAGGGGTCCCCGCCACAGTACCCTTGGGGGTCCAGTGTGTGCGCCGTCCTTCTCCACACACCCCTGCCCCCCGCGCCCCGTTCTTTGGGCGACGCCCTGCCGCGTGCTGGGGGCTGCTGCTGTCTGCTGTCTCTGTGCCGTCCGTGTCGTTTCCTTTGGCCCCCTTTCGACCGGTGTTTCGTGGCTCCAGCCCCCGATTCGGGCCTGTGACTGGGTTTTCGTGGCTCTGTTTCCCCCTCTGGGCCTGTCTGTTTTCCTGTTTGATGTCAGTGGTTGCTCCAGGGGTTGGGGCATCTTCGGCTGACTCAGTGCTGCTTGGAATGCAGGGTGAGGGCCTGAGAACAATGGGTGCGCCACTGCTGTGCTGTCTGCACGCTGTAAGCCCCACATGCTTTCTTACCTTTTGTGTTTAAACGTCCAGTTATCTTTTAGAAGGGTCAAATAATAAGAAAAAGTCAGGACGCACGTACTTAGCACATAAACGTACCTCCTGCTCCAGCCGTTCACCACTTCCTTCTCCAGCCCACGCGGCTCCTGATCCTTCGCTGGCCCCACGGTCGGCCTTCCCAGAATGTCACACAGTTGGGATACCGTGTGGCCGTTTCCAGTTGACCTCTCTCGCTTGGTGATAGGATGGCTGTGTGGTGTGACAGCGTGCGTTTCTGTAAGAAGCAGCTTCTGCAGTGGCGGCACCTCCTGGCCTCCCCAGGCCGGGGGCCGCGTCCTGCCCTCTGCCCGCGTGTCTCCCGTGGGGCTTATGAGACAGCTGGTGCCGCCCTGCCGTCTGTGCTCTGCTGGCTTGTCTGCGATGACCCCAGTCTCCAGCAAGTTCTCGTGTGTCTTAGTGTCATCTCATCCGTGTTTCTTGGCTTGGAGTTTCTCAGACTTCTTGCATATGTGAGTTTAGAGTTGTCCTGAAATCTGGAAAGATTTGGGGACTTCCCTGGTGGTGCTAAGACTGCACTTCAAGTACAGAGGGAGCAGGGCCAGGCCCTGGTTGGGGCACTATAGATAAGATCCCACGTGCCGTGCAGGATGGCCAAAAAAGAAAACCCGACCAAAGAAACAATCCGTAGTATTTATGTCACTTTGCATGTGTCGTCCTCACCTCTGCAAGTTCAGCTTCGACCCTGTGTTTTTATGCCTGACACCATCAGCCTTGCCTTTGGCTTCTGGACCACATGCAGTCTCGTGGAAATACCTGTTCAGTGTCCTGGGCCACTGGCTCTGTCTCATTTCGGGTTGTTCTCCATTATTCATCCCCGTGATGGCTCATTTTTTTCTTATTTCTTTTCATGCCCAGTTTTTGTGTTTGTTCTGTTTTGTTTGTTTTTATGGGATGCCAGGTATTATGAAGTTTACTTTGGTGTGTAATAGGTATTTTCTGCATTCCTATAATGCATCTTCAAGCTTTGTTATTTCACAGCACTTTGCTCCTTTTGGGCTTGCTGTTTAGACTTGTCAGGTGGGGTCACAGTGCCGAGTCGAGAGCCAGTGGCTTCCCCAGTGCAGCCAGGCTCCCTGCACATCCCGCCATGAGCCTGCAGTGCTCCGGCTGCCCACCCCCTGCGCGTCCCGCTGTGAGCCTGCGGTGCTCCCTGGACAGTCAGCGCTGCGTCCTTGGTGTGGGACTTGGCCAGGAGCTGGGCCAGGTGCGGGCTGCTGGCTCTGCCTCCAGCATCTCGCCATGTGCCCGGCAGAGGAGGGCACAGTCCCGCCTTGACTCGGGGCGGGGTCCTGGCTTACAGGGCGCTGGGGCAGGCCGGTCCTGCGGCTCTGCCGCGGGCCTGCCCTTCTGGCCTCACAGGCTCCCTCATGTTGCGTGTGATTCCAGGCCAACATCGCCGAGGTGGAGGTGTCCATCCCCGCACGACTGCACAACTCACTCATCGGCACCAAGGGCCGCCTCATCCGCTCCATCATGGAGGAGTGTGGCGGGGTCCACATCCACTTCCCCGTGGAGGGCTCGGGCAGCGACACCGTGGTCATCAGGGGCCCATCCTCAGACGTGGAGAAGGCCCGGAAGCAGCTGCTGCACCTGGCAGAGGAGAAGGTGAGCGCCGCGTGCGGCGGTCTGCCCTCGTGTCCCGCTGGGGGCCTGCACAGCCTGTCTCTGCGGCAGGTGGGAGCACATCTGTGCACACGCGCGTGTCTCCTGAAGGGCCTCTCCAGGCCAGAGGCCTGCATGTTCAGTGGAGAAAACTTGCTGTGGGGCTCGTTATTTGGGGCTTTTCCCTCCTGAGTATGATATGCGTATAGGAAGTCTCTGCGTGTAGTTCTGGGTTAATGGCCCACATTCATGGGACCCCCGCTCAGAAACGTCCTTTGCCAGGCACCGCCTCCTGGCCTGCGCTGAGCTGGGCGCTGCCCCTGCGTCTCCGCGCCCCTGCGGCTGTTCCTGGCCTCCGCTGTCGCAGCAGCGCAGCAGGGGGTGACTGCCGCAGGGTAGCTCAGGCCCTCAGCGTTGTGCTTGTTGAAACTGCTCTGGCTCCTCCAGGCTCTCTGCCTTCCCATGTGCGTTGGAACCAGGCTGTCAGTGTCTTGGGGCAAGTCTGTCTTGGATCCCGACTGGAGCTGTGTTGAGTCTGAAGATCAGATCCCGGAGGACTGCCACCCCAACAGTTTGGGTCCTCCAGGGTTTACATTGCTTGATTTTTCACTGGTGCTGTGTCATTCTTAGCGTGAAAATCTCGTTCATTATGTTTGGCTTATGTCTTTTTTGGTTTTTAGTGGTGTTATAAATGGTGCTGTTTTACCCATTTCTTTCCATTTATGGCGCATATAGGAGTAGACTAGAGTTCTGCATTCGGGCCGTGCTTCTGGTCTACAGCCCGCTTATTAGTGCCAGCACCTTTCCTTGTGGATTCTGACGAGTTTTCTCTGTGAAACACACCATCCGTGAATGGGCAGTCGCAGTTCTTTGTTGCTGATACGCGCGCCTGCGTGTCTCCTTTCACAGTGTCGCTCGTGCCCCCTGTGTGCTGTTGGGCAGCGTGGCGAGCAGACAGCCTGGCTGGCTGGCCGCGCTGTGAGGCGGGCTGGGTCTTTGGCAGCTCTTCCAGCTGAGGAAGTTCTTTCTGTGCTTGGTTTGCAGAGAGTCTTTATCAGGAGTAGGTGTGGGATCTGTTGAGATGCTTGCCTGGTTTTTCTCTCTCTGGTATAAATACAAGGTTGGTTTAGTATCTGACCACCCCTGGAGTTTCTAGGGTGGGCCCGCTTGGGGATGATGCACCCTTTTATCGCGTTGCAGGGATGGCCTCCCTGACTCTTAGATTTTTTAAATGCTGCTGTTTGAGTGTCTGAAAAGTTGAAGCTGAATTTTCAGTGGTGTTTCGTGAAACCAGCACTTACAGATAACAACTCAGTTACCTGCTGTTCAGCCTGGGGGCTGCTTTCACGACAAGACAAAGGAAAGCGTGCCCAGTGTGGGCTTGTCTGCCTGGGGGAGTGTCCTCTTGAGTTCTGCAGACCCCCTGCCAGGGGATCGCTCAGCGAGGTCACTGGGCCAGGACTTCTCCTGGGCTCTGGTTTCATGGTCTGATATGGCCTTGGTTGGCTTGGCTGTCTCTGAGCTGGGTGCATGGGTCACCTGGAGCCCTGGGAGTGAGCACTGGACGCGGCGCTGTCGGCTGGGGTCAGGCGGTGTGGGGGTGCCCAGGCCTGGAGAGGTTCTGGGCAGGCTGTGGGCTTCCTGCTGTGCAGGGGCAGCCTTCCCCGCCATGTCCCCTTGCAGAGGGAGGTGGGAACAGCTTACAGAGGCGCAGACTGCTGTCGGGGGCAGGACTGGGGTTCTCGTTCATGCAGGGAAGGGAAGGCACATGCTGCCTGGTCTGGGTGTCCACGGTGAGACCCGAGCAGCCCCGTTTGGAAGGTCATTGGTGGCAGTGTGAGGAGAACTCCCCCACCCCGCTGTCCCCGGGGCCGCATAGGCAGCGCCAGGCCAACGAAGCTGGATTGGTTTCTGCAGCAAACCAAAAGCTTCACAGTTGACATCCGCGCCAAGCCCGAGTACCACAAGTTCCTCATCGGCAAAGGGGGCGGGAAGATCCGCAAGGTGCGGGACAGCACCGGGGCGCGCATTGTCTTCCCGGCGGCCGAGGACCGCGAGCAGGACCTGATCACCATCATCGGGAAGGAGGATGCTGTCAGGGAGGCCCAGCGGGAGCTGGAGGCGCTCATCCAGAACCTGGTGAGCCGGGTGGGCGGGGCTGGGCCGGGAGGCGGGAGGCGGGCGGGCAGGGGCTCATGCCGCACCCTTCCCAACGCCCCAGGACAACGTGGTTGAAGACTGCATGCTGGTGGACCCCAAGCACCACCGCCACTTCGTCATCCGGAGAGGCCAGGTGCTGCGGGAGATCGCCGAGGAGTACGGCGGGGTGATGGTCAGCTTCCCGCGCTCCGGCACGCAGAGCGACAAGGTCACCCTCAAGGGCGCCAAGGACTGCGTGGAGGCGGCCAAGAAGCGCATCCAGGAGATCATCGAGGACCTGGTGGGCCCCCAGCGTGATGGGCGGTGGCTCCCTGCCCTCACAGGCTCAGCCCACGCCTGCCCCCTCCCGGGTGGGGAGTCAGACCCAGGGAAAAGGCGCAGCAGGGCAGACAGAGCCCAGCCTCTGAGGGTCCCTGGCTGTGCGGCGGGGTGGGGGCCTCCCTGTGGCCCTACCCCAGGCCACTGCGACCAGTGGCCTTGGGGGAGGGAGGCAGAAGTGGTGTGGCCGTGAACTTTGCCCTGAGCAACTGACCTTGGCTTTACTTCTCTTTTTTGCTCTGTCTCCTCCCAGGAAGCCCAGGTGACCATAGAATGCACCATACCCCAGAAATTCCATCGATCGGTCATGGGCCCTAAAGGTTCCAAGATCCAGCAGATCACCCGGGACTATAACGTTCAAATTAAATTCCCAGACAGAGAAGAGAACCCAGGTGGGTCCTGGCTGGGGGGCGCGGGGGCTGTCGGCTGTCCGGGGGCTTCCAGAGGCTCAGGGTCGCTGTGGCCTGTCAGAGCAGGCTGTGTTGTGGTTGCAGGGAGATGAAGGGCCCTTCGGACGTCCTCAGGGTTCCCAGCGGCTAGTGATCTGGCCTGGGAGAGCCTCCCACATGGGAGGAGGTGAATCTCCTGTTTTCCTCAGAAGAGCTTGGGCTGCAAGTTCAACCATATTTGTTGCATTTACGTTTCCCGCTCGAATGTTCACTAATTTTGAAACAACCTCACGTTAAAGAAGAGCTGCACAGGAAGGTGTAGAGATGAGTCTGCACTCACCGCCTGGCTTACACACGGCACACTTTTTCTTTCTGAGTCGTCTGAGTGTCCACTTCAGGCCCACCCGTTACCCACGTGGCTTCCTCGCGAGGAGAGGACTCTCGAAAGGGGTCGGGGAGCCTGGCTCGTGCCGCCCGTGCGCTGAGAGCCGTGTGCCCCCGCGTGTCCTCTCGCGGGCTCCGCCGCCAGGCCCGCCCCCGCCCCGCCCGGTCGCTGCTGCCTTGGGCGGCTGCGTGTGTGTTCCTCTCTCCTGGACGCTGTCTTGCTCCACGAGTGTCCTTTGGTTTGTTTTGGTCACGTCTGGTTCCCATGTGGCCAGACTGGACCCCGCCAGCCGCTTTCAGCCCCAGCGTGCTTGCACTTTGCGTGCTGTCCTCCTGACGTGAGGAGCAGGCGTTACCGCGTCCCCATTCGGTCCTGTTCTCAAGCCGCCTCCGCCTGGCGGTGGTCTCCTCCCTTCTCAGCAGGCCCTGCTCCGCCTCCCCCTGCAGCCCCTGAGGCAGGTGTGGAGGCCCGGCCCCCCACCCCATCCCGTCCTCCCGAGGCGCCCTGGGGGTGCTGGCCCCTGGGCGCGCGCGGCCTGAGCTGCTCCTCCATGTCCCTAGGGCACAGCGTGGAGCCTGCTGTCCACGAGAACGGGGAGGACGCCGCAGAGGGGAGAGAAGGCAAGGAGGCTGAGCCCGGCTCCCCCAGAAGGTGCGACATCATCGTCATTTCCGGCCGGAAGGAGAAGTGCGAGGCGGCCAAGGAAGCCCTTGAGGTGGGCTTGGACCCCACTCAGCCCCGCCCCCGGCCCTTAGCAGGGAGCTGGCGCAGATCTGAGACCTGAGCACCTGGGCTCGTGTTAGGGGCGGAGCTGCTGGCCTGGGGCCACGGACAAGCAGAGCTGGTGGGGCTCGGGCACCGCCCTGCCCCCGGCCCCCCTCCCCTGGCCCTCCCCGCAGTGTGCAGGGTCCCGAGGAGCAGCACTCAGTGAGCCCCACCGCAGTGGGCAGGATTGAGGGTCCTGTCGTGATGCGAGGACAAGTGGGAGACGGGTCCCCAGGGCGAGCAGGCTGCAGAGATGACAGGGGTCTTCAGCGCTGCGCCAGGAGGGGGCCGTGGTCCCGGGCAGAGTCCCGTCGTTCTGACCTCTAGGGTCTCTGAGGCCAGCCAGGATCAGGGTGCGCCTCTGTGTGGCCCCAGCCCCTCTGTGGGCTCCCAGACCCCGAGGCCCTGGGCTTGCACAGCTTTGCTTCTCCTAGGGGCTTCTGCACCCCCCACCCTTTCCCGTGTCCCTTCACATGGAGAGGGGCGCTCTGCCCAGCTGGGGCAGCATGGAAGGTTCTAGAGAGCATCTCATTCCCACAGGGCTCTTCCCCTGTGTCCCTGGGAGGCCTGCTGCTGAGCCCATGAGCTCCCTACCCCCGCCCTCAGGCCTGACCCCAGCCCTGTCCTGCAGGCACTGGTTCCGGTCACCATTGAAGTGGAGGTGCCCTTTGACCTTCACCGCTACATCATTGGCCAGAAGGGAAGTGGGATACGCAAGATGATGGACGAGTTTGAGGTAAAGCCGCTCTGCAGGTCGTCTCCCCGGAGGCCGGGTGCTGGGATGGGGTGCCGTGCTCCTGCCTGCTCCCCGAGCTGAGCTCTTCCCCCCACCCTCCCCATCCCGAGGCGGAGCTGTGTCCCCAGGGACGCTCTCTGCAGCAGGCCTGCCCCCGTCTCCACGCAGGTGAACATTCACGTCCCGGCGCCTGAGCTGCAGTCTGACATCATCGCCATCACGGGCCTGGCTGCGCACCTGGACCGGGCCAAGGCGGGGCTGCTGGAGCGGGTCAAGGAGCTGCAGGCCGAGCAGGAGGACCGGGTGAGGGCTGGGCGTCCCGGGGCCAAGCCCCTCGGCACCCAGGCCGGCCCTCAGCCGGGGGTCGGGTGGCCGAGACAGTGCCGGCTGACCCTGCGTCGCAGCCCAGGGTCCTGCGGGCCAGGAGCTCCCACTGGGGGTGGTGTCGGGGGCCTGGCCCTGTTTTACGAAGACAGCAACAGTTGGACTTCGTGTCATTAGCTGTGTGTTAAATAAACATGAAGACCTTTGCCAGCCTTCCAGGGAGGGTTCAGCTGGGGAGGCCTGGGGGCCAGTGCCAGGAGAGACCCCAGCGTGTACCTGTGGTCCCCAGCAGGCCCTGCCAGCACCCTGGGTGCTGTCTCCTTGCTGACGGGGACGCGAGAAGCCCCTGTGCCTCTGGAGCTGGCGTGATGCAGGGCGGGTACTGGGTACTGTGCAGATAGTGTGGGGGTGACGGGAGCTCACATACCTCAGGTCGGCCTCGAACGCGGTGCCGGCGTTCGAGGCTCTCTGCCCAGAGCCCAGCCTGAACCTCTGGCTGTGGACGTCCTTTTGCACTTTTGTTCCCTTTTGTGGGTCTGCTGTTCTTGTTTGGTTTGGGGATTTGGGGCCTGCTCGGGTCCCACCACCCTGAAAGCCCAGCTCTCTGCACACTCGCTCATCCATCTGCATCTCAAACTCAGGAGGTGGAGCCGGGCGGGCACTGTGCCCGGTCCGCCTGAAGGCCTGTGCTCATGGTAGCGGCGTCCTCGGGCCTTTGGTTTGGTTGCTGGGGGGCAGGCCACAGAGCTCAGCTGCAAAGCCAAGCCTCGTTCTTGGTGCAGAGTGATGTGATGCCCGCGGGCAGAGGATGGCGGGGCGGCGACGGTGAGGGCCGGGGTGGAAGCGCTCCTGCCTCACTGCGCCTTGTCTCGTCGGCAGGCTTTACGGAGCTTTAAGCTGAGTGTCACTGTGGACCCCAAATACCACCCCAAGATCATCGGGAGGAAGGGGGCGGTGATCACCCAGATCCGCCTGGAGCATGACGTGAACATCCAGTTTCCTGATAAGGACGATGGGAGCCAGGTAGGGGGCCGGGGGCCTGCCCTGCTGTGGCCTGGTGTCTTCTTTCTCCTGGGCAGCTCTCAGTTCCTGCTCCTGTCTAGCGCCCAGATGTTCATCGTCGTGCTCGGGTCCTTGGCACTGTGGCGTGTCCTTCTCTGGGTCGTAGTATTTTTTCCTGTTCTGAGGGGCATGGCCTCAAGTTGGAGTTTCTTGTCTCCTTCTTTCTGCTTTGAGTCCTCCCTTCCTCTGCTGGTGTTTTCGGGTCTGGCGTCTCACGTTTGCTGAGGGTGGGGTGCCAGCCGCAGCGTCTGCACCTACTCTCCAGGCCTCAGTCTTCAGCGGAGGGCCTTCCCTACGCCCTGGCCGTCCAGCGTCTGCTCGTCTGTGCCCGCGCCCTCAGCCCGTGGTGGCGACTGTCCTTTTTGGGGAGGCGGGGGTGCTGCCACCCTGCCTGGCTGCCGGTCTCCCCTTCAGGCGCAGCCCGCCGCAAGCACCTGCTCCTCGTGGCACCCTCGTGGCGCGTGCCCCCGGTGCTCGCGGTCAGAGATCCCTGGGGTGCCCTCTTCTGACCAGATCCTCTCTCAGCCCCAGGACCAAATCACCATCACAGGCTACGAGAAGAACACTGAGGCTGCCCGGGACGCCATCCTGAAGATCGTGGGTGAGCTTGAACAGATGGTTTCTGAGGACGTCCCGCTAGACCACCGCGTTCACGCCCGCATCATCGGTGCCCGTGGCAAAGCCATCCGCAAAATCATGGATGAGTTCAAGGTGAGTCTCCAAGCTGAGCCTGGAGTGCGGCTCACCCTCAGAGCAGGCGGGGAGATGGGCCGCACACCCCCAAACCATCGGAGACCCGAGGCTCAGGTGGTGAGGTGCTGTGGGGTCACAGCGGGGACAGCTGGCACTTCTGTGCAGTGAGCGGCATGCTCTGCGTCCGGAGGAGCGTGAACTCTGAACGGCAGGCGGCCCCGGAGTGGGGGGCCCTCCACTAGAAGGGGACCGTGTGCACACACACAGCGGGGCCCTCGCCCACCCTGGCTCTGTGTGCACTCCTTCCAGGTGGACATCCGCTTCCCGCAGAGTGGGGCGCCCGACCCCAACTGCGTGACCGTGACGGGGCTCCCGGAGAACGTGGAGGAAGCCATCGACCACATCCTCAACCTGGAGGAGGAATACGTGAGTCCTGCGGGGGCGGCTGGCCCCGACGGCCCGGGGTGGGCGGGCTCCCCTGCTGCAAACTGACGCTGCCTGTGCCCACAGCTGGCCGACGTGGTGGACAGCGAGGCGCTGCAGCTGTACCTGAAGCCCCCTGCCCACGAGGAGTCCAAGGCGCCGTCCAAGGGCTTTGTCGTTCGCGACGCCCCCTGGACCGCCAGCAGCAGCGAGAAGGTGAGGCCTTGGCCCCGGCGTCCCACGCTCGTGCTGTCCCAGGTGCTGCTGCGGGGCGGCTGTCCCTGAAGCCGTGTGCTCCCCCACAGGCTCCCGACATGAGCAGCTCCGAGGAGTTCCCCAGCTTCGGGGCTCAGGTGGCCCCCAAGACCCTGCCGTGGGGCCCCAAGCGATAATGACCAAGGAGCAGCACTTGCCCCGCGAGGGTCCGTCTCACTCTGACCCAGCAGCTGGACCCTGCGTACGTGTCGATCCCGCCCGCCCTGAGGTCTCACAGCGAAGCCAGCAGCCCCGGCCCGGCCCTGCGCTCGGCACCTCGTGAACACTAAGGAGGCCGTGGTTCGGAGTCACCCTGCTCGGCGGCCAAGCTCCCGCCCGCCGGGAGAGCCCGCAGCTGCGGCCGCACCTGCTTCCTGTCATGACCTCAGGAAATAAATTTCCTTGACTTTATAAAAGCCAAACGTTTGCCCTCGTCCTTTCCCACCTCTCTCCCCTGCCTGCCGCAGACGTCCTTCGCGAGGACCACCTGCCTCTTCCAGCTGCTGGAAAGCCCACTGACCCAGACCCCGGGGTCGGGGGGAGGCCCCGCGTGCACACTGGGTGTCACTGGCCCAAGCAAGAGCCCGGGGCCGCCCGAGGACCAGGAGGCCGGTGGGGGCGGCTCTCAGACGGCCTGGCCTCCGCGTCGGGCCTCCACCCCCAGACCGCCCAGCCCCGCAGGCAGAGCCGAGGCCGCCGGGCAGGGCTCTGAGGAACGCAGGTGGGGGTGAGGGAGCTGGGACCCCCACCCCTCCACTAAGGCCCCCCTCCCTGCAGCAGGCCTGTTTGCTCTTCTGCACCACCTGCAGCTCCCCGTGCCCACCAGCCCCCGGCTCCACCACACTCCAGCCCCTGCCCCCCAGTCCACTGGGTTCCGGGCCACGCCCTCCCTGACCCCTGCAGTCCAGAGTGGGGAGTGCGCAGGCCACCCCCAGACGTCCTCAGACGCATGTACGAGAGGTAAGCGGCTGGCCCTGGGGTGCAGAGGCTGTCCCAGCCAGCGGAGGACCGGATCCTTCTCAGGAGTCTGGTGGGCTGGTCCGGGCGGCGGCCCCAGGTCTCCGCAGGGCAGGGTGCTTCGTGAAGGGGAAGGTGGGGCCCTGGGCCCTGGGCCATCTGTCTCCCGGAGGTGATGGGCCACTCTGAGTTGTCCGGTTCCTGGTCTCTCACCTCCTGGAGAAGCTGACTGTGTCCTCGGGAGGGTCACCACTGCTTAACCCACCTTCTCCCCCACCCCCACCCACCCCATGGGAGGTTTTTCTCTCATTTATTAACTCAGGCTCAGTCACCTTGACTGCAATTCCTGAACAGACCAAGATTAGTCTCCCTACTGCAAGTCCCCGCTGGCCCACTCGGCCTTGAACATGCCCGTCCGTAGGTGGGGCCGACGGGGCCTGTGTGCGGCCCCAGACAAGGCGGAGCCGATGGCCGGGGAGGACAGAAGGGTGCCCTCCCGCCTCCCCAGGGGTGCCTGTCCCTGGGAGCCCCTCCTCTGTCAGCAGGGTCTCGGGGCCTCTCCCCGGTCAGCTCCCTTCCCATGAGAGACTTGGCGCGTGTGCGTTCGTTGCGAAGCCCCGGCCCTCACTGTGCCTGGGCTGATGGTGGTCGAAGGTCACATGGTGACTGCCCCGGCCTGTGCCCTGCGGCCTCCGGGGCTGCGAGCACCTGACGTGTGTCCAGCTCCTCTTTGAATGTCTTCCGTGTCACATGTGTCCGTAGCTACCATCCATCCCTTGGCCTTAGCTTTGAAATCTGGAGATTATATGCAAACGTGTGTGAAGGCTCGTGAATATGGATGACACTGGAATTTTATAAATCCTAAAATAAAACCCAAACTGGATACAGTGTGCTGAGACTCGTCTTATCACGCCCTGCCGAGCTCAGTCTCAGGGAACCAGGCGTGTCTGGCATGCTCTGGAGGGTCACTGGGCACCCACAGACGCTTGGTGCGGCCTCCCAGCTGGCACAGGGTCCTCAGTCCTGAACCAACGGCCTCGCAGGAGCCAGGGCGCTGGGAGGCGTCACAGTTGGGGGCAGACAGTGACCCGACACTTTTCAGGGCACCAGGGGGTGGGGGCGAGAGTTTGATGGCAGCCAGGTAGGATGGATGGCTAAGTGGTCTTCATTCAGGGGGCATCACACAGCAGAGTGCTGTCAGGAAGGCTCATGGTGGTGTGCCCCGCAGAAGAGGTCACACCTAGGGGTCCCGACCCTGAGGCCAAGGTGTGACCACTCCAGGCGGGAAAGGAAGGCGGTGTGGGCAGGCCCTGCCAGGCACCACACCCCAGTGACCAGGGCTGTATCTTTGTATGAATGCTGGTTACGCTGGTGTGCTCACTTCATGCAAGCCCACGATTTCTTATGTCTCCATAAGTGAAAGAAAGTGAAGTCAGTCGCTCAGTCGTGTCCGACTCTTTGCGACCCCATGGACTGTAGCCTACCCGGCTCCTCTGTCCATGGGATTTTCCAGGCATTAGTACTGGAGTGGATTGCCATTTCCTTCTCCAGGGGATCTTTCCAACCCAGGGATCGAACCCAGGTCTCCCGCATTGTAGACAGACGCTTTACCATCTGAGCCACCAGGGAGGTAGATGTCTCCATAAGTTTACTTTTGAAAGTTTGAAACAACAGAAACAACCATCTGGGAGAAAACACCTGTGGATCTTGTAACAAGGACACGGTGCGGTGCGCACAGCCCCATCGCCCACAAACGGAAGGTCGGCTCATTTTCAGGACGGTGTGTGAGCAAGCAGCTGCCCCTAGTCTCAGCCCCCTCCCTGGTCAGGAAATACTTGGTGCTGCCTGAGGCCCGGACCTGTGGGTTTCATGAAGGCGTCGACTGGCAGTTCTGGGGAGGAGCTCGGCGGGCTGCAGTGCGTCCAAGCAGTTTAAAAGCCACGTGTCCATTTTCACAGTGCTGTGCGCCCCGAGGAGCGCTCCCCTGAGGGAGTCGGAAGTGGGCACTGTCTCCTGGCGTCTGTGCCGCGGGGCTTGCAGCCAGAGAGCAGAGGACAGTGAGCAGCCGGCAAGGCTGGGGGTGCTGTGTGATCGGCGCTCAGAGGAGGCAGACGCAGGGTGCTCAAGAAGACAGGCAGTGGGTGAAGTCCAGCTGCAGGTGCCCTGAAGCTCCCCGTCCTGAAGACGACCCCATGCAGACAGACGGGAAGACTTGGAGAAGGAGACCTACCAACATGGGAGTGAATGTCCTTTCCTCCGATTGCTTCAAGGAATGAAGTTTCAGTCTCCCTCCAAACCTTCCCCATCGAGGCACTCGCCACCGTGAGGCTGCTGCTGGCCCCAGGCTGGCGGGAGCCAGGTGCTGCCACGGGAAGCACTGAAAGGGCTGCTCAGAGGCTGTGGACAGGCTGGAAGGAAAAGGCGCCCAAACTGCAGGCCTTGTCAGAGGAGGGGACTGCAGGGGCCCTGGGGCGGGGTGAGCAGACGCAGCTGTGGCCCAGAACAGTCTGGGTTGGGGCTGCCAGCTGGGGTATGTGAGGGGCAGGCCAGACCCCGCCTGGACCGGGTAAGAAGCGGCCGGGCTGGCGGGAGAGAGGACACCACCGTTTGAGGGGCAGCAGGTACAGGGAGGGCCATACGGAGGACCCCAAGTCCATCAGCTTGAGGGGAGATGAGCCCCATTCAGGGCTGAGGGGGACAGACGTGTAAAGCCGGTGGAGGCCACCTCCTGTGCCTACAAGGCCAGAGATGGGGGAGGGGGGCAGGCGAAGGCGGGAGAGGCCAGTGAAGGGTGGGGGCACGATGTGAGGGGGGCAGCACCTCAGCTATGGAGCCATCCTGCCCGGGTGAGGGGGGAGGTGAGGCTGGGCGGGAGATGTCAGGGAAAGCTGCCCCTGAGCACCACGTGCCCGCCTTCCAGGTGCCCTGGCTGGAGACAGAGGGCCATGGGGCCAACTCATGCCAGGGCCTGGGAGGCAGAGGGGCCGGGAGGGGGGCGGTGGCCTCTGAGGTGGGAAGCCTTTGACAGCATCACCCCCTACCCCTCCTCCAGGGTCCTAAGCCGCCTCCTGTGGGGCGAGCTGTGACTCCAGCTCCTGGCAACCTAGGCTCTGGGCCCGGACTCGTCTCTGAGCCCAAGGCTTGGTTCTCTTTTGCTCCAGTCGTTCCAAAAAGAGCCTGTTTTCAGGAAAGGGCAGAGGAGGAGCATCGTGATTAGGCTCTGGCCACGTCAGAGTGCGGGCGGGGATGGGGGTGGGGGCTCACCTAGCTCTCAGCCAGCGTCCTCTCGGCACCGTAGTTCTCCCGCTTCACCTGCTCGCCACAGATTCAGGGATGTCGGTTTCCATGAGGTCGGGGAGCCGCCAGTGCAGAACACCACGTGCTGGGTGGGAGCAGCGGTGTTGTGGGGTGGCCACGCACCCTCATCCCTTGGCACAAGTCCCAGGGTGGGGCCAGAGGTGGGCAAGGGCTCCGCAGGCGTGGGCTGAGCTGGACAGCAAGCTTCAGTGCAGGAAAGGAAACTCCAGGAAGAGGCAGAGGCCGCAAGGCAGACCACCCCAGCTTCCACGGACCCTGCAGTGCCCAGGGCCCTCTGGACAGAGGCCAGGCCGGGAGGCGAAGACGCAGAGGGCCGCTGTCTGCCCCCGGGGGTACAGCAGGGGCGCCCACCCCGCGGACCACGCGCTGACCTTGGGTGGAGCCCTGGGGTAGGAGCGGGGCCCAGCATCCTGCGGCCCTCGGCACCACGAACACCGTGACGAAGGCCGAACAGATGGCCCTAGAGTCCAGTAGGTCCGGGAATAATGTCCATCATCCTCCCCGAAGGCCTGGTACCTGCGGGAGCCACGCGGCGGTGGGGGGCAGGCTGAGGTGCCAACGCCCTTCTCAGCCTGCCACCCGCTCTCCGCCGCCGGGCTCAGCCCGCGGGCGCCGGGAGTTCCGACCCCGCCCCGGCTGATCCCCTCCCGCAGAGCGGCTCCGGAGGCGGGAGTGAGGGGCGCCAGGCCCTCCCAGCCTGGCCCCTCCGGCTGTCGCCCCGCCCCTCCCGGTGCCGCCCCGCCCCTTCCGTGGGAGCCCCGCCCCCGGCGCCCTCACCGGCAAGGGCGGCTGCTTGCAACGCTGAAGGCGGGCTGGGTGGCGCCAGCGTGAAGCCGGCGAAGCGGCGCAGGTCGCTGGCCGGGCTCCACTGGTAGTGGGCGCGCGGCAGGAAGGGGGCCGAGAAGGCCAGCAGGAACGCCCGGGCCGCCGGCGAGTGAGCGCGCGGCCGCGCGCCCCGGCCGGCCCGCTCTCCCGGGTGATCGCCCCCGCCGGGCCCCGCGCTCACGTTGCTGATGCCCGCCAGGTGCGGGATGCCTTCAGCATGCGGAACCAGATGCCCATGTCCAGCACGCGCTCGGCCACCCGGCGGATGAACTGGCGCGCGTCCAGGTGGATCTCCACCCAATTGCTGAGCAGCGCGAAGAGCGGCGCGAGCGGGCAGGCGGACCCGAAGGTGGTAACGAAGCCGAACTGCAGGACTGCGGGGATAAGGGTCACCGCCAGGCCCTCCGGTGGCCAAGGCGCGCTACCCTGACTTCCGCCTGCCGGGTTTCATCCGGTAATAAGGACCACGTGCCCCTGCGACCAGTGGCCAGACACTGCCCACCGTAAACCCTTCACCGCACCCTTCAGGGAGGCGTGGGACCACCCCTGCCTGTGCCCACAGTCCCTGCTTTTACTCACCCCACAGGCTCCAAGACATGGCCCCCTTCTCCAGGAAGCCTCCCCGGAATGCTCTCACAGAGCTGGGTGTGTTTCTGGCTGGTCCCGGGCCTCCCCCTGCCGCCTGTGGTCTGGGGCTTTAACTGTCCTTCCCGGGCCGCGCCTGCCCTGTGGACTCGTGGCAAGATTCTAGGAAGGGGCTCCTTGAAAGGGGCTCCTTGCTCTTATGTAAGATTCCTAAGGAGAGCCTGGGGCCCAGCGGCCTTTCGTCCAGTGGTCGCCCGCTCACGTTATGAAGAAGCACGTCCCTCCCTGTGTGCCTTCTGTCCTCTTCCTCCGCAGAACGAAGCCACTGGCGTCAGCCCTGTTGCTCTGGCCGCCGGGGGCTCAGAGCAAAGCCTTGCTCAGATGCACTTGTGACTGTGCAGCGGTTCTCCCCTCTGTCATCAAACAGAAGGGCCGCGTGAGACGCAGACCCTGGCCTCAAAAAGTGCAGCCACCCCATCCATGCGGGGGATAAGCCCCAAACACAGGCCCCCTCCTGGCAAGGGCACTGGAGGGTCCAGCAAAGCGCGTGGGCATCGAAAAGCTGTCCAGAGAAGCCCAGCTCCCCAATGCCACCTCCGTGCAGCCTCGCCCCGGCCTGAGCACCCCCACTGCTCTCCTCACGCCCTGCGCAGGGCTCTGGCCCCGGCGTTCCGGGGCGGGAGGAGATGAAGGCCACTCCAAGCGAGCCCCATGGGGGGCCCCAGGTCCTCTCTGAGTCCCTGGACCTGGGGCGCCGCCCCTCCTGCCCTCAGCCAGCCTTTCTTGAGTGCTCCCCGCCATGGCCCCCACCATTCGTTTCCTGATCTCTCCAGGCCTGGCTCCATCAGGGACCTCCTGTCATAGCCATCCTTACATTGTGTTTCAAGGCAGCTGCAGACAGGAATGCTGAGGCTGGCAGGCCCCTTGGTGGTGCAGTTACCCTTCCCCACGTCGCTGGTGGTCATGGCCCCTACCGTGGCCCCTGCCTATCTCGAAGAAGTGAAGTGAAGTCGCTCAGTCGGGTCCGACTCTTTGCGACCCCATGGACTGTAGCCTACCAGGCTCCTCCATCCATGGGGTTTTCCAGGCAGTAGTACTGGAGTGGGTTGCCATTCCTCCTCCAGGGGATCTTCCTGACCCAGGGATTGAACCCAGGTCTCCCACATTGTAGACAGACGCTTTACCGTCTGAGCCACCAGGGAAGTCCGTCTCGAGGTACCTGTCAAATAGGCCCTCGAAGAGCAAAATCTGGTAGTCCACCTCCCAGGGCGCCTGCCGGCCTCCAGGGAAACCCCTGCCTTCCTCTTCTGGGAGCAGAGCCGGAACCCTTGCCAGCAGCCTTTGGCTTCCTGGAGACAGAAACACCAGGAAGATGGCCCTGAGGGCGTCTGAGCCCATCCCTGGGGCCCAGGGTGGGCAGAGCGAGGGGCAGGCCTTCGGCACCCGCATCCCCCTGGTGGGGCAGCGTGCCAGCCTCCCCCTAAGCTCCCTGAGGCAAGTCAGCGCTGCTCAGAGGAGGCGGCAGGAGCTACGTCAGGGAGGGAGCGGATGAGGACCCCAGGACGCGAGTGTGTGGGCACTTCGCTGCCCACACTTGTACTTGTCCAGCTACACCCTGTCTGCTGTAATCTTGAATTCAGCTTCCCAGCACCACCTGCCCTGAGAGTCAGGGCCACACCACAGAGGGTACGTGGCTGGGCTAAGGTCTGACAGCGTGGTTTGTGGTGCCCAGGAGTCTCCAGGGAGATGAGGTGTGCAGGGGCTGGTGAGGGTCCAGCTTGGGTCCAGCCTTGGGCCGGATGTGAGGCACCCCTGGGCGGTCAGTGCAAGGGCTCTGGCCTGGGCAGGGCTGCGGTCCCAGGTGCCTTGATTGCGGCCGCAGTGGTGCCAGTGGGTGGAACCGGGGGTGGGACCCCAATGTCCCCATTAGGGCACCGGAATCCTGGGGCCTCCCCTTGCTCCTCCCTCCCCGAAGAATGCCTGGCCCAGCCCCAGTGGCCTACACACAGGATGGACCAGTGGTTGGGGCAGCGCCCAGGAACCCAGGCCTCCTGCCCTCCAGAGGCAGCTCCGGGGCAAGAGACCCCAGTGAGCACCTGCAGCGGCGACACAGGGTAGGGGCGTCGGAGAGCCTACGGGCCGGTAGCCGGGCAGAGCCCCCCCGCACGTGCCCGAGCCGCTGGGGTCCAGGTGGGCTGGACCTGCCCTCCCCACAACCTCTTCTCCCAGCGGGGCTGGCTACCCCAGCCACTCCTGGGTCCCACGGTCCCTAGATGCTTTCCAGGCAGATGGGGTGGGGTGGGAGACTCACCCCGGGGAGCGCAGGGACAGGAATCTCATGGATGGTGTTGATGACCTGTTTGTCCACCATGATGACCAGGAGATCCTGGGCCAGCTCGGAGGGGCAGCCCCCAGCTGCACACTGCGGCGCCCACCCTTCAGGTTAGCTTGTGGGAGGGACCAGCCTCAAGGCACCTGTACACTTCCGGGCCTCCAAGGTGGCCCCTGCCACGCCCTCACGTTCCTTTCAGGCAGGCCAGGGGCACCTTGAGGCCTACAGAGACCCTCCTTCCCTTCCTTCCCCATCCTGACCTCACTCAAGCCTCCGCCGTCTTCCCCAGGTCTAGCGGGCAGATGTTATGGGACATCAGAGGCATGGCCGTGTGGCACCCTGGGCTTTTTGGGGAACCACGTGGAGTCACATGGGGTTGACCCTAGCCTGTGGATCCGAGGCAGACCCAGGATGCAGGCAGGCCTCACCAAGCAGGGACCTGATGACGCCAGTGAGAGGCGGGTCCCAGGGCTCTTACAGGGAACCTGTGGGACGACATGCCTTGTGCTGGGTATTAAGCTAGAGGGTGTTGTCCTGGGCTCTTGGGACGTCAGCCCACACTGCAAGATGTCTTCCCTACCAGGAGAGGAGAATCTGCCTGAAGAATCTGCCTGAAAACACAGCCAATGTTGGGAAAGCATTGCAAAATTGTTCAAACACCTGGTTCCAGCCATCCCTGAGCTCACAGTCTCCTGTGTTTTCAATAGAGGAGCCCACGAAACTGCATTTTTTTGCTGGAACCATTTTGAGTTGGGAACTTTTCCTGTTGGTAACTGCAGGCTGCTTGCCTGCAGTGTGCCATGCGCAGTCCTGCCCTGAGTCTCAGCCCACCTGCCCTGTCTCCCCAACATGTGAGCCTGGAGAGGGCTCCTTAGGGACAGCCCCTTCGCAGGGAGCTGTCAGACTGGGTCGCAGCTCTGACCCATGGAAAGTTGCTGTTCTCCCTCCTCCTCCAACAAACGGGAGCAGACGGGCTTTCAGGGGAGGTGTTCCACGGCAACTCCTGGACCCCTACCTGTGCCTCCTTGGCCCTCAACCAGGAAGGGACCAGATGGTCATCTTGAGAGTTTTTCTACAATGTCTCAGGAGGGTTGGGGCAGGGTTGAGCTCACAAGCCCACAAGCCCACAAGCCCACAATCTCACAAGCGGTGACCCCCCTCTGGAGTGCTCCTAGGAGCACCTCCTTCTGCACAGCCCCTTTTCCCCTGTGTGCTTCCCAGGGTGACATCCGCACCCATGAACTGATCCTGGGCCTTTCCTTGGGGTCTGCTCTTGGGGACCCCGCACAACAGCGAGGCTTCATCCTGCAGGAAACCAGCTTCCGCTATCCAGAAAACAGTTCCCTGTCTCTCAAAGCTGCAGGTGAGCCCGCTTGTGCTGACGGGGGGGCGGGGGTGCCTTGGGGAGAAGCCCCGTAGGGGGCCGTCAGCCTCTGCACCTCCAGCTTGCTGACCGAGCTTGCGGCAGCGACGGCGGCTCACGGCCCATGCCAGTGACTGGGGCTGGGTTCGGGTGCATATCAGATGCCAACGGGGACAGGCGGATTGTGAGCTTCTGAGGACAGCTGTCTGAGTGGGGCCCGGGGAGGGCCACCGCAGGCTCTCCGCGCTCACCTCCTCGTTGCGGACCCCGAGCAAGGTGTAGCAGTTGCCGGAGTAGCCGCCGAACCTGGGGAGAGCCAAGCCTCCGCTCCCCCGGCTGCCCGCCGCCCAGCTGGCGGAACCACAAGGGGGTCACGGCGGGCATCGGGGAGCGACCCCTGTGCCAGCCCACCTCTCCCGAGCGTCTGGGCGGTGTCAGGGCCACAGGGGGCGGGGCGCGGGCGTGACCGCCGTGTGAGGCGTGGCCGGGCCACGCGTGGTAGGGCGGGGCCAGGGCTAAGGAGGGACGGGGGCCAGTATGGGAGCGGGCGGGGCCGGGACGGGCTGAGGAGGGGCAGGCCAGTAGGGAGTGGGCGGGGCTTGGGTGGGGCGGGCTGAGGCGGAACGGGGGCGTGACCAGGGCGGCCCCAGTGGGCGTGGCGAGCTGAGGGGCGGGGCTAACTAGACTGGGGCGTGACCTGGGCGGGGACGTGGGCGTAGCGGGCCCGGATGGGCGGGGTATGGGCGGGGCGGGCAGGTGTGGCCGGCGCAGGCGCTAACCTGCTCTTGAAGAAAGCGGTGTAGAAGCGGCGAGTAGAAGCTGACGAACTGGAAGATGGACACCCTGCGGGTGAAAGCGCCCTCGGACTCGATCTGGGCACCCCTCTAGGGCACAGCGAGTGCCTGCGTCAGACACCTCCCCGGCGCAGGGAGTATGGAAAGGGCCCGCCCTCGGGCGTTCAAAGAGATCCGTTCAGGAGAGAAGGGAGGGCGCGTTTCCGAAGCTCCGACTTCAGGACCTTCTGGAAGCGCTCCGCGGGTAGAGGAGGAGCCAGGCAAGTGCCGGTAAGAATTAATACGTTGTGGCTCCGGAAAGAGGGCTGGGCACGGGTCTGGGGCGCTGGGCGCCGGAGGTGCCTGGTAAGGAGGCGCTGAGACGGAGGCGGGCCCCAAGAGGCCGGCTGGAGGACACTCCCAGGCCCCGCCGTTGCAGGGACACTGTGGGCGGTTCCCCAGGGCGCTGCCCCTGGCCTCCCGCACGCTGTCTGCCCCGCACTCTGCCCCAGTCTCCCCGGTGTGCGCTGGGCTCTGTCCCGTCCCGAGACCAGGGCGGCAATTCGTGCAGCTCGGGGACGGATGTATTTGTCCTTCGGAAACGGAAGCGGGTCACAAAAGAGGGGGCGCCCCGCCCCCCGCCGAGGCCCCGCCCACTGCTGTTTAAGGGGCTTGGCAGGGAGGACTGGACACGTCCCAGCGGCGCCTCACTGGCCGGCGCCCAGCGCTCTCGGCACTCACCCCGTCTCGTCAGGACGTGTGCCCGGGCCACGTAGATCTTGGAGAGCATGAGGATGAAGACGAGGTGCACCATGGACCCCGTGAGGCTGGCGATGCGCGAAGCCTATGGGGGACGGCAGGGTGATGGAGGAGGGAACCAGAGCCCACCACCCAGCCAGCCAGCAGGAGCAAGGATGGAAGCTCACCCATGCTGCGAGGATGCTGTTGTTCCGCCCGGACACCAGGATGGCCGTGATGGCCCGGTACACAGTGATGGGCACCAGGCACAGAGCACCACGGCCACCTGCGGGGCAGCGGGTGCATGAGCCTTGCAGCTGCAGCCTGGCACCCCAGCACCCTCAGGCCACAGCCACATGCTGTCCCACTCCCAGACCAGGCTGTGCGCCCGGCCTCTCCTGGCGGGTTGCTGGGCAGCGAGTGGTGGCCGGCAGGGAAAGGAGGGGTGGGCAGTTCCTTAGAGTTAGAGGTAGGCGACTCAGCGACCTCTGGGCGGCACAGGGGCCTCTGTGTCTTGTTGTCAGCCGACCCCCATCTCACTAGCTGAAACTGGGAATTCTTGAGATCTCCGAAGGGGGTCAGTTAGGAAGTCCCTCTGACTAGAGGGCAAGACAGGGTGAGGGGACCTGTGCTTGAAGGATGCCCCAGGCCCCTGCCCCACACACACCTGCCTCTTATGGCCCAGATCCCTAGCTCAGCCCTTCCCTGGAGCCCAGGAACACCGTGGCCTTTCTGAGGACAACGAGGGCCTCCTGGGTCCCAGAGACAATATCACGCCCTGCCCCACGGCGGGGAGCGGGGGCTACTGCTCGCTGAGGACAGCGGCCTGATGGGCAGCGCCCGGCAGCGGGGATCCTCACCATTGTCAGGACCACCACGGAGCTGGCCAGCACCTGGCGCAGGCGGCTCCTCTCAGGGCAAGTAGGGCTCGTCCTCAGCCGTGGTGGGATTCAGTATTGTGGGAGCTGAGGCGGAAAACTGGGGCCGCGGCCGCTCCCGGCGGGGGAGGGGGGGTGCTCAGCAGGGTGCGTGCTGGGGGCGGGGCCTCGTCGGGGGACCGCCCACCTCGAGGTCCCCGGAGTCCCAGCAGCCTCAGCGGTAGGCCAGCGGGCACTCATCCGCTTCCAGGAGCAGCACGGCCCACAGCGCCGTGAACAGACTCAAGAAGACCGTGCCTCCGTGGCCAGGGAGCCGGCCGGCCTGGACGGGGCAGCGGGGTTCCCCCGTGCCTGGGACTGGGCCCTTTTCTCCCTCCTGCCCCGCCCTCGAGGAATGCCGCCCCCCAACCCCGTCCCTCGCCTGCCCACCGTTGTACCCTGGAGGCAGTGACCGTCTAGTGCTCAGGAGGCAGCGGTGTTGCCCCAGAACCTCCCCCACCCCCGACTCAGGATGAGATGAGCCTGGGGACTCGGGGTTGACGCTGCAGTGGGTGACACTTTGGGGCACTGGGTTGGGGGTGACTGTATTTTGCTCATGGGGGCCAGAGGGTGGACTGTAGTGGCTTGAACTGTGCTCCTGAAAAGATACGTCCTCCTGTACATACGTTCTGATAGGAAGGAATCAGAATACAGCCTTCCTCGGAATCAAGGCCTTTGCATGTGTAATTAGGATAGGAGCCCCCGATGAGAGCACCCGGATTAGGGGGACCTGGAACCAGCAACAAGCCCTTGTAGGAGGAGGAGAGACAGACATAGCCTGCACAAAGGGAGAGGCCACATGAAGACGGGAGAGATGGGAGCGGTGCGGCCACAAGCCAGCGACGTCAGAGTTCCCAGAGCCACTGGACATGGGGCGGGCACCCCGCACCTTCTCCAGAAGGAATCAGCTGCCACACCGGCAGTACTGGACTCTGCCTTCAGGACTGTGAGAAGTCAGCTCGCTTTAACGCCCGTTTGTGGTCATTTGTTAGGGCAGACGTAGGACGCTGGCACAGGCAGCTCCCAGCCGGGTGCTGCAGGCGTGTCTGTCTGCGAGTCCGTCCTGGGCCCCGAAGCTCCGGCCCAGGGACTGTGGCTGCGGGCCTTGCAGCCGCGCTCAGGGAAGAACTGACCCACCCTGGAAGTGTAAAGGCTGACGAAACCCGCAGCCTGAGGACTCTGTGCCTGAGGGCGGCAAGGTCTGTGTGCTCGGGGTCCTGCACTTGACCTTCCTGGCCGCCATACCTAATAGCAGGAGTAACAGGAAGAGTTCCCACGGCATCCACCGCCCAGCTGCTCCGCTGAGCACTGCGGGCTGGGGGCCAGTCGGCCTCAGCCGGTGGGGACGCTGCCTCCTGGGTGAGTAACTCACAGGGTGCTCAACCTTGGATGGTGCCGAGCAGGACTCCCCAGAGGGGTGTGGCCGGACCAGGGAGCAGGGGGCTGCCCTCCACCCTCGCCTACCCACGCTCCTCTCTGGACCAGGGCACAGGCACGGGAGAGCAGCCAGAGGGGCAGACCGGGCAGAGGGGGCACAGCTCCAAGCTGTCTCCACCACGCATGCGCCTGCCTTCACCCCAGCCCTGCCCTCTGTCTCCCCGCTGTCTTTGCCAGGCCTAGCATTTCTTTTAAAAACTGTATGCAATGATAATTTTTGAGATAACTTTTTGACATTTCAGCTCTATATTAAGATAAAAGCCAGCCTCTGTCACTCACTCACGATAAGAAACGTTGACACTGTTGTGAGAAACGAGGGCACGTGCCAATACAATTGACGGAAGGACACACCTGCCCACTTGTGTCAGCCTGGGAGCACACTTGTCTACCTGCCAGTCTTCCAGCCCAGTCCCGGGGCCCTCCGTGACCCCCGGGGGCTGGGGGGGCTCCATGCTCACCTCTACCCCCAGCTCTGCTCTGGGCCTGGCACCTGGGAGCCCCTCCAACCACACACCCACCTCGGGAGACACGGGGCCAGCCTGCAAGCGGAGGGCAGAGGACACTTACATGGGTGTGTCTGAGGACACCATGATGCGGCCTACCAGGGACAACCGCGTGCCCACCACCACCGCTGGCAGGAACCAACCTGCTAAAACCCTCAGGGGACACTGGCGTCACCTCTGGGTGGTCTGGGTGGGCCTGGTCTCCACGACTGGGCTGAGCCCCGGAGAGATCTACACAGCCGCACGACCTGCAGGGAGCCCCTCAGGGGTTGGGTGGGTGGGGGGGGTGCAGGGCCTTCCGGGAGGAGGCCACAAGAGGATGGCCCCCAGGCAGCACTCCTGGCAGCTCTGGGCGACTCTGGACCTCTCCCCCTGTTGACCTTGGCTGCTGACCCCCAGGCTCCCGCACCTACCAGAACCCCCTTTCCTGAGCCTCAGTCACTTCCCATCAACACGCCAGGGATGGGGCCCCTCCTGGAGAGGCACCCTGCTCAGCGGACTTGGTTGTTCTTGACGCCTCCGGCTCTGCACCCAGCCCGCCGCGGCCAGGTCCTTCACGAGCACCCCATCTGCCTCCCATGGGTCACCCCCAGGCCCGCCCCGGCCTGGCGTCTGGCCTCCCCTGCATTGGCCTGAGTGACCTCTGAGATGCAAGTCTGTCGAGAACCCAGAGGAGGCCCTACCCATTGTGCCCCAGGGCCCTTGCCCTCCTGGGGCCCTGCCTGCCCAATGCCCTGTCCCCTGCCCGGGTCCACTGTGACCATGGGTGGCCTCTCCTCTGTGTCCCCCAGTCAGTGTATAGGGCACGCACAGCTCCCCAGCATGGCTCTCACGCTTGCTGTCCTTGGGGCAAGAAAAGGCTTCAGCAGCTGGGACGGTGGGAGCATGGCTGTGTGGGGCGGGGTAGAGTCGTAAGCAGAACAAGGAGCCCGGGTGCCCGGGGCAGACAGCCAACCCCAGGGTGCCAGCCTGTCTGCAGGAGGCAAGGGGCTGCTCTCCCCGGGCCCTGGGCAAGGGTGACCTCCTCCGGGGCGGGAGTTCCTGGGGTGGCCCCAGGCTTCTCGAGACATGCCTGGTGGGCTGGGGCATTGGGAGTCGAAAGGGGGGGCCCCCCAGAACACTCATGGTGAGGGTTTACCAATGCAGGGTTTAGGTGCAGGGAAGCAGCTGGGCAGGGCGGAGCTCGGCCAGGGCGCACTGGCCTTCGAGGAGTCAGCCTGGCCACTGGCTGAGCCCCCAGGCATGGCTCGTCCCTGGGGGCACCAATTAGCAGATGTCACCCTAAAGGCCAAGTCGGGCCCAGGAGGCCCTGAGGGCGTGGGCACGGGACTCACCGAGCCAGGCGAAGTGGAAGGCCACCTTCTCGCCAGAACCCCTGCCCACGCGGCCCACAGGCTGGTACTTGCCCCACTTGCCCCGGCGGGCCCAGTCCGGAGCAGAACCTGCCGCTGGCTGAGGCCCGGGGCCTGCGGGTCCTGCGGGGGCATCGCCAGGGGGCTGGGGACAAGGAGCTGTCAGGTGGGGAGACTGCAGGCAGGTGGAGGTGCCCTCCCCGCACCAGGCAGGGGTCTAGGTGGGGGGGCTTCAGGGCTGGGCGAGCCCCACAGGCCCCCCTGCCCTGGTGGACAGAGGGCGGACACCTCAGGGAGCAGGATCGCTGCTCCAGGGCAGGAGGCCCTTTGGGGTGAGCCGTCCAGCAGGGCCTCTCTGAGGAGGGCCTCTGTCCTGAGGCTGCCGGGGTCCAGTGACGGGCGGAGGAGGTACCTGGAGTGGCGGCCCCGGGGAGCCAGTGACTGCGATCTGAGCAGGCTCCCTGTCTCTGGGCGGGGGTCCTGCCGCCCGAGTGTGCAGACTGGCCAGAAGCGGGAGAGGTGCTCCCCAGCACAGTGGGCAGACCCCCAGGTCACACGGCAGGTGGCAGGCCCCCCCCAGGTCACACGGCAGGGGGCAGACCCCCAGGTCACATGGCAGGGGGGCAGACCCCCGCCCACCTCCTGACCAGGCAGTGGACTCTGTCAGGGGTGGTGATAAGGTGGTTGAGTCTGGTCCAGGGGCAGCTGGTGTGGTGAGCTCCCCCTACCCCACAATGCCCGGGTGACCTGGCTTTGTGAGGGGTATGGGCAGCCTCCCGAAGGGGAAGCTGCCCAAGGAGCCAGCCTGTCCCATCACAGGGGTGTCACCGCTGCCCCATGTCCCTGGGGCAGGACCTGGGGTCCTCCTCACCCGGAAGCTCCCCCTCTAGCTCCCGCCCCCCACTCCTGCCTCCAGCCCCCAGGACTCACATCGTTCAGGGGAGGCTGCGCTGAAGACCCCTGCCCCCGGCAGCCAGTAGATCCCAAACAGGCTTTTCCTCTTGTGGCCCTGAGAGGCCTTGGCCAGGATCTCGCGCAGCTGGGGGTGGAGTGGGAGGCCTGTCACAGGTCGCGTGACGGTGCAGCAGGGACTCGCGAGTTCTCCAGGCTGAGCCCACGACAGCCTCCTGGGGCCCGGTGACAGCGGTGAGGACAAGCCTCGCCCGGCTCCCCGGGCACCGGCCCCAGAGATGATGTTCTCACACTTGGCAGGCCTTGGCCTTGTCTGGGAGGCTGGGCTGGTGGCATTTGGCCTGGGTTTGACCTCACACCCCTGCCAAGCACAGCCCCTGTGCTGGCCCCTCGGTCTGGGCAGCTGTTCCCCCAACAGGAGGCCTGTGTCGGGAGGGGGGCCCAGCCCCTGCTGGGCAGCCCACGTGGCCCTGCTCTTTGGTCTGCAGGGGCCAGTTCTCCTGGGCAGACCAGTCCCAGCCCTCCCCTGCCACCAGCCGGCCCTGCCCGCGGGTCTCAGGGACACTGCCGCCATGGGCCTTGGCCTCTGTCCTCACTGACCTACTGGACCCATACCTGCCCAGGCCCCATGGCCTTGGCAAGTCCTGCCAGTCCTTGAAAGTGACGTCCACTGGGGCCCTGCGGGCCTGCGGGCCCCGAGCAGCAAGGTGGGGACAGGTTCCTAGCCACGGGGCCTCGCTGCTCTGGACAGCACAGGCCAGCCTTCCCGTGTCCACAGAGGCCTCTGCTGCCCGCTGGGGGCCCTGGGTCTGGGCCACAGGCTCTGAGCCGGGTTGGGACCCCCACTCACCGTCTGGTGCCCATGGGCGCTGGGGAAGAAGGGGGCCTGCCTGTCCCCCCTACGGACCTGCAGGTGTGAAGAGCTCCCTGGGCCTCCGTCGGGCCTGCAGGGCGGCCTTGCCCCCGACCGCACGGGCAGCTCCCACGTGGGGCTCTTCCTCTCCTGAGGTCACGGCAAGTGCTTGGGTGGCACAGATACCCCCGGGGCAGGGTAGTGGCAGTGCTTGGGCAGACGAGCCTACAGCAGTCTGCATGCCTGGGAGCTCCGAGCGCGGCACCCAAGGCCTCTCTCTGGGCGGTGTCTAGCTGGTGGCTGACCACAGGGCCTGCCCCGGACCCAAAACCTCGGGAAGCCCTGGGGAGGGGGCACGACTCTGCCCCCGAGCCCAGAAGGAAGGTGTCCTCAGCGCGGGGGTCTCGGTGCTGGGCACCCACTCGGGTTCCCCCCAGGCCTGGGTGCCGCCGTAACCTGCATGCTGGGTGAGGCTGTGACTGGCTTTGGGGAGTCACGTGCCAAGGGAAGGACTTCAGGAACAGTGTGGACCGGCTTCTTGCATTTTCTGTGTGAGAGGAAGCCCCGGGGCACCTGCCCGCCCACCGCTGACATGGAGCTGGGTGGGGGTGGGCCTAACGTCCAGGCCCCGGGGTCGGGGATGAGGCCCCAGCACAGCCTCCCTGTCTGACTGATGCAGATGACGTGGGCGGAAGCCCGCCCGCCCGAGATTCGCCCCTGGTCTGAGGGGAGAGTTCGGGGAGAGAGGCAAGTTTTGTTCACCTGCTTGGTGATTCTCTCACCCACCCTGGGCCCGCCTGAGGCTGTTGGGAGCCGGAGGAGCCCCCTTACTGGACAGCTGGCTCACTGAACCGGCAGGAGTGTGACTCCGGGGCACGTCGGGCACGGCCTCAGCAGGCTGTTGGACACCCAGCCACTGCAGCAGGCCGGCCGGCCAGTTGGAGGCCCAGTTGGCATCTCCTGGAAGGGATGGTCACTTGCCCCCCATCCTGAGGGGACGTGGACGCCAGCGCTGTGGGGGTGTGTGGGTTTGCTCCCGTCCGCCGTGGCCTGGCTGTGGACCCTGTATAGACCAGATGAGGCCCCTCCCTCTCTGGGCCCCGGGCTCCAGGGCTGCTCTTCAGTCCCTTTGAGGCCCAGAGCCATCTCGTCAGGAAGGGGCAAGAGAGCGGTGGCGTCCGCTTGTCCACCCCCACATCACGACGGTCCAGGGCCACCCACAGCCTGGGCCACAGAGCAGCCCCAGGCCTGCCCTCCCGAGGCTGGCCAGGAGCTGCACCCGTCCCCGAGCCCCGCTGGCCGGGCCGGCCCTCAGCGGGAGGCCTGGGGGCTCCGGGCCGGGGGTCCAAGTGGCCTTGGCTGCTGCACACACTGCCCACCCCTCCCCAGTCCTGCCTCGGGGGGCGCCGCCCCTCCCCCGACCTGGCAGCAGGGCTTCTGGGAGCACCGTGGAGCGGGGGCCACAGGCAGTCTCAGGGACACGGAGCGGGAGCCCCCAGGCTTGTGAGCAGCAGCGTGGGGCGCAGTCACAGGCGTCCCGTACCCACAAGGGCAGCTTCCGACGCAGCTCCTCCGCACGGTAGCAGAGCACGGCCCGGGGGCGCGGGGTCCTCGTCCTGGACATCACGCGGCGGGGACCATGGGCTCCATGGGAGCCTGGGGTGTACACGTGTGTGCACAGGTTTGTGTGCCCGTGGCATGTGCGGGCGTCTTTGCATGTGTGAGTGCACACGCGTGCAAGCCTGTTGTGTGGGTGCACTGTGTGTGTGCATGAGTGTATGTGTGTGTCCATTCACACTGAGCGAAGAGGTGTTTCTGTAGCTGTGGTAAAAACTCACCAGCGCCATTTTAAACCTACGTGATAAATAGCGTCACCTGTGGACCTCCCTCTGGAAGCTGCCGAACTGTGAGAGTCCCCGCAAGGCCAGCGGGGCCACCAGCGCTCCTGATCTCACGGGCAAGAAACAGCTTCCGCAGGTAATGCCCGCACGACTGTGCCTTCGACAAGCCACGGGGCATCTGTTGACGTCATGCACGCACAACAGAAACGCGCACACGGCGTGTGTGCCCACGGAGGGTGTGGCCACGGCCACGTGCAGAGGGGGTCCCAGGCGCTCCTGGAGCCCTGAGCTGGGGACCTTCCACCCCAGGGCCCCACATCCCTTCTGAGCACCCCGGCTGTCCCACACGGCCCCCTCAGTGAGTCTCAGCCGCGGCTCCCGTCACAGCCCTCACGGCTCCCCCGAGGTTGAGGCTGAGGCCCCGCCCAGGCCAGGCACCTGGAGGTGGGCACGTGCATCCCCGCTGGCTGAGACGTGTGCCAAGAGCCAAGGCCCCGTCTGCTCTGAGGGCTGAGGGCGCTGGGCAGTGGGTGGCGGAAGCCACCCATGCTCCCCCTGTGGGGTCCCCCGTGCTCACTCGGGGCAACAGGTCTGGAGGGAGGTCCGGCAAAGTCACACCTGTGCGCCATCTGTTACCGTGACACAGGGTGGCTTTTCATCCCCTCTCTTCATCGGTCTGTCGAGAGGGTCCCAATCACCAGGGGAACTCTTGGCCCGTCCCCCTGTGCGTGTCTGCTGGCTTCTACGTGGCTCTGGAAGGGAGCATAGCCAGCCGGGGGCGGGGGGCGGCGGGCAGTGGGGGCACCCTTCCTGTTCCAGAGGGCGGGAAATGGAACACGAGGCGGAGGGGACCCACGTGGTCCATCAGCCAGGACACTGCGATGCTGGTGCGCAGGACGGCCAGGCCGGAAGCGCCCAGGACACCAGCGTCCAGCATTGATGAGGACAAGGTGGATGGCCCAGCAGCACAGATGCAGATGAGACAAGAAGGCTGTTGACGCCTGGGGACACGCAGAGCCCGCGCGTGTGCAGAAACGTTGCGCCTCTTTAGGAATCGGGGGCAACGCGGATGCGGACCGCACCTCCGTTCCCTTGGCAGACTCTGGAGACTGAGGCCACCAAGTGTCCACAAGGGTTCCCGTTGACGGCGGAGCGCACCCTGCAGAGCCAGCCCCACGGCACGCACACACATGCGCACTCACAGCAGCCCCGCTGGGAGGAGGTCGGACACGAGGACAGAGGGAGACGGAGGCGCCTCACCCAGGGCCGTGGGCGAGCGCAGCCACACCAGCGACTCACGTGGGCCTCTCGGCCACCGTGTCAGGAGGCATGGCCCCGAGTCCTTCCGTCAGGCTCAAGCAGACAAAGCAGGCTGTGTTGTTTGGTGGCGTGAAATGTGTGCAGAGACGCCCGAGAAACTGATGTGACTGACCTCAGGGCCAGTGACTCTGACGGCAGAGCCTGCCCCAGGGAGCGGAGGCCGGTGGTCAGAAAGGAGGGCAGAGGACCGGGGGGCGGCCCAGGGGGTCGGGGCAGAGGTGAGGGGAGGGCGCTGCAGCCTGGACACAGCTGCCCCCACCCGGCTGGAGCGTCCAAGTGACACCGGCTGCTACAGCCGACTGACCGTGGGAACGGCGTCTGTGAGCAGAGCCGGGCTGACATGTTGCGTCTACACCAAAACTAACACGGGGGGTGGAGTGGCTGAAGGCAGGGTGGCTCCCGAGTTTCTAGGGACCACGGGCTCTGGCTTCCCCAAGGAACTTGGCCTCCTGCAACAGGTAGGGGTTGATTACACCGGCCTGTGGTCAGTGTTCCGCAGCCACCAGGGCTCACTGAGGGCCGGGCCCCCAGTGAGGCGCTGAGGCTTAATCTGACCCGTGGCTCTGGGCGCCGTGCCCGCAGGCCTGTGGGGTGAGGTCGGAGGTCACGGAATGAAGGCTGAGCCTGGGCTCCACAGCCACCCACCCGGCACTGGGTCCACATGTAGTCTGGCTGCACGAAGGCTGCCCAGGAAGCTGTCTGACCCTCCAGGCCCCGCGTGTGCCGGTCTTGTGGGTGGTGTCCAGCGGCCGACCCTGCTTCAGGTCCTCCTCCCAAACGAGGACAGGGTGTGCTGGAACCGACAGGCATGGAGGCAGGGATGGGCCGTCTGGGGGACGCCAGCCCAGGGAGGAATCCTCCCCGGCTGCTAAGCGCTGGGCTCTTCCTCGGTCTCCTTTTCAGCCTCCACTTGGGGCAGGAGGGCTCCAGGGGAGCTTCTGGGACAGCCCTGCAGTGGCCGAGGGGGACAGGGAGGCCTGTGGAGGGGCTGGGGTCGCCCTCGGCAGCCCCCGTGGCTCCCACCCCTGCAGGCGTAGCCCCTGCCCTTCTGGAGTCTACCAGCCCCTCAAATGCTCCATGTGTGAGACATTCCAGCCTTAGCTCCCTCCCTGGAAACTGGAAAGGCTGGACAAAGCAATCCCATGGTTAGCACTCTGCTAGTCCACTTCCATGGGCCTGGGTTCAATCCCTGGCTGGGGAGCCCAGGCCTTCGAGAGCAGGGACCCTTGTGAGGTGAGCCCTGCGTTCACTTCTGCTCTCTCCCAAAGGGCGCTTTCCAAATTGCGGGGCAGGGCAGCAGAGCCTGAGGGAGCGGAGGCCTTGCTGGGTGGGGAATGGAAGTCAGACTTCGGGGCTGCCGAGGGGCCTTGGGCTTGAGGGGACCCCTGGGTGCTCGGAGCTCCTGAGCTGGTCGCGCCCAGAGGCAGCTGCCAGAGGCCCGGGGCTCACAGAACCTCAGGAGGCGCTCAGAGCGGCAGCTCCTCCAGGGAGAGGTGATCGGTGGGCCTCCCGGCCTCCCAGCTGAGGCTGCTGGGCAACACCGTGGGAGTAAGGACCTCACGGTGAGGGTGAGAAGCGCCCCTTGGCGAGGAGTGCAGAACCGCAGTGGGCCTGAGCTGACACCTGACACCGCGCTCGGGCAGATCCAGGGCACCTCCTGCCCAAACAAAACTCAACTCAAGGTGATGGAGTCAGAGACAGACCCAGAGATGAGCCGCATGGTGGGGCTGGCAGAGAACAGTAACATCATGACAACCGTGGAGCTAAAAGACGAAAAAGAGGGAAGGATGGACAAAAGGTTTGATTAGCAAACAAGAATTCTTTATCCAGCGGAAGTGTTCTTCAGAAATGAGACAGAAATCATTGAAATCTGAGAGAGTCAGTCCCATGCACATGCTCCACAGGAGACCCACAGGGAATTCTCCGGGCTGCGGGAGACCCTCAGGTGGAAGCGCAGATGAGCAGGAACGAACAGACAGCCCAGGAAGGCAAAATAAACAGGTAAAGACAAACAAGACACTGTCTGTCTGCAGATGCGTGATCTACGTATAAAACATCCAAAGGAGGTCACTACAGAACTATTAGAACTGATCTCCGTCTTGGCAAGATTGGAAAGTCAACATACAAACACCTGTATCTGTACACGTGAGCAGGAAGCAAGCTGCAAATAAAGCAGAGAAAAATAATTCCACTTACAGCAGTGCCAAAATGAAACTCAAATAAATTTAACAAAAAAAAGTGCAAGACTTACACGCTGAGAAGTGCCAAATGCTGTTGAAATAAGTTGAAGAGCTCCAGATAAAGGCAAAAACATTCCATGTGCAGAAATGCAGACAACACGGTGGAGACGGCAACAACCCCCCAGCTGATTTACAGATTCAACACAACCCTCATCAAAATTCTAGCTGGCTTTTTTTTTTCCGGAAATTGACAAGTTCAAAATTCACATGGAAATACATGAGACCCAGAATAGCCAAAACATTGAAAAAGAAGAACAAAGTTTCAGGACGCATATTTTTCATTTCAAAACTTAGTACAAAGAGGATAATCAAGACAGAGTAGTGCTGACATAAGGAGAGACACACAGATCAATGGAATATACGTGAGATTTCAGAAAAAAGCTTGTATTTTATGTTAATTTTTTAAAAAAGAGACCACACAATCCATTGGGAAAAGAATAGTGAGTTCAGTATATGATGCTGGGACAGGTGAATTTCCACTTGCAAAAGAATAAATCTGAACCACCTGCTGCTGCTGCTGCTAAGTCGCTTCAGTTGTGTCCGACTGTGCGACCCCATAGACGGCAGCCCACCAGGCTCCCCCGTCCCTGGGATTCTCCAGGCAAGAACACTGGAGTAGGTTGCCATTTCCTTCTCCAATGCATGAAAGTGAAAAGTGAAAGAGAAGTCACTCAGTCGTGTCTGACTCTTAGTGACCCCATGGACTGCAGCCCACCAGGCTCCTGTGTCCATGGATTTTCCAGGCAAGAGTACTGGAGTGGGGGGCCATCACCTTCTCCAACCTACCTCACACCATATATAAAAATTAAAGTGGAGTTAAGATAATAAAAGATCACAGACTTAGGTATAAGAGCTAAAATGATAAAACTTTTTAGGAGAGAACATAGTTGTAAGTCTTAATGACTTGCTTTAGGCAGTGATTCTTAGACATGACACCAAATGCACGGCAATGGAAGACTGGGAGCATGAGCTGCATCAGCATTAAAGGCCTATCTGCTTCAGAGCACATCGTCGGGGACGTGAAGAAGCAGCCCCCAGAGCGGGAGGAGAAATCTGTGTGCAAACCCTGTGTCTGATACAGGACATGCGTCCAGAGCATAAAGCACCTTTGCAGCTCAGTGAGAGAAGACAAGCAGCACGACTGTGAAATCAGCACAGACTTTGAGTAGACTGTTCTTTAAAGAAGATATACAGACTGTCAGTAAGCTCAGGAAAATATGCTCAACATTAGCCATCTTTAGGGAAATACAAGTCAACATCATCATGGGTGTGGCCACCCCGTACCCACCAGGACAACTGATGCCAAGATAGACAAGAAGGAAGTGCTGGGTCGGATGTGGAAACACTGGGACTCTCGTTTGCTGCTGCCGTGTTCCGAAGCAGCAGTCTCGGGAGCTCCTTGGCCTCCAGTGTTTAGGACTTGGTGCTTTCACACCTGTGACCCGGGTTCAATCCCTGGAGGATGTAAGATCCTGCAAGGCACGTGGCATGGTTAAAATAAAGTGAAGTAAAAGACTTTGGATGCAAGGAGGCCAAACCAGTCCACCCTAAAGGAAATCAGTCCTGAATACTCATTGGAAGGACTGATGCTGAAGCTGAAACTCCAATACTTTGGCCACCTGATGCGAAGAGCTGAATCATTGGAAAAGACCCTGATGCTGGGAAAGACTGAGGGCAGGAGGAGAAGGGGACGACAGAGGATGAGATGGTTGGATGGCATCACCGACTCCATGGACGTGAGTTTGGGTGGACTCCGGGAGCTGGTGATGGACAGGGAGGCCTGGCGTACTGCCGTCCAGGGGGTCGCCAAGTCGGACACGACTAAGTGACTGAAAAACCACAATAACAACAAAGTGAAAAAAAATAGGCTCACTTTGTTTTTTTTTTTATAATTTTTAAAAGTTAAAAAAGTTCTTTTGCTGCACCGTGTGGCTTACAGGGTCTTAGCTCGCCGAGCAGGCACTGAACCCAGGGCCCCAGCAGTGAGCACCGAGCACTGGTGCCTGGACACCGGGGACCCCGGGCTCGGTCACTTGGGAAAGCAGCGGTGGGGCCTCAGAGTGTTGAAAACGGAGTGGCTGTACGACATGGGAATTCCACTCAGTGGTCCCTATCTCCCCTCCCCGGGAATGAATGCGTCTTTCAACACATGACTTCATCGCCGCATGAGCCACAATCCCCCTTGAAACGGAAACCGCACAAGCGTTCCTCGTCCCTTCTTTGGGGCGCAGACCTCAAAGCGTGGCTGCTGATCGCGCGGTGACTCTGTCCACCTTTCTGCGAGACCGCCGTGCTGTCTCGCTCCAGTCTCTCCACATCCTCCGCAGCACTCCAGTTCTGGCTTTTTCTTGTTGAAACAGGAGCTGTTCTGACGGGTGTGAGGGCACGGCATCTATCGGTTTTAGCTGTCATCCTGGTGCTGGGTGGAGAGCGGGGTCGTAGGTGGACCTGGGAGCCTGGTGTGTGTAGGTCAGAGCTCTGGTGGGATCCCGGGGCTCAGGGCACCTGGACCCACGGGGAGGGGAGTGCGGGAAGCGGGTCCGATCCACTTGGAAGGCAGAGTCAGAGCAGGCGGGAGGGGGTGCCCTGCCCTGGGGCCTGGCCAACTGTGCCCCCTCCCTGCCATCTCTGCTCCAGCACACGGCTGGCCCAGGCCGGCTTAGGAGCTGGTGCCGCGTCAGGGGGCGGTCCCAGCTCCCCCGGCCACCTCCGGGCACCCATCTGGGTCCCCACCCCCGGGACTAACATGGGCTGGCAGACACGGCAGGGGCCCACGGGCCCAGGGCTTGGCGGGGCCTCCCCACTCCTGGCACTGCCCGGCGTCCCCCTGGAACAGGATGGTAGCATCTGACCCCGCGGGCCCAGGGCCTCAGGGCACAGGTGCGTCCAGGGCCAGGCCGGCCCCCTGGGGTCCTGCACGGCCTCTGAGGGCCTGGGCCACGTCAGGTTTACAGGCAGATGGGGCAGGACCTGGGCCGCTCAGCGTGCTGGCCTCTGGGGGCTGGGGACAAGCCAGTGGCCCCCATGTGGCCTGTGGGCAGGCGGAAGGCAGTCCCGGAGCTCCAGGCGAGCAGGCAGGGAAGGCGGCACCTGTCCACCTTCAGGCTGTGGGGCACAGAGCTCCCCACAGCTTCACCTGGGGTGGCTGCGAGGGGAGGGGTGGGAGCCCCAGAGATGGGCTCGGGCAAAGGGGCCCTCAGCGGTGTGTGCGGGGGGAGCTCCCTGCAGGCCCTGGCCGGTGCTTCCTTCTCTGGCTTTGACCCCGGGGATCTGAGCCTGAGGTGGGGCTGCGGCCAGCAGCGCGGCTGACCCGGGCCCTGGGGGCCGGCCGGAAGCAGAGCCAAGCTGGGGCCGGGGGTGCCACCCTGGCACCGTGGGACAGGCGTCTGTACCGCCGTAAGCGCCACTGCCACTGGCCTTGACCGTAATGACAACCTCAGCCGAGCAGAGCTCTGACCCTCACCCCGCCCAACCGCAACGTACGCACGGCCGACCCTGACCTGATTCGAGAGCCGGGCTTCCTCCTCTGGGGTGAAGGCGGCCTGCTCCCTCTGGGTTCGGACAAACTGGCAAATAGAAGTGGACACCAGCCGGACATGAGCCGGGAAGCAGGCCTGGTGCTGGGCGCCTCTGCGGTGCTCAGGTGTCCACTTGCGGGCACTCGTGTCCCCTTCCCCCACCTCCTTGGTGGGAACCCCGCTGGGCCCCGCCTACCCTGTCCTAGGGGTTTCTGCCTTCCGTCAGGGATGAAGGACGCCCCCTCTCCCCTGCGCCAGGACAGGCGAGGCCTGGGGTCGTGGGAGAGGGAGGAGATGACCTTGCGGTGCCGGCCCCTCCTCGGCTCCGGTGGCAGCCTGCAGTGGGCGGCTCCTGCAGCCCAGGGCCAGGCGGTCAGGGGGTGCGGGCAGAGAGGGGCCCGTGAGGGCTGGCCCCTGCCTCCCTGCACAGCTAGCAGAGAGCCTGCTTCCGAGGGGAGCACGCGGCTGGCAGTGGGGTCTCAGGGAGCCCCCAGATTGGGCCCTGGCTCCAGACTGGGTGAGGGAGAGAGAACACGGGAGCCTGGCCTGCAGCTGTCTGTCCATCTGTCCCCCGGTGCAGGAAGTGCCCGCCTCACCCCGCCCCCACCCCGCCTGGGCAGGGGGCAGGGCCTGGGGGGCCCTGGGGTGGGCTCAGAGCAAAGGCCTCCTCTTTCTGCTCACCTGCAGGACAGACTGGCTTTTAACGGACAGGCTCCTACTGAGGGTCCTGGGCAGGATGGGAGGATGGCCTGGCCTGAAGACCCTGAGTCCCTCTCCTCGTGGGGGGCCCGTGGCTGGGAGGGGTGAGGGACCTGAGCGGGGGCTGCTAGGGGCTTGGAGAGGCCACAGATGACGGGGGGCCGCCCGCCCCACCCAGGTTGCCCGGGGCCCCGAGGGCAGGGACGGGAGCCCCAGCCAGGCTGCAGGTGTCTCAGAGCAGGGCGGGCTGAGGACCGGCCCCCACCCCGGAGGAAAGTCCCCAGAGCTCTGGGTGGGCGGCAGCCCCGGCTGTGGCAAGGGGCTGGGGTGGGCGGGGGTCCTTCCCCAGTGCCCCCTGCAGCAGGGATAGGAACTGGCAGATACCCCAGCTGCGAAGGTGCCACAGAGGGACCCGCTCGGAGGTGCATCCGGCGGGCGGGTAAGAGCTCAGGTACCCAGGCTGGGTGCCCTGTGGGAAGCCACAGCGAGCCGCTGGTTGGGGGCAGACACTGTGCCAGGCCCCAGGGTGTGGAGCCCTCGAGGGCTGGGTGCTGCCAGCCTCCCTGAAGCCCTCTCCCCACTTCCTCCCGGGGATCCCGCTTCGCAGAATGGGTTCCCACCTGGCACAGCGGCTTCCGGAAGAGGACTCCGGGGTCACGGCCACCCCCCCCAGCAGCAGCCTGGTCTAGCCGCCGAGTCTGGGTCAGCCTTGAGGGCAGAGAGCTGGGGACTCTGTCCTCACGGCTCTGCCCAGGCAGCGAGGGCCCCGTGCATCCCGGACACGGCTGGGGCGAGTCCTTGCGCTCTGCGCATAGGGCCTGCCCTTGTCAGAGAAGGGGGCGCGGGTTGGTCTGCAGAGGTGGCCGTTTCCTGGCAGCTGTCACACACCCTCGGCACATAATGTCAGGGAGGCCGGCTCCCCCGCGCCCCCTCCCCCGACCCCGCCCCGCCCCGTGTTTGCCTGGGCCCTCGGGGCAGGCGATGCCTCTGTGGAGGGCAGCAGGGGGCCATCCACACCTGCTGCAGACGGGGACCAGGCTGAGAACCCGGCTCCGCCACCTCCTGCGGTGTCCTTGGGTGCATCCCGGGGCTCAGGGCTCGGCTGTGAAGGAGGTCCCACCCCATTTACAGCACAGAGAAGGGGTCCCAGCCCTGCACCGCTCCCCAGGCACTCACCACACTTGTCCCTCCCTGCTGTTCCCCTGGTACCCTCTGACGCTGATGTAATTCCCCGACTCAGATCCCTGTCCTGGCTGGAGCTCCCAGTCCCCACACGCCTCCCAGGGAACCCTGGATGGCGGGGCAGGCCTGAGCGCGTCTGTACAGAGGACGGTCTGGGGTCCCGGAGTGGGCTGCTGGCTCTGGGACGGACACAGGACAGGAGTGCGAGGCAGGTGGGCCGGGAGGAGCCCGCGGAGAGGCTGGCCTCGGCCTGACCCCACAGGGCCTGTAGGAGGAAGGAGAAGCTGAGTGCCCCGGCCTCGGGCAACTGGACACTCTACTCTGGCAGCTGCTGAGAAGGACCGTCTGGGAAGCGGCCAACCCGCAGGGCCCCGGGCTCCCCACTCTCGGGGCACGGCAGCTCTGGGGGCCCCAGCGAGTCCGCCCAGGAAGAGCCGTGGGGGCAGGCTGCTGGAGGCTGGTGAACTGCACGGTTGGAGGCCTTGGCAGGAGACACGTATGCATAAAGGCATGCACGCTCCTGGGTGTCATTTTTAATTTTCACTTTATACAATGTTTTACGGTTTGAAAGTTTTTCAAGTTGCATTACTTTTGCAGTTTAAAAAAACTAAGCAAGCAAGCTGCAACTAGCACAGGGGTATCACAGGGTCCCAGGTGCTAGGCGGGCCCGGCCTGGGCCCCTGCTGCTATCCTAGCTTTTTCTTTATTTGACCATGACTTTTAGTGCGTGTTTATATAATATTCAGAAATACCTTCAGGGAAGGAGGAAAAGAAAAGCCTCCAGTTGCTGTGGCTTAACCCCGAGGGCCTTCTTCCTCGCCTCATTCTTCCTCGCCTCATTCTTCCTCGCCTCATTCTTCCTCGCCTCATTCTTCCTCACCTCATAAGTAGGGAGGGGCTGGCACCTAGCTTGGTTCAGTGGCTCAGGGGTGGGTGTCGCGGCCGGGTCTTTGCCTCATGGTTGCAGGATGGCTGCAGCAGGTCCAGCCATCAAGTCCACACTGAAGGTATTATGCAGCTGCACATGCCCTTCTTCTCGGGAAAGCAGGTGTCATCAGCTCAGCATGAGTCTCAGGCCACTCCTAGCCATGAGACAGTCTGTCAAGAGATCCATCAAGTTGGCTTGGAACAAGCGCACCTCATCCCTGGGTGTGGACCCATTGCTGATCTGAGCAAAACCACTGAGGCGAGTGGCTGCTGTAGTGAGTGCTGGCTGGGAGGACTGCCTTCCTGACATCTGACTGCTCTGCACGCAGCCTGAGGGGTGGGCCACGGACGTTCACGCCTTCCCACGCCCTGACGAGAGGCTCCACCCACACAGCCTCTCCCTGCCCCCCAGAACCCTCCTCTGACTCCTCCAAACCTTTTCCCTGCCCAAAGTGAGGACCCTCCTCCAGGAAGCCTCCAGGCCTGCTGGTCTCTGCCTGCACAGGGCACTTCTGCCTATGTCCCCCAGCCTCGGCCCGGGATCCAGCGTGTCCAGGCACCTGTCCCTCTGCCCCCATGTCCCCTACCTCCTCTCAGGCCCACCTGGGACCCCCACCTTCCCTGCCCCTTGGCTCTTCCTGCCCCGAGCTGAGAACTGGGTGTCTCCAGGCCTCCTTTGCCTTCTCCCCACCCGCTTCAGCTTCTGTGCACATAGCTTCTCTCTGCTCCCCTCCCCCAGCTGCCCCTTCTCAGGTTCGCCCCCGCCCGAGTGCTGGTCTGAGTTCTGGCCCCTCTTCAGGGTCACCCCACTCCTGCTGCTAAATGACTCCTCAGTGAGTCTCTCCAAAATGCTCTGCATTCTTCCAAAGCACCGATTACCTTCCTACTATATAACTGTCTTACTAAGATTACTGTTTGATAATTCTTTCAAGATTTATGTTTTTGGCTGTGGTGGGTGTTCGCTGCTTTGCCAGGGCTTTCTCCAGTTGCAGCGAGAGGGGGCATTCATAGTGGTGTGCGGGCTTCTCATTGCTTCCCTTTTTGTGGAGCAGGGGCTTCACGAGCTAACTGGTCCCCTGCCCTGACTGCACCCCTCTGACTGCAGCCCCCCGGGCTGGCCCAGGCTTCTGAGCGGCTGGCTTGTCCTGGGCCTGTGCTCCTTCCCTCTGACTGGCAGGGTCCTGCTGCTCAGCGTTGGGCCCCCGCGGCTCTCAGCTCGGCAGGAATCTCCCAATCTGCTCTCAGTGTCCGCCCGGGCTTCTCCTCTCTGTAAGCGTCGCTGGCTGTGCTCTGAGGGGAGTAGCTCTCCTGCCGTCGCAGCTGGCGAACGCGCTCCCCAGCAGCCTTCCTTCTGCTGTCACACAGAGATTCAGTCTCTGGGTGGCATCTCCCCACAGGCTGTGGCCCCTGCCAGCCCCGCCCAGGACACAGGTCTCTTGTCCAGGGGTTGGGACGGCCAGCTGGCCCTGGGGGGTTGTAGCTTTTAGAACCTGGAAGGGATTCATCTCCTGACTCATTTTCAAAGTTGACTAAACTTTTTTAAAGTTTCGAGGTTCATTGTGGATCTTTTCTCTTCCACATAAATCTTAGCGTTTAAGGAGGTTCTTAGAAAAAAATCCAATAGTATTTTCTTTAGGATTGTGCTGGGTTTAGCACAGATTTCCCATCCCTTCTACTGTTTTTTGTATAAATTTGAAAGTCTCTATTAAAAAATGGATGCTGGCCAGGATTCGTGGCCCTCTGAGGGGCCGTGGCGGGCGAGCTCTGACCCTGTCCGCATGTCTGTATGTGGACCTCTGTGTGCCCCTTTCTCATGTCCTCTTTGCTTGAAGCTTGTTTTTTCCTACTTGTGACTTGGATGTTTGATTATTTATCTGTTCTATGGGCTTCCCTGGAGGCTCAGATGGTAAAGAATTCGCCTGCAATGCGGAGACCTGGGTTTGAACCCTAGGTTGGGAAGATCCCCTGGAGAAGGAAGTGGCAACCCACTCCAGTATTCTTGCCTGGAGAGTCCCATGGACAGAGGAGCCTGGCAGCTACAGTCCACGGGGTCAGAAAGAGGTGGACACGACTGAGCAACTAGTACTAAGGACTAGAGCCTGGGGCTGCAGTCCGCGGGGTCAGAGTCGGACACGCCTGAGAGGCTGAGCGCGGCGTGAGCAGCTGCCTCTATTTTCCCCGACTTCACCTGCAGGCTCTCGCTCCCCTTCTACACTGAAGTGAAAACCTGCACAGTCTCTGCCTCTGTGCCCTCATCTCACCTCCAGCTTTAAGAAAACAGTAAGCCGCGGTTCATTTCATGCAAAGATGGGCTCGATAAAGGATAGAAATGGTATGGACCTAACAGAAGCAGAAGGTATTAAGAAGAGGTGGCAAGAATACACAGAACTGTACAAAAAAGATCTTCACAACCAAGATAATCACGATGGTGTGATCACTTACCTAGAGCCAGACATCCTGAATGTGAAGTCAAGTGGGCCTTAGAAAGCATCACTACAAACAAAGCTAGTGGAGGTGATGGAATTCCAGTGGAGCTCTTCCAAATCCTGAAAGATGATGCTGTGAAAGTGCTGCACTCAATATGCCAGCACATTTGGAAAACTCAGCAGTGGCCACAGGACTGGAAAAGGTCAGTTTTCATTCCAATCCCAAAGAAAGGCAATGCCAAAGAATGCTCAAACTACCGCACAATTGCACTCATCTCACACGCTAGTAAAGTAATGCTCAAAATTCTCCAAGCCAGGCTTCAGCAATACGTGAACTGTGAACTTCCAGATGTTCAAGCTGGTTTTAGAAAAGGCAGAGGAACCAGAGATCAAATTGCCAACATCCACTGGATCATCGAAAAAGCAAGAGAGTTCCAGAAAAACATCTATTTCTGCTTTGTTGACTATGCCAAAGCCTTTGACTGTATGGATCACAATAAACTGTGGAAAATTCTGAAAGAGATGGGAATACCAGACCACATGACCCGCCTCTTAAGAAACCTATATACAGGTCAGGAAGCAACAGTTAGAACTGGACATGGAACAACAGACTGGTTCCAAATAGGAAAAGGAGAACGTCAAGGCTGTATATTGTCACCCTGCTTATTTAACTTCTATGCAGAGTACGTCATGAGAAACGCTGGGCTGGAAGAAGCACAAGTTGGAATCAAGATTTCCGGGAGAAATATCAATAACCTCAGATATGCAGATGACACCACCCTTATGGCAGAAAGTGAAGAGGAACTAAAAAGCCTCTTGATGAAAGAGGAGAGTGAAAAAGTTGGCTTAAAGCTCAACATTCAGAAAACGAAGATCATGGCATCCAGTCCCATCACTTCATGGGAAATAGATAGGGAGACAGTGGAAACAGTGTCAGACTTTATTTTTGGGGGCTCCAAAATCACTGCAGATGGTGACTGCAGCCATGAAATTAAAAGACGCTTACTCCTTGGAAGGAAAGTTATGACCAACCTAGACAGCATATACAAAAGCAGAGACATTACTTTGCTGACAAAGGTTCGTCTAGTCAAGGCTATGGTGTTTCCTGTGGTCATGTATGGATGTGAGTGCTGGACTGTGAAGAAGGCTGAGCGCCGAAGAATTGATGCTTTTGAAATGTGTTGTTGGAGAAAACTCTTGAGAGTCCCTTGGACTGCAAGGAGATCCAACCAGTCCATTCTAAAGGAGATCAGCCCTGGGTGTTCATTGGAAGGACTGATGCTAAAGCTGAAACTCCAGTACTTTGGCCACCTCATGCGAAGAGCTGACTCATTGGAAAAGACTCTGATGCTGGGAGGGATTGGGGGCAGGAGGAGAAGGGGATGATGGAGGATGAGATGGCTGGATGGCATCACTGATTTGATGGACTTGATTTTGAGTGAACTCCGGGCATCAGTGACGGACAGGGAGGCCTGGCGTGCTGCGGTTCATGGGGTCGCAGAGTCAGATACGACTCAGCGACTGGACTGAGCTGAACTGGAGCCGCGATCAGCCACTTTTGTTGTTCAGGCACAAGTTCTGCGTCTCGCTGGGAGCCGTGCCCTGGTGTTTGCAGACCCCCAGCAGCCGGGCGCGCTTTTAAACCGGGGCTCTGGTTCTGGTGCTGCTGCAGGCTCTTCACTTGGACTCACGTTTAGCTTGGACGGGCTCCTCCACGTTTCCCAGCAAGGGCACTCAGACCCTGAGCCCGTGCGTCTACAACGCCTCTCTCTCATCCTCAGACCGTGCCTGGCTGAGGGCGGAGTTCTAGGCTCACAGCACAGTATGCAGGTTCTTTCTGGGCTCAGGCCACACCTGAGCCTGCTTTCTGGCCCACAGCCTGCTCGGCCATGTCGGCCACACGGCCCATTCTGGCCCAGATTTGAGTGAGGACTTGGACGTGACCTCACCCTCAGCCCACCGGGCAGGGGTCACCTCTGAGCTCCCAAGCCCAACGTGGATGCCCGGCTCTGTGACAAGCTCCTGGGCGGCCTGACTGCAGGACTCCCTGTGACCACAGGGACTGGCTGCCCCCGTGAGACGTGGCTACAGACGCAGCCGAGGACATGCAGTTTTAATTCCATTTTAACAAACTTAACCTTGAACCGATGCAGACACACGAGGCAGGAGGGGCCTACACTGGCCGCTCAGCTCGAGCCTCGGAAGCAGGAGGAGCCCCGGGGACCGCATGGTTTGGTTCTTAGGCTGCAGAATGGCAAGTCTGAGGCCCTGCGAGATGACAAGGTCCTTGTCACACCCAGGGTGACTGTGGGTGTGAGTTTATACAGAAAAGCACACTGATGGGCTAAGAAGGGGCAATGTAGGCGTGGCGACGAGGGCAGCTCTCTGGACACAGTCCTGTGGAGACCTGGTGGGCTCGGACCCGCCAGCGGTCCCACGCCACGTGTGGAGGCTGCTCCTCTGGCCTGAGGGCTGCGGGGACCGATGGGGGCCCCGGCCCTCCAAGGGCGCTGGGGCGCGGCACACGGGGCTGAGGCGCCCTCTGCCTGCAGTTTATTGCTAATACATACAGTTTACAAAGGTCATCTACTGGCCCGAGAGACTGCAGAGTTGTGGGCAGAAAGGCCCGAGGGCCCCTGGACACTCTCCCAGACTCACTGTTTCACCCTCCGGGGGGCTCTGAGCGCCCTCTGAGGGGAGGACACGGAGCGCAGGGGGGGCCACACCTGGTCGGCGGGGACGGCCCGGCACACGCAGCTTCACTCAGCGCCTTTTTATTGCCTCTGGGTTTGTGACTGCTGATACAGGGACGCTGCAGGAGCGACGGGTGGGCTAGAACCGTGGCCGGGAGGCTCTGCAGGAGCGGGCCTCAGAACCTGACGAAGGTGGCGTCGATCTGCCGCACGCTGGGCAGGGCCAGCATGATCTTCCGCCGGTACTGCGGGTCCCGCTGCAGGGGGTTCCGCTCCAGGTACACCGTCTCCAGGCTCCTGGCGCCCTTGAGCTCGTCCAGGTCACTCCAGCAGTCCAGGAGATTGTCGTTCATCTGGGGGGACAGGCGCGCGTCAAGAGATGCCTCAGGACCCCACAGCCCTTACCCCGCCCCATGCAGAAGACAGGCCGGCCGTCCCCCCGGGCGCATGCTGGCCGGGCTGCGTCCCGCGGGAGGAACCTGGCGGACGCCACTAAGTCCGGGTCCGTAGAGGGATGAAGGAGCCGCCACACAGTGCCCGCCCCACCCCGGGCAGATAGGGTTTCTCAGACTCGCCTGCTTAAGGAAGCCCGTGTTCACGGAACTCCCTGTGGGCCTCGTGTGCCAGCCGCCCTGGGACACCCAGGTTTCCAAACTCGGAGGCTGTGGAGGCCCCGAGGCCTGCTCCCAGGGGTGCCCGTCGCCTCCACCGCAAAGGGACAACGGCTGCTCCTGGAGGAGCCGTGACCAGTGCCCTGCCCCGCCCATCCACCAGTGCCCTCGAGGCACCGCCCATTAGTGCCCCGCCCTGCCCGTCCATCACCGGGCTCCGCCGCGTGCAGTCACGGCAGGAGAAGGCCGTGGCCCAGGGGCTGGGGCTACATGAGCACGGGGTGCACGCCTTCAACACGTGCCCCTTGGAAAGCACTGGCTGTCTGGCTCCTGCTGTGGTCCGGGGGCCCCTGGCGCCCAGTCTTACTGCCCCACACCTTCCAGACTGGACGGACGGCTCTGCTCTCCAGTTGGTCTTTAGTGTTTGTTTTGTGTTTTTAAGCAGCACTTTCTACCTTTCTTTTGGCAAAACACACAGTCTATTTATAAGCATTTTTTGTATTTTCTTCCTTAAAAAACATGGCTTCTGTGTTTCTGCTACAAAATACGGCGATAATGGGGGAGCGCTACGAGGTGTGTTCTTAAGGCAGGTCTGTATCACGTGAGTGTCAATAACGTTCACAGAAGTGAAAAGACACCTTCATGGAACACTCTGAGCCCTGTCCCCCGTTCAGAGCGGAGGCCGTGGCAGCGGGATCTACTCCGCACCCTTTCCCGTGTCGCTGGTGCCGGTGTCCGTGACTCGCCCGCGCCTCCTCTCCCCTCCAGTCGTTTGAGCCCGACGTGCACGCCACACGCTTCCCACGTGAGCCGTCACAGCTCTGCTGACTCCGCTGTCCCAGCAGTTACTATGTTCACAAGCCCCACGTCTCATCAGTTCGGGTGTTCCGTAGCACGGCCAGCCTCCAGCGCTTTTCTCCAGGATTTAGGAAAGTGGACCTAGGGGTTTTGCTCCAAGTGTGTTCCCTCGCCTTAGACAAGGGAACTCCCAGACGCGTCTTTGTACGTTTTCAAAATGAAACTCAAAACCATTCACCTGTATCGTCTCCACAAAAACTCTAGAATATCTGGAAGGGTCACGCGGGGTGGGGTGGGGTGGGGGGCGGGGCGGTGGTCTGTTTGTCTCTCTTCTGAGCTCTTCCCAGCCGAGGCGTGAAGGAGCAAGGTGTGGGGAGTGAGCTCCCGGTGCTCTCATCTTCTTAAAAAACCTCCCGGAAGCACCACTTTAGTTTCTTCCAATCTAGACTGTCTCCTGCCTCCTTCTCAGTTTTCCTGTCAAATGAAGTGACCTTTAAAGCAAGCTGGCTGCTGGTCGTGCAGCAGGGCCCGCAGCTGGATGCAGCAGGCTGCTCCCTGTGACCGCGAGCTTGTTCTCCAGCTGCTCCACACTTGACCGCTGCGTTACGTGGACACACAGCGGAGGTCCCCCCAACGTCCTGACCAGCACCCCTCGCAGGCAGAGCACACGGGGACGGCAGCCTGTGGCCGTCTCTCTCCCGGGTACGTGTGGTCGCGTGGGCACGCTGGTGACCCCGAGGACTCTGCCAACTCCTGGCAGGTGATCCTGGGCTCACATGTGAGCGTCCTGCCTCAACCCACACTGGAGTCCTGCTGCAGACACAGCCAGGATGGCGCTCCAGGCACACGGTCTCCAAACTCTATTCCAGTGGTTTCTGGTGGTTGACATTTACATACAAAATTCACATTCACTTCCCCTCCAATTCAGCAATGCTTGAAACAAAACCTAGGTGTGGGAGAATCCTCAAGCTATTTTTCTGACGCAACAAAATCACTTGTAGGCTGCTGGCATCAGACTAGGAGTCTGCTACTTCATAGAAAGCTGGGGGTCCGAATGCACGAGAGCCCCCCACACACAGCCAGTCTGCTCACGACCCCATCATGGGGGCATCCTGCCTCCTCGGGCCTCTGTCACTCAGGCCAGCACAGGTTCCCGGGAGGATCACCGGGGCACGAGGGCTCGCACCTGGCTGGGCTGGGGTGAGGGGTAGGCCCATGTTGTGTGCCGCGTGCCCCGGTGCTGAAGCAGCCCGGTCAGGACCCGGGCTCTGGGCTCCTGCTCTGGTAGTGTGGCTCCCTGCCTCTTCAGACCGAATCTCTCTGCTCTGATCCTCTGCCGACCCCCGGCCACGCCCTCCGGCAGGGCTGGGCTGCACACCAAACCGCAGCTCCCACGGCTGGCTTCGCGCCCCAGGCTTCAGCGGCCGGTCCTGGCATCGTGCCCTGAGGCACCCAAGACCCGCGCCGTCGCTAAGGGGCAGCGGCATGCTCACAGAGGCCACTGTGCATTAGGGAAGCCCGGGGCATTTCTGAGAGGAGGAGCAGAGAACACCCAGGACGCCAGAGGGCTGGCAGAACGGCCGGCCAAGCAAGGGGCAGGCCGTGGACACAGCACAGATCTCTGACGACGCCGCTTTGCACACGGCACTCCCTGCAGGAGTCACGCTTGGGGCACGCATGTGGAACCTTGACCCTGAGGATCTCAGCTGGGGGTCGACCTGCAACACCCGCTTCTTTTGCCTCGTTTCTCATCAGTGGGCTCCAGGAACCACCCCCATCGCCATGAGACCAACACGAGGCACGTTCCAAGGTGACCAACCACAGAGGCCCATCCATACCTCCTCCCGTGGTTCTGGGCCATCTGAGCTGGAAGCATGGCCCCAGGGCTGCGTCTGGAAGCCCTCCAGCCACACGGCGATCCTGGGACTAACCCACACGGATCAGGGCTTCCCAGGTTCTCACGTGCCTGGCCATTGACCGCTCTGCCTCTGGGCTGGGGCAGGGCCTGACTGCCGTGACTTTACCCAGCTCCCTGGTGATGCTGTTGCTGGAAGGCCACACGCAACGTGGGGACCGCGTCTGCGGCCCCCAGAGCCCTCGTCCCCGGCCCGGCCCCCAGAGCCGCAGCAGACACACTCCAGGCACCAGGACCCGCTCAGCTGAGCGCCAGCAAGCGCACATGCATTGCACTTACCCAGAATTCCTGCAGCTCTGTTAGGTGGCTGACATTCTCAATCTTTTTGATTCTATTTGATGCAATGTCCAACATCGTGAGTTTGTTCTAGAACAAGGAGATAAAATTTTCCTGCATTACCTCATTTCTGCTGTGACTCTGTGGCCATGCACACCGTGCTGGGCACTGGGCTTACAGCGCGAGGCGAGCTGCCCTCTGCCCTCACAGGAAAGGGGGTGTTGGCAGGTAGGGGCGGAGGGCATGGCCTTGTGCCCTCCTGCAGCCCCTGCCCAGTTTACACCGAATCCTCTCCGCTGCCTCACTGAGCTTGTCCCTGGGGTCTGAAACCAGTGCCATCGGACTCCACGACCCAGACTCCCACATCCTGGTCCAAATGACCCCAGTGAGATGCCCGGGCCTGGAGGGGCAGGTAACACCTGCCAAAGCAGAAGAGGCCTGGGCACTGGGAGGCTTCCCGGGCCCTTGGGGTGGGCCCTGCGGGGCAAGAGGTGTAGCAGCGTTTATCTAGTGCCTGTCCCAAGGAGACATTCAACCCCAAATGATCCTGAAACAGTCCCTCTTCACTTAGGGCAGAGGACCCGGGGCATGGCGAGGGCGGGGAAGGGCCAGGCCCCATGCCATCCCTTCGGGAAGGGACCCTGCTTCTGGAGCAGAGAAGAGCGCTCGAGCAGCCCATCAGGGCGCTGACAGGGGCAGGGGCTGCTTCTGCCAACTGCTGCTCAGATGGCCACTGACTGCAGCAGGCTGGCAGGCACCTGCCCGCAGGCTGCAGGGGCTTTGGGCAGACAGGGACTCGGGAGAACCGCGCAGGAGGTGGCGCGGGGACAGTGGGGTGGGGCCTGGCCAGGCCCGCTGTGCCTGCTTCAGGGGCTGGGTGGCGTGGGGAGCGTGTGCACGGGAACTGGCTGGGCTGCAGCCTCTACGGCATGTGGAGGCCGTGACCCCATGGCAGCCCCCGTGCAGAGACCAGGGCGGGGGCGCCCAGCGGCCAGAACGGCCCCAAACCTCCGCACAAGGACCCCAGCACGTGCTTGAGGCTACCTTGAGATTTTCTGGGGAGCTGGACAGTGTTTTGAAACCTCATTCAAAAGCAAACCAGTACTAATTACTTAAAAAAAGGTAAGGAGGGGGATGGGGGTAAGGTGGGGCAGGGAGAGCAAGCGCCCCAGAGAGTGCAGCGTCCGCAACCACAGTCTCCCGGGGCAGAGCTGCGACAAGGCCTGGCACCTGGAGAAGCCCCGAGCAGGGCGGCCCCAGGGCGCCAGGGGAGCAGTCGTTCTCCGTTTGGGAAAAAGATCACTGACGGCCTGGCCTCGCACCGCAAGAATAAACTCCAGGAAGGTTAAGAGATGCAGCTCAGAGGGAAATACAGGAGGACATTTGCTCTCTAGTTGAATAAAGCCTGTTCCATTTGATTAGGAGGACCTTACAAAAGCCACAATTCTTTTGTTCTGTTTTGCTGCAAAGGCCCACATGGGGTCCAGTACCGGGCTGGGCCGGGCCGTGCAGCACACCTCCGGGACACCTCCCAAGTTCCCACCCCGTCCTGCCGGCCTGGCGTCCTGCTGCTCCCGGGGGCCACGCTCTCTCCTGCGCAGACCCTCCAGCTGGCCGTGGGGACTGGCGTGGGGAGGGGTCCCTGCCCAGCCCCACCTCTCAGAGCCTGGCCTCAACCTCCCATTCTGCACCGCCCAGGCGTGCACCCAGGTTACACACCAGCTCTGCAAACAGTCCAAATGAAAGGCAGGGGAAGGTGACCACACCCAATGGAGGCAAATTCCACCACCTTTTCCAAAATTCTATAAATATTGGTGAAACAAAATCCAGAAAGTGGGTTTCCCCTAAAACCTCACTGATGTTGATGAGGCCCAAGGCCAAAGAAGCCCTTACAAAGACTGAAACAGTGCTTACCAGGTGACCGAATAGGTTACACCTGCTGGCAATTGAGACAGGAAAAAACATCCAGTGAAATTGAGTGAGTTCAAGCATTTTATTTGTCTTGAATACTGTGCTGGGGGAAAGCAGGCTGGCCTGTGGCAGCTGAGGAGAGCAGGGACTTCCTGCAGGCTCAGGGCCAGGGCTGTCCCCGCTGCCCAGTGCTTCTAAGGCTGTCCTGTGCTGGGTGGGCAGGGCTGGTGGGGAGGGAGGGGGAGAAGGGGGGAGGGGGAGGAAGGAGCGAGGAAGGTGCAGGATCTGGGCCCTCAGCTGCGGGTGGGGCCAGGAAGCCAGTGGCCAGGGGCAGGAAGAGAGGGCAGCGGCTGATAACTAAAAGTCGTCCACGGCACAGGGACACCCAGGAGCAGCTAGGGTTTCCGTTTTAAAGATTTTAATTATTGTTGGCCATGCCACGCTGCATGTAGGATCTTAGTTCCCTCACCAAGAACCGAACCCGTGTCCCCTGCATTGGAAGCTCGAAGGCTTAACCATTGGACCAACAGGGAATTCCCTAGGATTTACTTTTCAGAAATCTTCCCAAAGCCCACAGGGCCGTGCAGTGACCCACCCTGCGACACAGCTCAGCTCTTACATTGTTGTCCAGGCCCTCGATGACCTCGATGCCGTTGTGGCTGAGATAGAGCTCCCGGAGGTTCACCAGGCTCTGCAGGCCCTCGATCTTGGTCAGCCGGTTGCTCTGCAGGGAGAGTTGGAATGGCGTGAGACCGGGGTGCTTCTGGGAGCAGGGCGGCGGACACAGGGCTCCTGAGAACAGGGCGCCGCCCACAGTGCCTGCAGGGGCCTGGCCCAGAGGGAGGCAGACCAGGGCCCTGCGTCTGCTGTCCTGGGCCAAACTCGTGCACACGGCCAAAGGCTTTGATGCACAAAACTCACTTTTCAAAATCTACTTGAGAAAGGTCTACCTCAAATAATTAACTCAAAAATGTCAAAATCAGAATACTTAGAATCACTTGGTTCTCATTTCTTTTGGCATCCATTGTAACTCGAGTTAGAGCACAGCGCCCGCTTCTCACACGGATTTGCACGACACCTGCTTTCCGAGAGGCATGGGTGGTCCTGGGGGTCCTGTCCCCATGGCCTGCCACCGATGCCCCCAGGCCCACCACCACGCGCCTGCTCCTGACGAAAGGAGCCGGGCCGCAGCCATGCAGGCGCTGCCCACCCTACGCGGGCACTGCCCAACCACGCCCAGGTGGCACGCCCCTGGGCACGGACGGGACGGGGGTGTCACTCCCACCATGGAGCCCAGCATGGCGTGAGCTGTGGAGAGACGAGCTGCCCTGGCTAAAAACCGCCTGGACTTTCATTAGGAGAAGATACGTGGCGTGTTAAGGAAGGAAACCTCAGGTCCACGCGTGTCATGGGTGTTGCTGATCTGTGAAGTGTGATGTCTCCATTCCTCACTGACAGTGAAGCCAAGTGCTGCCCAGCGTGGAGACAGTGGAGGAGCAAAGCCCTGCCCCAGGGGCGCGCGGGGCGGGAGGCTGGGCGGTCCGTACCTGCATGCTAAGGACGGTCAGGTTGGTGAGTGCGTCAAGATTCTGAAGCTTAGTGATCTTGTTTTTCCCCAAAAACAAACTCTCCAGGTTGGTTAACGTGTCGATGTTTTCAATCGCCTGTGAAAATCAGGACAAGGCAGCAGTCACTGGGGAGGGGAAAGGGCCCGCCCCCTCGGGCGAGCAGACGCAGCTGTGTGCCATGTCAAGCAGGTATTACCCACTCTGGGATCCCCCTGGGCAACCTCAGAGTGCAACCTGAGAACAAGACGCCGGTGGTGTCCTGCGGGTGAGAGCTGCGGGAGCCCTGGGCCTGGGACGCCTCCAGGCTCCTGGGGGTGCTCTGCTCCTCCCCGCTCTGCCCCGTGCTCCCCAGTGCCCCGTGGGCAGCTGCGCTAGTGAGCGCCCCCTGGCAGGCCTCAGGTCCCCGCCTCCCGGGTACACCACTCTCCCACAGCAGGCTAGCTGAGCTTTTCCGGTAGGGGCTGCAGTGGGGCCTCTGAGTGCACAGCGAGCCTCTTGTTCAGTCCTCACAGGACGGGCCGGGGTTGGTCCGGGAGGACGAGGACTCGGGGGCAGAGCAGCCCCACCTGCCGTCGCCTGCGTCGGCTGTGATGTGGCCCCTCTCCCCCGACAGGGATGCTGTGGAACACGCTGATGCCTGGGCCACGCCGTTTCACATGCACTGCTTTCAGCCACATCACCACCAATGGGCACAAGAAGCCCTTTGCCGCAACTACTCTCCTTGGTTTGCGTCCTATCTAGCTCACAAGGGCCAACCTGAACTGACCAGGGCGCTAGAAGCTTCCAAAAGCTGGAGGGGCATTTCTGGCATGGAGGTGGAGGAAGGGCTCAGAAACCCCGCCCTCAGCCACTCAGCAGGGGCGTGTGGGCCAACCATGCACCAGGCTGTGCCCACCCCCCACCACGGCCCGGAGTGGGGGCCCGTCACCCTGCTGTGCATGGGCCCCTTCTGTGGCAAGAGGTGCGTCTAAAAACACACCCAGCGGTATGTTCAAAAGCAAAGCTCTGGGGGCTCCTGTCGGGCAGAGTGCAATGGGAGGGTCTGCTAAGAGTTACATCGTGCCTCGAATGAGGAGCAACAGAATGCTGTGTGCAGAAGAAAGGGCCACGCTTTCACTAACACCGACCCCTAGTGAGCACTCGGTCTCGTGAGAGACACAGCTGCAGGCCGCGCCCCGTGCCCACACCCACCCGTATCCGGTTGGACCCCAGCTCCAGCATCTGCAGTTGGTGCAAGCTGCTTATGTTCTCAATTTTGTTGATCTTGTTGTTGACCAAGAAGAGCTTCTTCAGTCGTGTCAACTTATCAATTCCTTCAATGTTTCTCAGTAGATTAAAAGAAATATCTAAAACCCTGGGAACAGGCAAAGCATTTATTAACAAGCACCGGCCACTCCGAGCTCAGGACGTAGCGGACTTAGAGGCAGCAGCCCGCCCGGGGAACGTGGTGGGGCGGGCAGCCCATAGGGCCCCCGAAGCCTGCTGCCCCGGCTCCCAGCACAGGGCTGAGGACAGAAACCGTCTTCTCCCCGAGGAGCTCAGCCTGACATCTCCAGTCAAAGGCTTCACGTGTGGGCTGGGACTGTGGGCAAGCCGGTGCCCCTGGGGAGCCAGGCACAGGCCTGACCCTGGGCGGGGGCTCCCCGGGCCCAGGTTTGGGGTGGGGGACTGATTTCGGGGCAGCTGCCAGGCCCCCTGCAGCCTCACAACTCACTCCAGCTCTGTCAGCGCGTCCAGGTTCTCAATCCTCCGGATCTGGTTGTCGTAAAGGTCCAGCTCTCGGAGGCTCTGCAGCCCCTCTAGGTTCTCAATGCACTTGATCAAATTCTGCCGGAGGCAGAGCGTCTGGGGGACAGAAAAAGGGCAGCTGGCACAGGCGACGGGGAGGCCTGCAGGAGGGCCCACTGTCCCCGGACTCGGCCTCCGCACACGGGGTTTTCCTCCTGTTTTCTAGAAAGGTGCTGACCTGGAGAGCACGGGCAGACACCCGCGGGGATGGAGGGAGGCCCTGATGAGTGTTCTTACTCGGTGAGGGAGGCCCTGGGCAAGGGGAGGGGTGCTGTTTTCCAGCAGAGGGAACTCTCGGCGGCTCAGTTTTGAAAACCAGACTGATCTGTAGTGAGTTAAGCACGTGCAGTCTGGGCTGCACGTGGCTGCAGGCAGGCTCTGATGGAGGCACCGCCGATCTGAGCCGCCGCGTGAACCTGGGGAGAGCCAGACAGCCGAGCGTCCGACCTATCACCCTGCAGGGCTCAGGGTCAAAGGCGCCCGAGGGACGCTCCCGGTGCAGTGCGGCACCTTCCTGAGCACGGTCACCACGCAGAACTGATCTGTTCCGGTTTATCCACATCCCGTGGGGGTATGCACTCTGCAGGGTCACACAGGCCCCTCCCGTGCAAGGACGAGCTCCTCTCACCTTCACTTTCTTCAGCACCTCAAATCCTTCAATTTTTCCAATGCGATAGTGATTCAAATCAACATCCTGAAACAGAAACAAAGCCTAGCTCAGCTGCAGACATGCACCTGGAGACGCGCTTCCCGGGCTTGGAGCCACGAGGAGGCCGGGAGGCGGCGGGGCTCAGGGAACAGTGCCGCCCGGAGTCGTGGGGACAGCTGACGCGGGCACAGCCGTGCTGGGACAGGCAGCGGCCTGATGTGAGACTGACCCTCCGAACTAGCGGTGCGAGAAGCCTGCTCTCAGCCGCGCGCCCCCGTCACCCTGGGGGCTGCCCCGCCCTCGCCTGCGGCTCCTCTGGCCCCAGGACGGTGCAATCATCTGACGCGTGTAGCAGCAGTCAGGGCGCTGCCTCTGCCACACAATTCTCGGTGTGTAAAGCACAATGAGATCAAGCACTCGTGTTAAAAACAGTGAGAACACAAGGACTCTGAGCAACCAAGGGAGGCCCCGACCACCGGACCTTCCAGGGAAACCACCTACTAATCTGGCACCTTCGTAAAAGACACCCTGACGGCAGGGCGCTCCACCACCAGGCCCCTGGGGTGGCCGAGCAGGCAGCGTTACCTCTGCGTCTCTGTCCAGGCTAATGGTCTCCATATCCACAGGCAGCTCTTGTCCTTCTGGAAAAGGAAGAAGAAAAAGCCCATTCAGAGCTCTGGTCTCTAGGAGCACGTGCCTGGCCATTGGGGGCCAGCTGGGGCAGGCTGCCTGAAGCGTGGGGCCAGCTCAACAGAGGAGGACCCTGCAGGCGACACCCGAGGGCAGCGATGACGCGGTGGAGCCGACACCTGACAATCGGCACCTCTTAAGGTTCTGTCTGCTGGCAAAGCTACTGGCAAAGGCCTCCAAGATCCCACCCACGTCCTACAACTTCCCAAGAAAGGAAATGTAGTCTGAAGCTGTTGGCAGAAGGGCGGGGGGGTGACCGAGCCTCAGGTGATCCCAGCCAGCAGCACGGAAGCTGCCCACCGCCACCTTCCAGCGCAGCCTGCAGCGGTACCTCGGGGCAGCCTGCCCCCAGTCTTTCCCTTCTGGTCTGTGGCAATGAATCAGGTCACTTGAATGTGGGTCATGCCAGGCACATCGATGTTCTAGGACGTGCCTTTCATTGCTTTGGAAAATGGCCCTGCATCTACAGACACGTCTCTGCACAGAGCAAAACAAAATGAAGCTCAGTTCAACTGGCAGGATCAAAGAGCCTTGCCAAGTAAGTGAAACACAGTGCTTGCTGAGGAGCCGGGGAGGCTGGGAGCCAGTCCGCCCTGGAGAGAGGTGTCCAGGGCCCCGGAGGGGCCAAGGAGGGCAGGTCTGGACCAAGCGCAGCACATCTGACTAGAAGGGTGAGCCGCTCTCCCGGCCTGCCAGGTGCATCAGGACCTGCAAGAGGTCACGCACAGAACCGGAGAGTATTTCCATGCAGTCTGCTTTTGCTAGAACGTGCTGCTGAAGAAACTGGGTCACCTGTGTGCAGAGCACCTGGTCCTTGGTGGGCGTGCCTGCTGTCTGGCCTGTGCCCCGGGGACAACGGTTACCGCCACTGCTCAGCGGCCTCCTGCCTCTGTGTCTTCCCTACAGCAACACTGCCCACATCCTGGCCTCATACCCCCAGCGCCTCCCCAGGACAGGCAGCTCACACGCTGGACTGGAGACCCCGGAGAGGCACGCCCAACTAGGGAGCAGCCTGAGAGACTTCCTGGCCCTACACTGGCTAAATTCATTGTACCGGCTTTTCCGTAACTGTCAACAATGGCTAGTTAAAAACCAAAACAAAACACGTCATTTTCTCTAGGTCAGCCATAGCTTTATGGAATGTCAACAAATCCAAGAATTAAATAAAAGGAGTTGCGCAAAACCAAGAGATTGCCCAAAATGATCCCTCTTCAAAAGACAGCACAGCCAACAACATGAACTCAGAGTTGCAAAAAAAGACACGGCACAACGAAGGCAGGGTGGCCACGTGGGGTCCAAACCAGGATCCGTGGTCACAAGGCTAAGGGCTCTGTCTGTGATGCACGCAGCGCAGGGTGGTGTTCAACACGCCCGCTTAACCTTTGAGACAGAAGCTACCAGCCACCTTCCTGAACCTCTCACATATGTTTCGAGTGTTAAAACATTAACTTACAGAAAATAAGGGAAAGGTAGCAGCTGAAAGGTGTAAATTTGTTTACTGGAACCTAAAGACCTAAACAAGCAGGCCCCGGGCCTCTGAGGACTTAGGCAGGCGCGCCTCCCTGAGGACTGCTAGCCAGGTTCCTGGAGGCAGGAGCCCGGGTGGGGCCGCTTCCGTGCCGGGAGCGCCCGCGCCAGCGCTGTGCGCACGCCAGGGGCAGGGCGTGCCGTCAGGCGGCGCTCGCCCCGGCCTTCCTGTGGCTCAGCCCCAGGGAGAGCTGTCAGCCTCCCTCCCACGTGCTTCTCCACCCACATGGCTTCCAGAATGCTGCCTCTGAAGTCCCTAAATAACGTGAGTGGTACTTCTCTGGTAGTCGCCTTTTGCCTTGAAATTAGGTTGCCATAGTTACCAAGCATGTGTGCTGGCACAGAGCACGATGTTACTTTAAAGATTAGTTTTGCTTTTATTACCGTAAGGGGAATGCACGAGTATTGATGCCTTAAAACCCACACAATGGAGACAAACCGAGAAAATGCAGAATGCACAAGACCCTCTCAGCCTGCTGCTTAGAGATCCCTCGCCCCAATCACTGGATGTGTTTTCTCTCTCAAGTAGGCAAAACTATATGCTATTATCAATATTTAAAAAACAAAGATAGGATTTTAA